>NC_064229.1:5804472-6404472 GCF_023101765.2 Spodoptera frugiperda | reverse complement strand
CCGGCTCGAAAAGCAGGAGTAGGAACGGGGTGGTTTTTAGTCAGTAAAAGTCTGACACTCCATCTCGCCTCGCCAAAAAGGGCACATTTATCACAAAACTAACAATAAAATTCTTTTAAAAATCAAATCTACCATCATTCTTATGCAAGAAAATCTTTCGTGGTACATAAAATTGTAACAAAAATAAAATTAAACAATTATTGTTTCATTAACACGAATCCTATATTTGATCCGCCTGTAAATCTTCTGTAGAAAATAATTTTTTTAAAGTATTATCATAGAATTCAACAAATATTTATCGTGCAAGTACAATATATTGCCGTTTAAATTGAAATAAAAATAACATCTTGGCCACTTATTACATTTATCACTACTAGGGTAAAATTATTAATAATAACGGACAAATGTGATTAATTTATCACTTTTACCTCGAGTTTCGGTAATTATTAATAATAGTAGAAAATTATTAATAATTTTCGATTATTCACTCTTACCGTAACAACTACATACCGAGATCGCCTATAGCTAGAGTAGGTATTAATATGTGCAACGAAATTTAAAAAAAAGTTTGTATTCAATCTACCATATTACTAAAAGATTTGATTTGATATTTACTTAGCTTACCTTCCTATAACAACTTTATTGAATGAATAGAAACTATGACTATGAATCTGTATTTACAAGCTTAAAGTTTATAAGATACTTAATTTAAAATCGTATCATATATCTCACTTTTGCAATAATATTATTTATCTTTTATTTCTTACTTCTTCAAGATTTTACATAAGTTTTACAACGACTGCTTATGTACAAACTATAACTACTTTGACATATTGTTACTTTTAACTTTCGCGGGTTTCGTTCGTGAGTCTAGTTCACCAGGCAGCTTCATTACATTCATTTATAGTTAAAGTTATAGTTTTAGTTTTCTTCTTCTTTAATTATAAGGCGTAAATGAAAATAGTGTCTACGTAGAGAATCAACATAATTTATCAAGTTAGAACTAAAGTTTTAGTTTTTATTATAATAAATTAAACTATTTTCAACTAAAAATTAAAACTATAGGGAACAAAATGTTATAAATCAATGGAATAGGTAAAAATAAGAAGAATTATTACTAGGTTAAACACGTTTTTTAATTTTTCATGCTTAGGTTTGGGTAGTCCCATTCCCATACATGACTATTTTTCGGTGTCCCATTAGGGTTGCCAGATCGATTCTTGCTGTTATCAGGATCAATAACTGATTTTTCGGGATTTTAGGTCTTTAGTTGAGAGAAATATGAAATTGAAAATATAAAACATACCTAAAATTTTAGTTAAATTTTTAACTTCAACGCAGTTTCTTATAAAATAAAGCTTATCATTTGTCCTGCGCCCAAGTGGTTTGCAAGTTTCGTTTGACGAAAATGTTAAACTAAATGATCTAACTTGTTTTTCGGAAGATTATTTGCGTTGTCGGGAGTCGGGAGGACATAATAAAAATTCGGGAGAATCCAGCTCGTCTGGCAAACCTATGTCCCATGGAAAATATTACTCATTCCATTCACTCTTATGTTATAATCCTTTTTGACGTTACGTTCCAGTCTCCACATCATTTTGCGCGCGTTTTTTCACGTCATTCATACTTCCTTAAACTTGAATCCCATTCGACTGGATTTAACTTGTTTCTACGCAATTTGTCGTTATAAATTGTGATTATCTCAGCTCAAAATTACTTCTATTAGGCGCTTTATTCAACGACTTCTCTTAACTTCATCCAAAATGCCTGGCGCAGATCTTGAATTGAAATTCGCCCGTCTGACTGAAAATGCGTTTCCTCCAACTAAAGGTTCTGAAAAAGCTGCTGGTTATGATTTAAAAAGGTATATATCGTCATATGTTATTGGTAAATTCGAATAAGAATTTAGTTTTTCTAGTATTGTTCATATTATTTCAGCGCTTACAATTACGTAGTACCGGCACGCGGCAAGGAATTGGTGAAGACCGACTTACAAATTGAACTTCCTTCTGGGTGCTATGGTAGAGTAGCGCCCCGATCTGGACTGGCTGTGAAAAATTTCATCGACGTGGGAGGTATGTAGGTCCTAAACTTCCTATTGGATCTCCTTGTTTTGACCTCATAGGTTATCTTTTCTTTATATCTTCATGTCTTTTTTCCTCGAAGGTATAGATAAGATAGGTTTAGGCACGTAATGCCACTGTACAATATAGGTACACCCGCTTTTCACAATTTATGTTGTAAGTTCCATGTAGTAGGTAGGTGGTGAGCCTATTGCCATATACCGGACACATTTCTAAAAACCAAAAAAAAAGCCCAGCAATTCTTTGACCAACCCAGGAATCGAGGTCCCTTGCTCAGCAGTTGCACTTGCAATCACTCAGCCGACAATGCAGTATAGTATCTTATCTACAAAAAAACCTTTAATCTGTAATTGATTGGAAAGTGAGGTAGATTGATATTGAGTCATTATAAAGATAATAATTATTATGAGTTAAGTAAATTTCATTTTGTGAAATTGGTTGCTTTCATAATGATTGTCACCAACAGTCAGAAAGCATGTATTTTCAACCAGTGCACCCTGCCAGTCCTGACCTACGGAGTTGAAACCTAGGTTACAACTAAAGCTATCTTCCAGAGACTAACTGTCACTCAAAGGGTAATATAAGCTTCAAAATAATTGAGCAAACAAAGCAAAGCGTCAGGCATAGTAAAATTAACAGCCAAGCTGAAGTGGCAATAGGCAGGACATATAGCCCGTAAACATAACTAGTGTTACAAGGATCTGCTTGAGTGGACACAGTGGGAACATAAACAACCTAATGGTAGGCCACAGATACCCGTGCGTATGGCGCGTCGCGTTCCGCGCGCGCCTCAAAGAGCCAGACCACCACAGATGGGGCCCAGTAGGGCTGATGCCCGATCTGGAGCTATGGACAACGTAAAAGGTTACCGGGGCTCTGGCTCAAAGCAGGAGAAGGAACGGGGTGGTTTTTAGTCAGTAAGAGTCTGACACTCCCTCCCGCCTCACCCAAGGCGGGAGAAGTCATTGGATGATTTTCCCCCCAAAAAAAAAAGGCCACAGATGGGATGAAAAGATGACATCAAGGAGGTAGCATGACAAAATTGAATGCTAACAACCCAAAATAGGATGAAATGAAAAGAAATGAAGGAGACCTACACCAAATAGTTGGCAAAGGTTTAAGATGATGATGATGATGATGAAACCTAAGAAGTTACAGCAGTACTTTGCCATTTTTAGCTTGTTACCATACATGTATGACTTCTCGCCCTCGCGCGTGCGGAGCGCTTGTCTCGCCACGAATATACAGGTCCACACTTGGCGAGGCATGCGGAACGCATGCCTCACAATGTGTGGATCCACCTATAGACGCATAGCCGCGTCGGTGGCACACGGTGAAGGAAAGGGCAAAATGTATGAAACGCACATATGAGTCGCGGGCACATAGTGACGCGTAACAGAACGCACATGCGCATCATTGGCACTTAAAGCATTAAGGTTTACATGTTGTTGATATCAATTCCTAGTTCCTACTACACTTTTGATCACTTCCACCAATGGTATCTAAATTTACAGAGGTTGTTGATCTTTTCAGTTTTAACCACAGGAGTTTATTAAATTTACATATATCAGAGCTTTCGGGTTTGCATCTTTATGATTTTTAGTTGTCTGTTTACATAATATTAAATTCTTGTTACAGCTGGTGTCATTGATGAAGATTATAGAGGTAATGTTGGTGTAGTCATCTTCAATCATTCGGATCAAGAATTTGTAATCAACAAAGGTGATAGAATTGCCCAACTTATTTGTGAACAGATCTACTATCCAGTTCTCAAAGAAGTAACTAATTTGTCTGAAACCAATAGGGCTGATGGAGGATTTGGATCAACAGGGAAATGAAATGCTTTTTACATGTTAACAATATTTTAATAACATAAAATTTTAATAATAAGGTTTAAACATCTGTACAAAAGGAATGTTAACAAACAGACTATTATGTTCCATTGATTTAGTGTTTGTACTATTTAGGGTAGTTTTTCATTGATCATTATGTTGTCATCATCACTTATTTTAAGATAATCAGTTGATTTAAGGCATCTCGAGTATGAAGAGTTTTTCAATGTGTCATGTATGTTCCTACAATGTAGAAATTCTGGCTTTGTATACCAGAAATACATTGATATAAGACATTCCTCTGAATAGTATTCAATAAAGTTTTTGGTTAATGAAGTTTTGTTTATATTAATGTCATCTGTGGGATCTCTTTTCTTAGCCATTTACACATAGTAAATTTCTAACCTAAACTCCAAATAGAAAGGACAAGCCGCTCTACATCATACAAGCACCATGATAACCTGTGAGATTACATTTCTATACTTAGATTACATATAAGTACAATATCTTTTCATAAGCACAAAATATTGTATAAAAATACATATTAATTACCTATCTACCTGAAATAAATCTAACTCAAGGTTTCTGTTCTTCAAAACTATTTAAGACACTTTCAAAAACTAATTTCTCATATGTTGGAGATGGGCTACTTGGTGGAACAATTTCTTTAGTCCTTTTCAAGAATGGTTTTAAAAAGCTTTTAATTTTGTTGTCATTGTTAATACCAAAGTCAGCTTCTGCTTTTTCCACTTGTTTCTCAAGTTGTTCCACATTACTTTGAAGTTTCTGTATAACATTTAATAGTGTAGATATTTTCTTTGAAAGTGCTGTAATTTCATTGCGGTATTTGCTGATATCCTCTGAAACAGCTGAGCTACAATCACTATTCTTTAGTTTGACCATCTGCAGCACACTAGTTAGCTCTTCAAGTCTTGTCAACATGTTATCAACCACATCTTGAACTGTTTGGAAACCATTTAACACATCTAATTTCAAGTACGCAGAGTAATCTTTCACCAGTTCGTCCAACATCTTGCAATTACTCAAACTCCAATGCTTTTCCTTCGAAATCTGGATACAAATATTCAATGACACTTACAAGCTTATCTACGATATCTGTCACAAGTTTCGATAGTCCTCTAAACGACGAGGGACACCAACGTAAAACTTTTAAAAATAATTCCATAGTTGAAGCACAACAAATATAATATCACTTGCTAGTTATTACGTTCTTTGCTAGCACATACATTTCCATTATAGCGAAGTATTGAGAAATAGTAAATACTTTGCCTTGAATTTCCCACCTCCCATCTTGGTATTTGCAACACTAACCCTGACATCATTTTAGAATGTTAGACAGGCATGTGCTTCCTGTTAATCTTAATCTTTACATAAGAACATTTTGATAATAATTTTGGGATTTATGGGATGGTTTCAAAAGAATAAGAGAACACAACTTATGTACCCTTCTTCAATTAAAATTTGTTAAGTATTAAAATAGTTTTTTTTTCTATAACTGGTAACATAATGGTAAGTGTCAATGTCAATGCGTTTAGTTGATTCTTTCGCATTAGATTTGTTTTTACTTAACGCAGTCTTCAACATTGATATAAAATATTATTAAAACATACAATGAAAGGCATCTAGGGTTTTTATTTAATATACAAGACTTTTTACAATATATTGTTTACTTTTTTACACAATCCATATTTTTTTTAATATAAATCATCTGTGATTTTTTTTAATCTGCTGTGAAGTGATCTAGGTTTAGTTGGTTTAGTTCATTCTTCCTTCACTATTTTTTAGTGAATTCTGAAATATTTATAGGATGCTTCCGTCGACAGGGTATTTTAAAGGAAACAGTTGCCCTTTTTATGATAATGGTTTATGCGAGAGACCCTACTGCCATTTTCGACATGTTAAAAAAGAATCTCAAAATATTAACAATGACGGAATCGAAAGTGGAGCGATATTACAGAAACTTGTGTCGGCAGCAGTACAAAAGGTTCTTCTGCAGAAGGAGGCCTCTGGAGCTACTACAGTGACTCAGCCAGAGAACACAGTAAACGCAGTTCAAAGTGTAGCTAAAGTGACATATAACCCTACACCGATATCAGAGCTGAACAAGATTAACAATCCTGCTCCAGACGAAAACAATGAAGAAGTGGTTGAACAAAGAAAGAGACATATTCCTGTACCATACACGCCGAGAAAACCCGCAGGAATACCTCTACAAAGGCCTGTTGAGACCAATGGAGCCTCCAAACCTTTTATTTACATTCCCCCACCTTTGAAGTATACGCCAGGCAGTACAGAAAATGTGAAGTGCGATAAGTACACGCCTACCGGGTCAACAGTGTCAACAGAAAAATATTTGCCAGGTACTGAGACGGAACTACAACAGTATAATCCCAACGAAGGCTCAAATAATTCCAGCAAACACAATTATGTCCCATCCGACAAAAACACTAGCAAGAAGAAGATTTTAGAATATAAACCCACCAAAGTTAGTTCAAAGAGTGAAATTCCATCAGTTACCTACCAACCAACACCGAGGTCACTAGCACCTTGTTTCTCTAGTGATGAAGATGAACCTGAAAACAAGAAAAGGAAACTGTCCTCTGACCTTAATGGTTTAGATGATTTGGGCCCAGAGTTTGATATATTAGATCAAATATTAGAGGAGGAAAAGTCTGATCAAGATAAAAAAGATAGTTCAGATAATACTTTGAAAACAGTTAGTCGTAAAAATAGTGTTAGCAATGATAATGGTGACAATAAGAAAACAGATGACAAAAGTGATTCAGGTAAAAACAATTCTAATAAAAATCATGACAGTAAATCACATCACAAAAGCAGCTCAGATAAGAAAGATAAATCAAGGTCTGAAGATAAAAGTAAGCAGGAAGACAAATCAAAGAGTTCAGGACATAAATCTAAACATAAAAGTTCAAGTAGAGACAAAGAAAAGGAAAAGAAAGATAAAGATTCATCAGACAAGTCAGACAAGAAAAGGCATTCCAGTTCAAGAAGTTCTGAACGTAGCTCAAAACACAGTTCATCTAAGAAACATGATTCCAAAAAGCATAGTTCAGACTCTAAACATAAATCTAAAACAAAAGATAAAAGTGACCACAAGTCATCACACAAAAGTTCTAAAGACTCTAAAAATAATCATGACAGCGCTAAAAATAATAATAGTAGTAATAACATATCAGATAATGATAATGATGACATAAACATTGATGAACTAATGGAAGAAGAATTTGATATGGAGTCTGATGAAGATGCCATTGCATTGGAATGTAAGAAGATATTTGATGAATATGTTCCAGTGGAGAAACCTAAAATTATTGAAGACGCTAATAAAATTGAGGATTCAAATGAAGAAGAGACTGTAGTAGGGAAGAAAAGAATATCTAGAGCACCTGATAAAGGTCTAAAAGTAGCACCTAAAGCCCCTATTAAACCAGATTTTAAATTGAGTGCTGCTCAAGCAATGGCTCAACGGTTAGCTAAAGTCAGAGACTATCATAGTGCAAGAAACGCAATTGTTCCTGCAAATAATGATAAACCACCTCCTAAAAGCAACTTCACTCCTCCCACCACAGGTAACAGTAAAATTCGAATAGCTCATGTGCCATATGCATCCACATTATTAAATGCTAAAAAGACAATTTCACCAAGTCAAAAGCTACCATCTAGAAGTGAGCCTTCAACAAGTGCTACTATTACACAAACCGTAAAAAAGGGGGCACAAAGAGTTGCACATGTACCTAATGAGAAATTTATTGATAGACCAGGTGTTTTAGAACCTCTTGGTTCAAAAATTCCTGCAAATATTAGATCAACTTATTTAAATATGATGATAGATGAATGTTTAAAATTATATCTCAGTGCACATGATGCATATGCACGTGCACAGCATGAAGAACTGACTACAAGTAAAAAATGTTCCACTGTACAAATATATAAGAATTCCGCAGTATTAGCAGTTAGTCGCTTAAGAAAAGAATTCCAAGAGAGCAAAGGAGTTAAGAAATCAGCCTCTGATTGTTCAGCACTCCAACAAGTACCTGGACTGACACCTGGTAAACCAACGGGCTCCTGGAGCATAGAAGGAAAGAATAGAAAAAATGCTGATAATTCACATGAGTTTGTAGGTGCGAAATTATATAGTAACATAAAAAAATGGATTTTAACTGAGGAACAACTAAAACAAAATGGCTTTCCTAGACCTCATGAAAGTGGACAAAAAGGAAGAGCTATTATTTATGGTCAAAATAAACACAAGCCACCAAAGGGTTTGTTCCGTACCTGTTGTAGATGCAAGAAAGATTATATGGTGGATAAGTATGGTTTTGCCTCTGTAAAGGAAGAATGTATTTATCATCCCAATAATAAGTATAGAATCAGAGGTGAAGCAAGGTATCAGTGTTGCAGTCAAGACGGGACATCTGATGGATGTTGTGTAGCTCCCAGTCATGTTTATGAATATGTTGATTTTGAAAATCTAAAAGGTTTTGTAAAAACTCTACCTCCAGATAAAGTTATGGATGACTATGGAATTTACGCATTAGATTGTGAAATGTGTTACACCACTCATGGTTTAGACTTGACGAGAGTGACAGTCATAGATTCAACATGTAAAGTTATTTATGAGACATTAATTAGACCTTTGCACCCAATTATAGATTATAATACCAGGTATTCTGGTATAACAGAGGAGCAAATGCATGGAATTACTACAACATTATTAGAAGTTCAAGCTACCCTTCTTACCATGTTCAACAGTAACACTATATTAATAGGCCACAGCTTGGAATCTGATTTTAAAGTACTTAAATTAATTCACGACACTGTCATTGACACAAGCGTCTTGTTTCCTCACAAAATGGGCCCTCCATATAAGAGAGCTCTGAGAAACTTATCTTCAGAATATTTAAAGAAGATCATACAAAATTCGGTTGATGGACATGACAGTGCAGAAGATGCTACAGTATGTATGGAATTAATTCATTATAAATTAAAGGAAGACCTTAAAACTAGGTAATTTATTATTTTTAAACCTATGTAACTATAGGTAGAGCTTTTTTAATTACCTACCGATACTATTATACGTATTGAATATATATTTTGTAATATAACATTGAAATATAATTTCCATTGTAAGCTGAGTTCTTGTGAAAGAACTCTAGAACTATATTAATTTTATTGTCCAAATGTTAGGTTGTTGGAATTAGGTATTTAATGTTATTATTGCAATAATTATGTAGTAAATTAAGATAATACTTTTGTAAGAATTCACATTTCATATAAACTATTTTTCTTATCTTAATTAGTTTTATTTTACTTACTTATCAAAATTGAACATTAGATATTGAATATGTTTATTCATGGCTCTACTTTATATTTTGTAATTTTAGATCTTTACAAGTATGTAATACTTATTACTCAGTTGTAGCTCCAGTCAAGACCTATGCTAGTCCAGTAGATGTGAACATGCCTAAACAACCTGTTTGAATAAGTAAATAAATAATTACTCATCGCTAATTTGAAGATCAACTTTCCATGAGCTTTCTACACATTTTTAATATTTAGTCTCTCCTATGTCGTGGGTGCGTTTATAAGCATATAAATCACGTACACACCGCACCCAGGCCAGAAATGTTGTTCCGTGCGGGAATCGGACCCACAACACACGCAGCAGCCGATTGCCCAGTCACTGCGCCAACCGTGGAGTCCATTCGTTTCTGTTCATTGGGGGAAAACTTGAATACTCCAGTGCTTTGTAAGTCATGGCCATGTCCAAAACAGAATAGTCTGTAGACTTAGTAGGAAGGTTATAAAAGGAAAGAGATGATCTCTGGCTCCCGAATAAAACATCTCTATCCATGTGACTAATCTTAGAAAATAATAAAATAAAAAAAGCCTTTAAACCGAAAATAATATTTTACTAGAAGACGAAATATTACACATACTTAAATGTCCTTGAAACACAAGACATTTCAAACATTCAGCTTTATTAGAAAACAAGAAAACTGCTACACATTTCGAAAATATCCATTGGGACACTTATAATATACATTGAATGAGACTCAATTTTGTGCAGCAGAATATTTATGACAATATATTAGTATAAAACCACCGGAGTCAATAGATAATCATTTCGAAAAATTAAAAATAAAACTTGTACTATTTTAGGTAAACACTTGATAATACCACTAGGGGTTTTGGGTAATTAACAATTACAATAATGCAGCAAATAATTATAATTTCTACATAATATGTATACTTCATTAATAATAAAAATTAAAGTACTC
This sequence comes from Spodoptera frugiperda, assembly GCF_023101765.2. Lineage (NCBI taxonomy): Eukaryota > Metazoa > Arthropoda > Insecta > Lepidoptera > Noctuidae > Spodoptera > Spodoptera frugiperda. The sequence goes on along the minus strand of NC_064229.1, from coordinate 6,394,233 downwards.
CAAAAGTTGTCTAAACAATGAATAATCAAAATTATAATGTAAATTGTTATTTTTTAAATTACAGAATTATTTTAGTTAGTTTTGGAGATATGGCATTTCTACCAGAGCCTAAAATTTTAGCCAAGCAAAGCTTTAGTAAATTTTCTTCAAAAGCTATTTTCTTGATAAAAGTTCATACATTTTTAACTAATTATTATTATTAGTAATGATAGTTCTATTGAAAAATACTGCCATTTACAAATATAACTATTGTTCATTTCATTAATTACAAGAAATCATTAATATAATTATGTGGTGAGAAGGTATTAATGATACTAGCAAAGAAAGTAGTTCACACATGAGATGATACATTACGAGTATAATGCTGATATTATTCTTATAGTTATTGTTATGCAGTAAGGTTTAATATTGTCCATGAGTTAAATAGAATATAATATGGAACATCTTTTTCTATGTATATTACCTGTTGACTCAAATTTTGGTTTGTCTAACAATTATTTTATTAGTTTAGTTACCAAAACCCATACTTATTATTAATCTGGTACACTTTTGCAGTAATAACTTGGCATGTGATAATGTATGTAATTATAATTTACATTGTTGTCCCAATGAAATTTATAAGGAGGTATTGGCCGTCGTGATCGGCAGCAGGTATTGTGTACACCACATGTAACTGAGATCCCGGTTGACCCCTGCTAGTCAATGAATGATTGTTCTACACATGCTTTCACCCGTTTTTCATATTCCCGCCGGTTCTCCTTATAAAGCTGTGCTGCCATGGAGTTTGCTGGTGAATTGGGGTTAGGGTCACTAAGTAATGACTGAAAAGAAAAAAAGATCGTTAGTTATCACAACCATTACAAATTGCTTACATTGGTTGAATAAATCAAGAACAATGCATTAGTGTTTTTATAGTAGCAGTATTACAGACAGTCTACCAACATAACAGATTTATATGAAGATTTTATCATAATTTTGAACATTCAAGAAAATTAAACAAGGTTGTTTTTTATCTCATTTGTTAATTAGTGCTTAAGTGTTTATATTTACCTGTATAGAAGTTAATATAGCTGACACATCGTATGTTGGGCTCCACCGGTTTTGCAGGATGTCTAAGCAGATGCCTCCATCAGCATATACATTGGGGTGGAACATTTTAGACACAAATCGAACCGTTGGAGGTTTGTTGGGGTATTCCTCTGTGAATTCTATTGTAAGCTTGAATGTGCCATCTTCAAATGGAGTGTCATGGGGTCCAAATATCACAGCATTCCAGATCATGATATTATTATCGGTAGGAGCACCGGAAACTCCAGTGGGTGGATCCTCTTGCAGGCTGTGAATGGTTGTAAAAAATTATGAGCCATTGTTTTTATCATACCATTTATTGTAAACTATTTATGTTATCCTTTTGTAACAGTACAATGGATTTTTGATATTAAACTTTGTTTTGTTCATAGTTGTTATGTTTTATATGGATGAAAATGCATTGTGTTTTAGTGCAAATTTAAAATAAGGAAAATAGATGTTTACAAAACTAACTTGTTCCCATTTTATTTCTGTTCTCATGGAAACCTTTAGAACATAATCAAGGTCATGAAATGATTTAAAGTTCTAGCCAAAAAATAGTAATATAAAAGTCATTTCGGTATTTTGTGGGTTCACTCAGTGACTACAGACTTTGTTTTCACGAATGTCTGCGTTGGTATTTGGATAACCTAAATAATATGACTACAACAAACGACGTTTGCACGAAAGTGACGTAGCTATGTCTACTTATAGCGTTTCCCACTCTCCGTGTCCAACACAAAGAGTGCCTCCGAGTACCGTGTCAAAGTTTTGCTATTTACAATAGAATTCGGAATATAGAACAGAATAGAAATCAATTAAAATAACTGTGATGTAATTTGATGAATCAGCACTACACTTTCGCACAAAGAAAATTTCGATAGAACACGTAATAAATGTTCACAAAATTCATTATCACTGATTACTTGTTAGGATAATAAAAGAAATATTTAGTAACAAACCGTTTGAAATCTCTCATCAGGCGTCTTCTAGCTGGAGTTGACATTTTGGTTTCAAGCACTTAAGCCACTAATTTGATAAAGGTATCGTTATTGTGAGATGTGTTGTCCTTATGAAACTTTTCATATGACAAAGTTCGTAAACTATTTAAGTAGGTTTTGCTTGTACACAAAAGATTCCGTTTTTGTCGTTGTGTAGAAATTTCTGTCGTCACGGCCAGCGAGATGGTTGTCAGATGACCATGAAATTAGCAATTGAAAACTCTGCAAGTGGTCAATACACTAACGTCAAATACTTAGTTCCTTTTACGGCTAACTTCATTATAGTTAGTATTCTCGTATTACCAACGTATTACTTTTTAGTTTTACTGACTAATTTGTTAGATCTGTGGAAAGAATTTCTCACCTCTAGTGATTAGTTGACAGTTGACATAATGACATTCACAGTTGTATTTTGCTCATGATTGTCAATATCGTCGTGTAAATATTTATTCTTTCATTAAAATTACATCTTATTCCTATTTCTATTTTAATTGAGAGTATTAAACATTTAGGATATATTTTGTGTCTGAAATTGCATATATCCTACCCTAACTGCAAGCTAAACGTTCGTAATTCATGTGAATTGTGAATGCATTTTAGCCAACAAACCATGTTACACAATATTTAAAATATATTGTAATATATTTACAAACTTCAAAAATGAATGACGGTGGTTCAAAGAAGATCCTTTTTAATAAATCCACAGTAAGTTACTTTTAAAATATATTTAATAAATGTGGCTTAAAACAAATTGTCGTTTAGTAAATCTATATCAGGTTTACTAGCCATTGTTTAATTTACTACGTATCCACTTAGATAGTAATTTCAAGAAACATACAAAGAATTACTGAACTAATGAAATACCTATTTCCATTTGCAGTTGTTTAGTTTAAAAGCTGAGCTATTGAGAAAGCAAGAGGAAGTGAATGAAAAGAGACGACTGCCGCAGCACAAGCTTGAGAACTTCAAACCTCCTGTAAAGGAGAAGAAACAGGAGAAAGATCCAGATGCTCCATATAAGAAAACATTCAAAGACAGTTTAAAAGCTGTTGACACTGAGGAGTTGGAAGCTTGCAGGAAAGCCAAGTAAGTACAAAAAATAACTTATAACTATTGTTTGACTGCACAATGCCACTGTGCCTGGGTAACTGGTTGCTGTGCAACTCTTTGTATGATCCGGTAATTGTTGTTACCGGTCTGGGTGTCATGTCTATGTGAAATTGTATGTAAGTAAACACACCCATGACATAGGAGAAAGTCTCAATGTGAGGCAATGTTTTTTTAAATTAAAAGAAAATTGTATTATCAAACCTTTTTCTATTTTCAAATGTTATTTATTTTAGGGCAGCATTGGAAAGGAAAGCAGAGTTGTATGAGCATTTATCAGATAGTGCTGGAAACTCTCAGCTGGCTGGTAGATTCCTTGTGGACTTCAATACTAAGAAACAGCAAGAACCAGAGAAGGCAGTTGAGGAGGAACCAGAAGTATATCAAAATGACAGCAGTTTCAGCCAAGATGATGATGAATGGTAAATATTCCTTCTTACTAATTGTAAAGGAGTCAAAGATAAGCTTAATTTAAAATCAGCTGACTTTATATTACTCAAGTATTCAAGTATTTATTGCATCCATAATGTACACAGTTGTTGGAATATACAGTATTAAGTCACAATTATGAACCCTGTCAGGCAAATGTTTTTAATTGTAAAGATATTTTGCCAGACTCATTGTAGCCATATGGATTATTGGAGTAGTGATACAGAATGGACTGAAAAGCATCTACCTCTGTAGTCAGCTGACTTTGATATCAAGATTGCTGTAATTTTTTGAGGCTAGAGTTGAAAGGTGCAGAATTATACACACATATAGACACAGTATGTAGAAAAGGAGATAACATCTGCTTTGTTACAAAGTATTTAACTTGATTAATCAGTGATCATATATAACCTCATGCCTATTTCCATGGGGATAGACAGAGACTATGCCACTATACTAAATGCCAATTGCTATGAATCTTAGTAAAGTAATTAATGGTAAAATGTGTTTATTTTTTATTACAGGACTGAGTTCACAGACTGCTTGGGTCGAACGCGTAAATGTCATAAATCTGACTTGGATATGTACCGGAAAAGGGATGCTGCACTCTTGAAGTCTATGAGTAAAGATAAAAATCCCTCTCAAGATATTGAAGAAACTAAACCAGAGGTGAGATTTAATTATAATCAAATGCATTTGTTAAGTTTTTAAATCATAACTTATTAGGCAATTGCCAACTGGAGCTTTTCTCTAATTCCATGTAATTAGTCTACCAATGTAGTTGTTGTGTGTAACTTCTGAGAGTAAATAAAACATGTATGACAAAGGTACAGACCAAGAGTCTGTGGAGAACTAATACAAGTAGAATTAAAAACAATCATCTGAGAGTAATCCTCATTGTTATAATAATTCCAACCTTATTTTAAGTGTCTAAAAATCCAAAAACACACATTTTATTTTTGCTATTTACAGGAACCTGAACCTCCAGTCAAGGAGAAGCCACTCTTAGTACAAACAACTAATGACTATCTACAATCATTGCGAGAGAAATGGGAGCAGAAAGAAAAGGAGCTACTTGGCAAAGATAAGGATATACATTATCAGGACTTGCTGTTTGATGGTTTGTAGTCATTTCTGTTCTATTTACCTTTGAATTTACACAATGTATCTAAAAAAATATTGAATTATACATTGTAAACATAGACAGATCTTTTTACTTGGTCTATCTAGTCTTCGTTTCATGCGCGATGACTTGCCAGGTCTTGGATTTACGGAGAGGATATACTAGTATTAGTTACTGGTTTTCCAATGTTTTTCCGATATATACCGCTGAGAAGTGGTTGTTTTACATTAAAGTTGTATACTTCTACCAAATTAAGGTTATAAAACCCACAAATACTCTTTCTATATTTCTAACAAAACGGTTCTTTATTACAGAGGCTCGTATCCACGGCGTGGGTTACTATTCGTTCAGTACCGATGAAACGGAGCGTAAGAAACAAATGGAAGAGCTGATAAAGCAACGGGAAGAGACATTGAAGGCACAGAAAGAGACTGAGGAGATTCGCAAGAAGAGAGATGAGTTGATTGCTGCGAGGGTAGCGGCTGCACGCGCCAGGCAGCGGGCCAGAGCCGGGCTACCTCCTGAAGAACCTGCTAAAGGTAAGATTACTAAATGTGTTACTGCCACACTCAGTCATTTAATGATTACTTAAACTTAGCCCTTAGCAATTGTTTCCGGAACAAAATCGGAATAGTTTAAGTAATTATTAAATGTCTCTGAGTGCAATAGTCAAAGATGTTCTGAATAAGATTTGAATACTTGTATAGCATGTGTCATAATTATGTAACAAAACCAGATTAAGGATTGTCTGCAATCTAGTTTTCTTTTGTGCCACTCGTTGGCAAGAATCACATCAATAGATAGTGTTTTGAACTGGCTTCACATCTTAATTTGTTTGGTAGGATAATCTCTTCATCTTCTACCGTAATAACATTATATTATTTTTACTTACAGAAAACCAAAAAGACTTCACCACGTGCCTTCTAGAATTTTTGACGCAACAGAGGAACGAAGCAGATGCTAAGGCAAAAGAAGAAGAAAACAGAATAAAAGCTGAACAAGAGAAGGAAAGACAAAGGTTACGTGAAGCATACGTACGAGAATGGGACATTGGCAAGGAAGGCGTAGAAAGTAAAATAAAGAAATTCAGAGAAATGACCCAAGAAGAATATGTAGAACAACAAAGAGATAAAAGAATTAATGAATTCGCTCCACCACAAGCTTCTACTTCAGGCAATGCTAATGTCTTCGATGACAAAGGAAATATGATCGGTGATAAAGAAGCTAATGCTACTAAAACGTGGGCAGACGTCAGACCCAAAGCTAAGACGCCACCTCCGCCCGAAATCGGTGATCTCAGCGAGATACCACAAAAAGGTCTGTACTTCTCAACAGCTAAGAAGAATGACAATTTCAAATATAAGAATTTTGTTAGAGCTCAGGAACCGACACCTATTATTAATGAGTTAGAAGATACAGATGATTCGGTACCGAATAATCCAAGGATAGAAAAAAGGAAACATGAATCAGAGGGCGTAGCAATACCCCCACCGCCAACATTTGAGTACTATGGACCAACTATAAAGCAGACAAAATATGATAAACCCTTTGAATCAGACATAAGAGAAGCTTACAGTCAAGGAGCGAAAAGTCTAGAAAATAAATCAAAGGGCAAACAGTTGCCAAAGCATTATGATTTTACATTCGATTAAGAATAATTTATAAAATAAAACACTGTAAATTTTTTGTGCGTGTTTATTTCGTGCCAATGCCAATCACATCTACATAATGTCTAAAAATATTGCTGAAAATATTTACAATTTGTCTATGCTAATATCACATGGAATGAGCGCTACTATACTACATTAAATTTCTAACAATTAAAGCTTCACTTACAGAGATCAACTTTTGACAATGAATTGTTCTAAAACTAGAAATATGACATTGAATGCTTAAAGATTATAATTTAAAACAATCCCGACAGCTAGTGTTAGTATGTGGGCATCGAAGCGGGTAGCGGTGTTATTCTTTGGTGGTATTGTAGTTGCAGTTGTGCTTGTAATCATAACACTTTCAGTAGTTTTCATTGTAGGTGGGTCAGTGAATTGGAAAGCTTCTGCAGTAGGCAACTGTTCACTTGGCTTCACATTATTCACTTTAGCTTCGGTCGGTGCAGTTTTCACTACTTCTGGCGTAGGTTCTGTCATAGCTTTAGTTTCTGCCATAACCGTTGTTTCTACAGTTGTCTGTGTTATAACTTCAGGAGTAGTTTGAACTTCTGGGACATTTTCGTTTGGTTTCGCAACATCCTTATCAGTTTCGTTATTTAATAAAATAATTTCTGTTTTGAGATTACTAGTTTCCATACTTTCACTTGGGATATCAACTTGTATGACGGAATCGTTCATCTGACTGTTCATGTTTGTAGGTTCAACCATCATCTCACTGGGACCTTTCGAAGCTTCACTATTTTGTTGTTCAACACTTCCTTGAGTGGTTTCAACGACTTGTTCTTCGCTTTTTGCTTCTGTTACAATGCTAGCGTCATTCTCGTCGTGAGTTTCATTATCGAGATCAACATTTACGCCAGTTGCATTGATATCATTTTCAATGTCTTCAATAGGTTCGGAAGTCGCGTTGTCTATTCGATTTCTTCGAGGGTTCAAGCTTATGAATCGTCCAGTAGTCACTAGTGCTCTTCTAAGTCTGGCGTTGTGTGTCTTAGATACGATCTTGGCGAGTCCCGCGAATGCTTCCAGTTCGCGTTCGGTGTTAGGTCCATTGCAGAGATCTCCGCGACACGGGCAAGTCATCCGCCATGTTTTAGAAGAGTTGCAGTAGAGCGCATAACATTCGTCTTGGTATAACTTGACGCAGTATCTTGATTCCTTGTATGCTGTAACATAAGAGTAATATTAAGTATGCTATGAATTACTCAAAATTTAGTAGAATCAAAAGTTTAAACTAGAGGCGTGAAGGTGACGATATCTGAAGAAGTACCAGTGTAAAGATCGTGATAGATAGATGGCGCTAGTGGTTTCTACCACTGACTCTAAAATCCCCAAATGAGAATTAAGTACTTTTTAGAAATTGTAGCTTTTTACTAAGAATTTCCAACCAAAACTTTACTATATAAGTTCATGATACATACGCGGTGAGGTGGCGACAACAGCGCAATACTGGTATCCAGGATCGCAGACGGTGACCTGCATTTGTCCACTGCACGGCAGCGCGCGCTGGCTGCGATGCACCTGTTCTGCTAGCGGACCACACCAGTAACACCGACGATTCTCAGCCGCATCTGAAATGCGAGACATATAACATTTTAGAGGTCTAATTTCATTATCATTCGTTATTTTTTGAATTTTGGTCACCATTTCAATGAATGGGACCTATGGGACAAAATAAATAGTCACTGTAAATAAATGTAGGTAGGTAACATTCTGTACTGCCTGCCTCTATTCTTAGAATATAACAGAAATGCTATTACATAATACGAAATCAATTAACACAAAGCATTTCATAAACTATTCAATAACAACATAAAGTTTAGGCACATGTAGGCAATAACGCTTCTATTACCAATAACTGGGACATCAATATTTGAAATTAGGTTACCGCAGTAAATTGACCATGTGGGCAGACATATTGCTAGGTAGCTCGCTAAGGGAAAGGTTTCAGTGAATGAAGATACTTGAATAAACACGACCTAAATTAGGTATCTACGAAGATCATGATGATAAATATGGTTTATCCGTTTAATTATACTTTATTCTGATCAATTACCTAAATCGTTGTTTCCAGTCAGTATAAAGTAGGTAGGTACTTGGCAGAGGCTGGGTGGAGTCAGTTTAGGTAGGTACCGTACCTACTTCGACAAAATAGTGAAAAACCTAACTAGAGTCTTCACCAAGGATTTACCTAAATATCATGTCATCATGTGCATTACGCCTTTTATCCCTGAAGGGGTAGGCAGTGTGCATATTACAGCACTTAATGCCATTGTATACCATCTGTGTTAAAGTTGTTCAGCGTATTGTATACTTTCCATATACGGGAACAATTCCAGTTTCCGTGTTAATACTGAGAAATTTTCGAAAAAAAAGCCAAGTTATACTTTGTTCGACCAGGAATCGAACGGTCAAAGAGGCCCCTTGTCCGGTAGTCCCATTTGCAACCATTTGGCCAACGAGGCAGATCATCTACCTAAATACTGAACAACTAATGTATTTCTACTTTGTGCTCTTCCGATTCATTGACAAAATAATTAAATGACTGTCACATACGGACGGACAGACAGACAGACATGACGAATCTATAAGGGTTCCGATTTTTGCCATTTGACTACGGAACTAAAAATGGTAAAGAGACCCTGAATTGCACGTGTATCGGCAAAATGTGTCCACTACGGTTCCAATAGCCCGTTAGTAATTCAGTCAGCAATGATCGGTGGTAGCGTGTGATCATTAATTCACACGATGCAGCTGCCCTCTTGTTGATTACTCTTCCTATGCCAATGTAAACGTTTGTCCTCTGTTTGTTTGTGTGATTGTTGATCATTTCTAAACAATTTCGTATTGTGATTTGGTACCTAGCTAGAAATACGAGAGGACGCTACTGTCCTGGAATATAGGTAACACCTTGTAGGCATTTGAGAGACGAGGAATAGCTTTGCATATGTGATTAGACTGATATTTGGGTGTATGTTTTTGTACCTATATTACATTTTTTGTTGATTTATTGACGATCCATTCAAAAATAAATTGTTTCGACTTCCAATAAGTACAATAAAATATTCAAAAATACACACTTTAATTCATAGATGATCGACGAACTACATAATTTTCGATGTTTCCAGCAAATTTTCTAGAATTATTCCGCTTTTTGACGTAAAAATCTCCATACAAAAATGAAAACTATCGTTCTCGACGTTTCGAAAAGAGTATTGAATTTGACTAGTAGGCAACTACCCTACTTGATGGTAAGTAATTGATGCCGCCCATTGACACTCGCAGCACCAGATGAGTCACTGCGTGGCCCACCTTTTCAGTAGGACCTGCTAGGCTATTCTTTAACTTTCAATTCAAAAGATCGAAGTGTTCGCGGTCCGCCATGTCATTGGTTGTGAGAATAAACTCAACCAATGACGGGCGAGAACGCGATCGAGCTTACTTAGAAAGTTCGAATTCACACAGAATAATCTAGTATGCTAAGTGGGTCTTGTATTAAAGGTGCCAATGGTTAATAATAGAACTTGATACAAAAGGTCGCATTATTCATAACTGTTTATCACATTATGTCTATGGCGTCAAATTGTTTTTTAAATGTCTGTCATGGCGAGGAGGTGCTTACGGCTTACCTATGTGTAAGGAATTTAGGGCGTTAATGTTGACAACTTAACTCAGTTTAATGACACATTAAGGTCACAAAATTATAGTCTATTTAAATAAAAATCAATAGGTAGACTAACTATAAGTAACTTACTTAGGTACCCGGCAAAAAAAAGGTTTAGGTTAGGTTAGGTTAGGTTTAACACCGAAAGATAGGACGTGTTAACATAAAATGAATGTCACTGGCAAGTTCGTTCACTCGAGTATTCAGTGACCCTCTTCTTTTCAGGGAAGGCGTGTGTGGTTTTAGTCGGTAAGAGTCCGACATAATTTGCTGTCTGGCGTACTTCGTAAGTAACAAAAAACAAAAGGTATCCATGAGAATTTCCACATATTAAAAAAAAAAATGAGGTTAGGTTTAGGTTTGGGTTAGGTTTGGGTTAGGTTTGGGTTAGGTTTGGGTTAGGTTTGGGTTAGGTTTGGGTTAGGTTTGGGTTAGGTTTGGGTTGGGTTAGGTTTGGGTTAGGTTTGGGTTAGGTTTGGGTTAGGTTTGGGTTAGGTTTGGGTTAGGTTTGGGTTAGGTTTGGGTTAGGTTTGGGTTGGGTTTGGGTTGGGTTAGGTTTGGGTTAGGTTTGGGTTAGGTTTGGGTTAGGTTTGGGTTAGGTTTGGGTTAGGTTTGGGTTAGGTTTGGGTTAGGTTTGGGTTAGGTTTGGGTTAGGTTTGGGTTAGGTTTGGGTTAGGTTTGGGTTAGGTTTGGGTTAGGTTTGGGTTAGGTTTGGGCTAGGTTTGGGCTAGGTTTGGGTTAGGTTTGGGTTAGGTTTGGGCTAGGTTTGGGTTAGGTTTGGGTTAGGTTTGGGTTAGGTTTGGGTTAGGTTTGGGTTAGGTTTGGGTTAGGTTTGGGTTAGGTTTGGGTTAGGTTTGGGTTAGGTTTGGGTTAGGTTTGGGTTAGGTTTGGGTTAGGTTTGGGTTAGATTTGGGTTAGGTTTGGGTTAGGTTTGGGTTAGGTTTGGGTTAGGTTTGGGTTAGGTTTGGGTTGGGTTAGGTTTGGGTTAGGTTTGGGTTGGGTTAGGTTTGGGTTAAACCTAGGAGCAAGCGAACTTGTCCTCATTGGAGACATTAACCAGCTTCCGTTTTTGGACAGGGAGAACCTATTTCAGCTACGGTATACTCGTCCGGATCTAGTGGCTGGCATCACCCAGGAACTGCTCTGCACTCATCGCAACCCTATGGATGTAGCATACACCTTGAGCGACATATACAGCGGAATCTACGCCTCCAAATCATCGCTGTCGCAGGTCCACTCCCTGAGCGTGAGAGGCTACACGGGGGCGCAAATCCAGGCTACTGCCAAAAACACCCTGTTTTTGGTTCATACGCAGGAGGAGAAAACTTCTCTTGTGAACAAGGGATATGGGTCTGGAGAGGGATCGCGGCTCATGACTATACATGAGGCCCAGGGTTTGACCTGCGACAGTGTGATTATCATTAACACCAAGTCGAGGCTCCAGGTTCACAATAGCGTATCACACGCTGTGGTGGCGGTGTCAAGACACACGAACAGCTGTGTGTATTATTCTGATGATGCCGAAGACGCCATAGGCCGTTTCGCAAAGAAAGCGATGGATGCGCCGACGAAAACGGTCGACTACAACTTAAAAACGGCCATGCAACATCGGGACGCCAGCGTCATAGAACCTCTGCTGAAGCTGGCTGAGTCCCTGGCAAAAAGACAAACAACTTGACATCCTTTCTCCTCCTCTTTAGTATAAAATCAAATTGTAACTGCGCCGCAGAGTTTGTCGATCACACTCATTCGAGGATGTGAACGACACTCTCTGCCACGCAGACATTGTCCTCTAGAATTAAGAAGTGGTATTTTTAGTGGTAGTATAAGCATGAAATAAAGTTTAAAAAAAAAAAAAAAAAAAAAAAAAAAAAAAAAAAAAGATGGACTTACGTAGATTAATAAGTTTAATTCTAAGAAAAAGAGCCGAACACAATAATATTGTAACCAACGCAATTATAATTCTAATAAATGCATGAAAAAGGGCGCGGACGACATGTCTGCGGATTGTTTGTTTATTTAAAAAAAAAAAAAAACCTAACCTAAACCTAACCTAAACCTAACCTAAACCTAACCTAAACCTAACCTAAACCTAACCTAAACCTAACCTAAACCTAATCTAAACCTAACCTAAACCTAACTTAAACCTAACCTAAACCTAACCTAAACCTAACCTAAACCTAACCTAAACCTAACCTAAACCTAACCTAAACCTAACCTAAACCTAACCTAAACCTAACCTAAACCTAACCTAAACCTAACCTAAACCTAACCTAAACCTAACCTAAACCTAACCTAAACCTAACCTAAACCTAACCTAAACCTAACCTAAACCTAACGAATGAGAAAGTTTTTGGTCTTCTTAAACCAGAATAAAACATAACCGACATTACGGGATTAGGTATTTTTGCCTACACAATCCGGAAATTGAACTGATAACTATTTATAGTTAAAATTGCACATTTACTAGAAAATTAAAAATCTTTAATTGTTTTGTTATTTCGTTTATCCGCATAATTTCTTGTTTACAAAATGATCCGAATAAATTGTACTAGTTTTGGCAGCAAACTAATTTTGTCTTCCAGTAATCTCAATCCATTCATCCCTTTATTTCTGGATCCTTCGGAAATCTAAAGCAACATAATAATACTTTGATTTTATTGTAACTTTTGTGAGACATACTAAATTAATTATTATGTTATCGGCTTACTCACGTAATGTTTTGACGAGGAACTCGACTAGTTTCAAGCCATGCTAGAGGCTCATATTCATGAGCAGCATTACGCGACACACGACGCGGCGATTGTCGCACTGCTACTGCTATAATAATACTTAGATTTTGTACAAATAATTTTTATTAGTCACCTATCACTGCATAGTATAAAACAAAGTCGGTTTCTCTGTCCCTATGTACCTTTGTATGCTTAAATCTTTGAAAGTACGCAACGGGCTTTGATGCGGTTTTTTTAATAGATAGAGTGAATCAAGAGGAAGGTCTATATGTATAATACATGCATAATATATCACCATTGCGTCCATGCAAAGCTGGGGTGGGTGGCTAGTTATATTATAATTCATATATTTTTTGTAATTATCTATATCTATACTAATATTATAAAGCTGAAGAGTTTGTTTGTTTGTTTGTTTGTTTGTTTGAACGCGCTAATCTCAGGAACTACTGGTCCGATTTGAATAATTCTTTTTGTGTTGGATAGCGCATTTATCGAGGAAGGTTATAGGCTATAAATCATCACGCTACGATGAATAGGAACCGAGCAGAGCGGGTGAAACCGCGCGGAAGGAGCTAGTTTATAATAAAAAGGTTTAATTATATCGATAACTTGTTATCGATAACGTCAATCCCTAAATGGGTAGCAAAATATTACATGTCACGAATGAATTCTTCTAGAACAGTAGGTTTGAGTTTGAAAGAAAGTACACCCTATCGTCTTAGAAATAAACTTAACTTTATTTTGTAGATTAAAAAGAAAATATGTCAGTAATTTCAAGCCAATAATTTAAATTAAATAAAATAGAATTTACCGATGATACGATATACCACTATTAGACACATTTTTGTTATGGCTTTCATTTTTACACTCTAAAATATGACATTTCATATTTTTTTACGATTTTTTACAAGTCTAGTTGATATTATTACAGTCCAGCGAAGACTGATATGCGTACAAACGTTTAAATGACAGACATAAGCATAAGTATACTTTCCGGGCTTTTTTAAATGGGTTACATCATCAAATCACTTCTCCTGCCTTGGACGAGACGAGAGGGAGTGTCAGATTCTTACTGACTAAAAACCACCCTGTTCCTACTCCTTTTTTCGAGCTGGAGCCCCGGTAAACTCTCTAGGTAGTCCGCAGCTCCGATTCAGACTAATCAGGGGGTACGAGTGTCTCGCTTACATACGCCTTATATGGTATTTCTCTGTTCTGTTTTTTTAATGGTTCGTTGTAGAATACATATTAAAGAAATAATAACGATGCTTTATATTATATTAGTTGAATCATCATATTAAAATTATTGGTCTTAAAGGTCATTTGAAAATACTCACCTATAATAAGTATAGAGTAAGGTAAAAATGTTTTAAATATTCAGCGGTAACTGACAAGTGAGTAGAAATTAATTATAAGCAATTACATATTGTGCGTACCGACCAACGTAAGGACAGTGACATCATGTTTTTTCAGCCGAAATTGTTAAATATTTGATTAGTTTATAGTTAGTTTCTTTTAATAGGTACATTCTAGTATCTTCTAAGTCTAACAAATATTCAAAGTCTGACAAAGGTCTGTAGGTACCTAACTAACCCGGAGCTGGGGTACCGAATCTCCGGTTCGAAAATCAGGAGTAGGAACGTGGTGGTTTTGTAGTCAGTAAGAGTCTGACACTCCTTCTCGCCTCGCCCAAGGCAGGAGAAGTTATTAGATGATTTTACTCCCTCAAAATAAGCTAGGCTGTGAAACTATGTGATCGTTTCCCACTAATACTAAGTTATGTAGCTGTGCGAGGATGATGCGCAGCTCGAGTATGCGATGTATTGATAGTAGGGAAGCCATACCTAGTACGCATCTTTCTATATATTCCAAACATAGCTTAGCTGAGTCCATTTCCACCAGTGTTAAGCTACGTGCACCAATTAATATAATTGGTGAAAACGAAACGCTTCCACAGCTACGCAACATAGCACATCTCTGTTGGAAACGCACCCTTAACTGAAAGCAACCCCCTACTTACCTGTCCTAATAAAATCAAACTTGACAATATGCTGATTCATAATCATATACAATGCAATAATGAAACATAAACTGCTTATCAAAGAAATCGATTGATACACAAACAAAGTATCTACCTATGATATGTGAAAGACATTAATGACCGTTTCTTTGTATCAAAGAAAAACATATTAGACAATGCAATGCGAACAAACCGGCACATTAAGCTACCCTAGACTGAGAACTTTCTTTAAAACATTTTCGACTTTAATACTACAAGATAAGGTTGCAAATCTATTGATAGTTTTAGGGTAGTGTGATATGCCGCCTATATATGTATGGTGAGATATTAGTAAAATGACGATGGGAGTCCACCATATGCCTTGAAGGACGATCGTCAGTTGTTGAATATCTTATGATCCACGTCAATATGGCGCGATATTGAACTTTAAACGTTTTTATTTATTCAAAAGCTACAAGTGGACGTCTTTGTTTGAATATTTATGTTTGAATAACTGTTTGATAGGAAAATCAAAGGACAAATGTAGTTATTATTCTATTTTGACCGCTAGGCTACTGCCGGACAAGAGGTTACTGCCGGGCAAGGGTCACGGGTTCGATTCCCAAGTCTGGCAAAATATTACTGGGCATTTTCAGTTTTTCGAAAATTTCTCAGTGATAGCTTCTATTTTACCGTTGAGTGCGACGGCTGGATAAGGGGCCTTCTGGACAAGGGGCCTCGGGTTCGATTCCTAAGTCGAGCACAGTATTACTGGGCTTTTTTCAGCTTTTAGAAATTTCTCAGTGGTAGCACGGAGTCTGGAGTTGTGCCCAGTACACTGCAATAGGTTCACCCCCTATTACTTGGGCCTTTTAACAAAAATGGTGAAAAGTGGATGTACATTGTATCTAGTGGCATTATGTGCCGCAATTTGCACCTCTGCCTACCCCTTCGGGGGTAAAAGGAGTGACGTTGATGTATTCTATTATGAGTTTTTTTTATAGCACTGACTATCACTGAATTTAAAATTAAGGTAAAATAGATGTAGAAACAGAAAGACACCAATGTAAGAAGTAATGTAAAAAGATTACAAATATCCATATAGTTGATCAATTTAATACTAAGATGTTCAATGTAATCATACGAAATTATAGTTATTAGATTAGCAAAACATACATAATCGACAATTCGCTTCAAATGAGATCAATCGAAAATTGCACTGAGTATTTGTAAATAGGGTTTCTATTTCAACTTTAAAATAAACAATCCAATTGCAACAAATACAATAGGTATAAGTTAAAATGAATAGTAAACAGACCAGAGTAAACCAAACAGTTTTAGGTAACATTAGCTAAAACTAAAACATTTAGATCGAGTACAAACATCTAGTACAGTCAAACAAACGCACATCACTAAACAAAACATCCCAATTTGGAACAACATTCAACATTTATTAGAAAACTTTCCATTTTATTATAAAAGGGGAAAGTTGGCGAAATAATCTGTGTGATGAGTACTTACCGCATACCGAGAGGAGAGCCACCGCAATCACAACAATCCATGACAGAAGAAACTTTTTATTCGCCATCTGAATACAAAACTTTCATATTTTATCCATACTTCACACATTAACAAAAAAAAAGAACTAAAGTATTAAACAAATACCTTTTTTTTTTTTAAAGTGAGAATATATGACACAGAGCGTTCGTGTTTTTAGTGTGGAGCGTCTGACGGCCGACTATTCAAAGTTAGTAGTTCGTAGCGACTCCACTCATAGGCCTACGGTGTACGGTCATGTAAAGAATCGGACACACGCGACACAACTGAAGCTATCACAGAAACGTGTTTGATATTATAAACGATAAAAATTCGTGTGTCACGCTCTAATGATACTGAATTAATGTTTTTATGTTATGTATTGTTTTTTTTTTGTTTAACTAAAATGTCTGTAATGTATTGTGTGTAATTTTTCATTGATTGGATATTACTTTGGTTGTGGTATCGCTCGTGTAATTAATTTTAAATTGCCTTTTATCTTTAGATCTAGACTTTAGTTCAATATATATTAGTACTTGTCATAAGAAACTCGAGAGGTTTCATTTTATCTCTCTAAATATCAATATTACACAAGAGGTCAATATTATTGTTGAAATATCTCGATAATAATTCATTCTTACCTTTAAACGATAAATCAAAAACGAAATAAACGATCAACACTAATTAAAAGCAATATTAAAACTTGAAAGCTCCTTTAAATGTAGGCTGCACTAGTAACGTACACATGTATGACCGCTACGTTAGGTAATATTAAAATGGCGTTTCCGGACCATGTAATATACTAGAATATATTATGATCAATAACTAAAAATACTTCATTATTCATTGCTAGTTACATGCAACCTTCAGCTGCGGTAGTAAACGACAGCAACAATATTTTTATTGGACGATAGCGACCAAGTAATTTGACGTGCAATTATACTTAGTGAAATGAAACGAATCCTCGTCCCTCAGTCGAGAATCCGCAAGTTATTTCTAACATAAAAATAAACTGAAACCATTTTGCTTTGGTCTAGAAACTTTGCAACATTAGCACTTGTTTGTTGTCGGGAAACTTCACTATTTCAGCGATTATGATTGGAGCGCTCTGTAGCAACAAAACCTATATTTTATCGAACTGTGCGAAGCCGTATATTATTGTAAGACATAGCCATTTTCTCGGTTGTTTTCCCCGACATAAAGTAGCTTCTTAGAAAATAAGGTCGCTCTTTAGAAAATACGATCGAGCAGGGACAATAAATTGAGGCATGAATAAACACTCAAGAAAATAGATTACTTACCTAAAGGCAGGGTGTTATTACAATACGGTGAATACGGCATGTAGTGCGCGGAATTAATGGCAAGGGTGAGGGTTGTGGAACCAACTATAGTCAAAACCAGATTGAATATATTTCTCAATAATTAATTGTACCCATAAACTTCGTAACATTGTAGTCGTTGTTTACATCTTATAGATAGATAAAGATTTTGCTAGGCACGTGTTTCACGCCTTAGCTTCATCAATTATACAGTGTGATTTTGTTTTCTTTAGGTAATTTCTATAATTAACTTTCCATAATAATCATTTACATTTAATAAAAAAGGTTATTAGAGACTTTTAAACTTTTATAGATTTGAATGAAAACCGGCTTTAGTCCTTTATCCTCGTGTAAAATATTATCTGGTAAAGCGAGAGGGTGAAGGCGAGTGTTTCGGAAACTGTGGCCTTATCGTGCTTTCATTCGGCCGCATTTTCATGGCGTTACCGTATACACACGTCTTTGCCAACTTTTCATCAAAGAGGATTGAATGTTTTTTTTTTATGCTGACGTCGCATCGTGTGTACTTACGTATATTCAGGTCTAAATGATCATATTTATAAAGCTTTTTTTGATGTGGACGGACAGATTAGTCCCTACATTTTTAACGAAATTTCTGTTTCGATTAGTTAGTGAATCGTGGTAAAATGGTATATAATTCAGGGTACATGGTTACTGTTTCAGTCAACCAATAAACACTACAGAACTTTATTAACCGACTAGCTTCAGCCAGCAGCTTCAACCGCGGTCCCATGTTATAAAACGTATCCTATGTGTTATTGCAGACCTTAATCTTCCAAATTTCAAAATTTCATACATTTTGACGTGATTAACAAATATACACGCACAAACATTTGTATTTATAATATTAGTAGTATTATAGATAAGAACACTTTATTTCCGTTCTTAAATACGAATCTAGAACAAACACTCTATTGCATTATTTTGTTGCATGAGTAAGTAAGTAGAAGTGCAGTAGATGTCAAAAATATCTATCCATTTCTAAGACTTTCAGATAGATAGACAGGCGACAGAACGGTTCACTGAACGCAGGAATAATGTAGAATCCATATTGAAATCTAAAACGCTTTCAAATCTTTTACTATTCATAGTAAATACTATTTGTATCTACGTTTTACTATTTGTGTGAAGGAGTAGGTACAATAAAAGGCTCTTTATTTGAACGTCTCTCGTAAACAAATCAAGTTTTGTGAGTGAAACTACTTCTGAACTGTTGTTTTTACGAGTTTTTATTTAGTTGTGTTTGTTTATGTTGTTATTCGGTACTTAGGTTGCAAGTAGCTATCTCTTTTCAGGGTTCTGTGAAAATTAAGAAGCGGATAAAATGGTTCTGCTGGAGATGATTACTTAGTTCTACGTACATACGTCTGTTTTACACTTAAAAAAAAATTAAAAAGTACTAGAATCAAACACTAACATGAATTAGGTGTTGCTAGACCCACTTTTGGTTGCCTTTCAATACCTACAAACATGACAAAATTAATTATTTTTCGTCCACTTTTCTCATAGATCAAAAGTTCATTACCTACAAACTTTGACTTAAACTGGACGGTTTAAGAAAGATACGGTTTAAGTAGAGACCCAAAAGTGGGTCTATTAACACCTAATTTATGTTAGTGTTTGATACGAGTAATTTTTACAATTTAGTTGAAATTTAAAACAAACGTAGCAAGTAGCAGAACCCGTATTCCCCCTTTTTCTTTTTCACAGAACCGTGAAAAGATATAGGTACTTGTTGGTCATAACGTAAAATACTCCAATAAACATACATAAGTAAAACAAGCTCACAGACACAAGATATCGGCACGGGCGCCTGTAACCTGGGAACAGCGATGCATTACCTGCGGCTTCCAGCGTTAAACATTCACGTATTGTGTAAGTTAATCTTAAGAGCAGTTCGGTCGGCTTTGTGTGGATGTAGGTCATCGGTGCAGCCTGCAATGCGACGCCGGCTCGTCATAACGAACGTTCGGCTGAATTTTTTATCACCACGACACGTTCGGCCCGCTCCAAGGGACGTACAAGAGTCATCGTGCCGTACGTTCTTGTCTCCAAATATTTGTGAATAAAATATTATGGGTAGTGTTGTACTATATGAGTGTGTTTGGTTTTGTAGATGTGGAACATCTACAAACACACGGCTTTTTAATCTAAGAAGTAGGTAGATGTGCTCATAGGTATAATGCTGTTTCAGCAACGGATCTTGGTTTGGATTCCCGGGTTTGGTTAAGGATTCTTGGAGATTATTCGGTGGTTCAAAACTTTCTCAATAAATAGTACTCGATGTATGTCAAATTAGCAAAAGGCTCTTAGCAACAGGCCTTTAACATTGGACTCTTAACATTACTGGTCAAAATAGGAGTTAAATTGTAGATAACTGAACTAAATTATGTAACTGATAGATTTTTTATTTAATACTAAGTAGTAGATAAAAGTTAACATTACATTAACCATTTAACCAATAATTCTTAAGTTACTGTCTTAGTAAATTCGTTTCACTTTGAGAGCACTTAAGTTGATAGTCATAAAGTTTTATGTTAACCCCTATAACAATCAACGTAAAGCCTAATCGAGAACTGCAAGTATCGTTTGTAGCCTAGCTTAGAGACCGATTACAAGATATAAAAAAGAAAAGTATGTGCTTCATAATAATATTACTAAATTAGAAATAATAAAGTTAATGTTATAATATTCCAACATAATATAAGTTTTTAAACTGTCATGGTCACTAACACTATTATTAGAACTTATGACGGGATATTTACCATGTTTATTCACTTCGATGAGTTTCCGATATTTGTCATGTAAGCCAAGATCACGTATGAAATTTATGTACATAAAGTGTAAAATTGTATAATGTACATAAAGTGTAAATCAATAATAAATATTTTTTAATTTTAAAAGTTATCATTAAATGTACTAGCAGATGTTTTATAGAATATTTATTTTATTCTGTAAACTACTTGAATTTGGTATGTCTGCATCTAGGAATCTGTCAGCGCTAAGCGTGGACGCAAATCTGTACAAATAGTGTCATTTATCGCGCGTCCGTAACCCCGGCAGCCGGCAGCCACGGGTGACGTCACGCCACCGTCAAATGAAGATAGAACACCCACTGGTCGACCCTTGAAATAAATCTTTCAACAAAGTTTCACTCGACGGATTTCGTTTTCGTTATAAAAAAACAAGAGAAAACTGTACTGTCGTAAAAATGTTCGCGTTATATTTATAATAATATGTTATTTTATGCTTACAATTTTATTAGTAAAAGTTTTATGAAAGATTTTTCTGATAGCGTTGTTTTAAAAATTAATTTCTTAGTTCTTTGAGCGGATAGTTAGTTTTAACAAGATTATGAGTAGATTCTTCAAATGGGTGATTAAAATTGTCGAAATCTCGTTATTCTCTCAAGTTTCCTTGAGCATGATCAGGCTTACCTAGAGCTATTTTTGTAAATAAATAAAACCAAACGCCAAATTACACCCCGAACAAAAGTCACATTTTAGCCAAACCTCGCGGAAATGTTGTAAAACATTCATCAAAATTTGAAGGGTAACTCTCGATACCTTTTAGGGGAACCTTAGCCCTCTTTTCAGCGTTAATGGTGTGAATTTTATAGCGGTTAGAGTATCAAGTGAAGTGTGGCGAGATTTTTGACTCGGGACAAGCCCGCTACAACCTCCCACACTGCTGCAACTCCTGTAAGCCAGGATCTACAGTAGATACAACTATAAAAACACCGGAACATTGAAGTCCGAATCATTCGTGTCCCAGGGACATGAATGATTCCGCAACGAAATTAATCAGAAGATAATTATTATTAGAGGAGAAGAAAAAGAAAACTATTGTTTTCACTTCCCTCGGTGAATTTAATGCAGGAGACATAATGACTTAAGCTTAAAGGCATAAAAGAGACTGCACAACTGGGAGAAGCCCAGTCGCCAAGCACCACGGAAATTTGACTTTAAACTAAGTCTTTCTTTTGACTCAGGACTTGAGTCCGTGCGTGGAGACTCGCACAGATTATATTACTGGCCATGAACTTATGGCCGGTTGCCGTGGCCCATAACTGCAGTGGCCCACTTAGTCCCCTTCTGACCCTGTTGTCAGCCCGGTGTAAATATAAGTGACCCTCGCGACGTCGTTATAATTGTACCTATCTATGTAAATTGAGTATTGCACACTGTCTGCCCCGCTTTGCTTACATTTACATTGCGAAACCTTGTTTTATAATATATTTTCGCGGTTTTTTGTTAGATTGTAGATGCATGAAAATAGAAGCAATAAATATTGCACTTAGCAACAATGTAGTTTATTTTCATGTACGTTGTATTCATACCACTAAATCTAGATTAAATTTATCTTTAAACTGAAACCAACAAGCATCATACATAACACCCAATAATATAATAATCGACCTAACAATCAAAACTACGGTTTCCCGCTGAGCAATCACATTTGACACGGGCCCAACACAACAGTGATATAAATTTTAAGATAACACAATATATCTTGTTGTCATAGTCTCATATTTCGCCATATTCCCTTTGCTGTGATAAATGTCTTGTTAAGACTAAGAGCTGTTTGAAACTTGGCCGACCCTTGGCCTCGGAGGGTGCATATTAAATCAATTGTATGGCGCGATAGGGCAGATCCTCTACTATCTAATGTGTCCATTCCCTCTTATATAATAGCGTACGTGTTACCATATCGGTTTATGTAGGACTTGATTTAGTGTAAGTTAACTTTCGTTAATTAACTATTAAATTGTTTCAAATTTAATATTAATAGTTAATAGGGTTACTTGTATGCGGATATGAGACTATAAGTGGTTTACAAACGTTCGGTCGGTGATTGGAATGTTTGGAGATTGGAGGATTGAGAATAACAACTTGAGAATAATAACAAAATAGAGGCCTATATTTGGTATTTCCGGAGCTGCGGACTACCTAGCGGGTTTACCGGGGCTCCAGCTTAAGCAAAAGCAGGAGTAGAAAAGAGGTAGTTTTTATAGTCAGTAAGAGTCTGACTCTCCCTCTCGCCCAAGGCGAGAAAAGTCATTGAATAATTTTCTCCCCTTAAAAAAATATTTGGTACTTATCTATAATTTTTTTTTACTAGTTACTAGTTTTGACTGCAGTTTACTAGGTACTAATTGTCATGTGGTTAATAATACAGAAAAAATAGGCATGTACTAATAAACCGTTTTAAACTTGTAAAGCTTATATTAAATCGATACTATATATATGTATACATATAAAAAGATCCTTGACGTGGTATCTTTGCGTAGGTCCACATTACAGGCTGGTAAAAATAACCTCATTTTAAATTTACCAATGTTCCAAATTGGTCAGGGTCCACGTATGAGTGTGGCGCCGCGCCGCGGTGACGACACAACAAATTATGGTGAAAGGGTTTAATGGACAGCGTGACTGACACCTGAAATAGACCTCTTGTCGTTGGACCTTTTGCTTTATAAATAAACATTAGCAGACTTTTACACTTTTGTCATTTACATAGCATTGTATGTACACAGTTTACTGATGTCCGCTAGAATGGGCAATTTAGGTAGGTACTCGAACCGAGTAAAAAATTTAAAAGAACTTGTATGACTAATAAAATAAAAATAAAATAATTTACCTAATAGAGCCTTTTGTAAATATGCCAATAATCTCTAGATTTAAAAATCAATTGCTGTTCGTTAGTTTTGCTAAAACTCGAGAACGGCTGGACCAAATTGGCAAATTTTGGTCTTGAATTATTTCTTGAAGTCAAAAGTACATGTTTGAGGCAATACGAAGTTTACTGGGCCAACTAATAACAAATAAATATTATGCTAATAATACCTACTTCTTCATTTAAATTCATATCATCCTTAATTTAAATTAGAAAAGCATAATAAATATTCAAATAAGGATTGAAAATAGAAATGCAAGCAGCCAGTGTTCGATTTTGCTTCCATACTTGAAAATCGAAGCTACGATGATCGTTTTTGGAACGTTCATACGTATCGTCCAATCACGAGCTTTTATTGGCTACCATTTTGGTGTAGTGTCATGGCGCTGAGTGATCAAGTTTTCGCCAGTGAATACATTTTGTGTCATTGTTGAATTATAAATAAATGTAAGTAAAGTTTTATGTCATGTGCGCTAGGAATGTGGCTCTAAAATTTATTTCGTATCACTAATTTCTGAAATTTATTGTAGTGTTTTCAAGATGCAGAGAAGACAGAATTAGCAGCATTCTTAGCAATACTGCATGCCCGGGGTCCTCACAGTGACATCACCGGGCATACGGTGGCGGTGTGCCCTGCATGAGCTGAGCACCGCCGCGTCCTCAGGGATGTGATCAGCGAAGGCGACCTCTCGCGTCCGGCTTTGTTTCAGGTCATGGTGCGAAGCGAGCTGGACTGGGATGCCGTTTCTTCCTTCGGCGAAACACCAGATGGAGGAAACAGAGCGCGTGACTAAAAAAAATCTGAGATGGTCTTTTGACAGATTGTTTTTTTTTAGCAAGCAGAGACAATGAGAAGTCGAGTTGTGTCGTGGGTGGATTTTATTGACAGTTAAGTCCGTTACAAATTCAAAGGGATAATGAGGATATTGTCAATTTAATAACAAAGTTACGGAGCGGTTTGTGAGTTTATACAGCGACCTGAGTTTTATTGTTTGAGTTCAAGGATTTGTGTTTATACATTATAAATTTCTAAAGACAATAAAAAGGTCTTTCAAAGTTTACCTTAGGTAAAAATGTTTATTTAGGTTACTTTTAATCTTAGCTAAATTGAAAACTCAATTCAAAACTCATCCTAAATTCAAATTTCATGAACACATTGAGCGACGTAGGTACCTATATATACACATACATAATTTTACTACCATACGTTTATTAAAACGGTATGAATAAATGTTTACGAACATATTAATTATCGAATACGGTATTGAATTTGGCACAAAACGCACATAACGAGATCCGCGCTGCCGGTCCTTTGTGAGACGTGAAATATATTATTTTTGAGTCGGTGCAATACGCAGCCGAAATGAAATGAACAAGAACTAATTGCAATTTGCATGGATGCATTCATAATGTGTTCCGCTCCAATTGTGCCCTGTAGGAACGTCGCGCCCCGTCGAGGCCTCGTCCGCACCTCGTCACTACCCCGTCGAAATGTCGTCATCGTGTCGTTAAATATTAATTTTTAAATTTAGAATTTGTTTGATTGTTCGAAAAATGAATTAATGGACAGAGACATTAGACACATTTTTTTGTTTCAATAATCAGCCGGAACAGCTGCTGTCATTTTGTTATTGGCCAGTATTTAAAGGATCTTATAATCCTATACTTTTATGTGACTTTCACCTAGAAGTTACGTAAGATACGACGACGTCTAATATAAATTGATTTTGAACAGACCTAAAGAACGGAAATTCGTGTCATAACAATTAAACCGGCATTAAGAAAACAATTTCTTCTTCCACCGCCCCTAAATTTATCCATAGTTAAGACAATAGTCGACTTGAAAAGGGGTAAAGTTAAACAAATCCAATTTATTCTGTCATCTTCTTTCGAGAGTTGTACGACACCTTTGTGGCACACAAAACTTTACTTTAAACTTGCGAACCTGAGTTTTGAAACTTTTGTATCCCTAGTTGTGAACTGGTGTAGACTCTTGTGGCTAGTAAAGGAGTCAGGCTGAAATACTGCCCGTCCATAGTTTATACATAATATAGTATCTTGCCTGCTGTTCCCCTATGGGGTAGGTTAAGTTGCAAGTTTTGACGCTGTAGCTGGGCTATCGGTTGCTATGTGTGGTTATTTCGATTTCTGCGAGAAATATAATATATTTGTGAGATTTAATTAGGTAATATTTAATTGTTGTTCCGAGTCAAAAACAAAGTGTTGACGCTTAATTATTATTAGTTACCATCATTTATTTATCTATTTCGCAAAACTAAAAGCATACAAAAATAATCTTCTTTCACACGAAAACACGTCACACTTTGGCTTTGAATCCAGGAATCGGTTTAAAAGTTTCATTATGCGCGGTAACGGAGACTTCGCCCTACTGTGACACTTCTCTAAGAATATACAGCAAATAACTGGTATTGACTTGACATTCTTTATTTTATTATTTATTTGTTGTCAAGTTTTTAACATATACCTAAAAGGAAAACATATAAATGAAAACTGTAAGAAAAGTGTAAAGTGTACGGTCTAACAAAACAATATACCTAGTTTGTCTGTCATAGCAAAATGGTACATATTATATATATATACTTTTAAATAACTGCTGTTTATTAAGAACGAAAACTTAATTAATTTCCAATTATTACCGGTTTACTGGTTAAATATGAATTAACGAAACCGCCGTCTGTGTCTGCGGTCTGTTTCATATTATTGGTGCAATGAAAGTTAATCCAAGAGGGACCGAGTCAATGAATATATGCATGTTTAATTCGAAAATGAAAAAAAAACTTCGATATTTTCATTGACATAAAACTTAATAGGGTAGATGACTGATCGATCTGAGATGATCCTTATACCTTAAAAACCGAAAAAGTAATAGCACAGAGTCTGGAATCGTGCCCAGTATATGGCAATCGGCTCACCCCCTATAACGTAGGACCTACCTATATAACACAAATGGTTAAAAGTTGGTGGTTGGGTTATTGTACAACGGCATTATACGTGCCGTAATGTGCACCTCTGCCTATCCCTCCAAAGATAAAAGGCGTGATGTTTCACCACAGAAAAAAGGTATATTAACAACATCAATATAAATAAGTATCTACCGTTGTAAAATTTTACATACATAATACCACCTTTATTTAATAGTAGATACTACTCTCCCAAATACCTTCTCCACAGAACAGTAATTCCGCTAAGCAATAACTTAATCAAGAGTTCTCCCTAAAAGCTAAAAGAACTATTAATATCGGAGTAGTAGGTACTGCTGGTATTTGTAGTCTCGGCATTTATTATTCAACGCAGTCATGAGGCGCTAGGAAACAAAATTAGAGACAGCTACTTGGGCCGTGAATTATGTACCGGCTTCCACCCTTTCGAATTTAGCAGCGTTGTAACTATGGAATTGTAAGTTGTTCTATTATTACAGAACATTTAATTGCAAGTTCGACTCTCTTGTCGGTGGTCAGGAGTGATGAAATAAAGATTTTACATGTTTATATTCTTAATTGTTGCTTAGGAAATTCTTCAATTTTTTTCATGGTTCGAAGGGTATTGTATGTTATGATATGTGTCCGATATAATATATCCAATGATTTTTGTGATCAATCAATATTGCTTGATTTTAAATATTTACCTATAGAAATAAACCATTAAAACATTTTAGATTTTGAAATAATTGCTACCTATATCCTATATATCGGATGTATATTATCCGATATTTTTATATTTATAATATGAGATATTTTCAACCCCTGATTTTCTCTTAAGTAGTGCGGAAACATGTAATTACCATTTACAGTTACATTATACCTATGTACACCCATATTTATACCTTCTTCCATATTCCTAGCTCTACCCCTAACAATAATAGCAGTAGCATTTTATACATAGTACATATCTCCACAGCAGAATATTTCGTACATACCGACCCCGCACATAACGATGTCACCGCAATGTGCGGTCCACCACTTGACTGCTCGCACTGATTTGTGTACTGTCATACTGGGTTTTTCTTTTTTTCAGTACCGACTACCACAGACGAATAAATCACACATGTTAAGCTGTCACTCCCGGCTATCGCATACAGGTTTAATGGTTTTGATCAATTGTTAATTTAGTGTTAATTAAACGAATGTAGTTACGTGGTTAGGACATCAGTTATGACACATTAATCTTCTTTTTTTTAACTAGTATGTTTTCCTGTGTCGTTGTGCGTTAACAAACTTACATGTTCACATGCACATGACACCTAGACCCGAAACAACAATTTATGGATCAAAAAGAGTTGCTCCATGCGGGAATCGAACCCGCTACACGTTCCACGGCAGCCAGTTGCCCAGCCACCGCGCCAACCGTGCAGGCAAATGTCTAGAATAGTGTCTTATTTTTCGATAGTATTAACATTCTTATGAAAGCTTCTAGTTCATCTAACAATTATGTAGTTGGCGTCAGGTTTCAGAACAAAACAACAACAAACATCAAGTATTTAAAACTAACCCACTTTCCCCTCAATAATAGTAGTATTAGTTAAATATTATTTATATCTCCATTTTACGGAGCACATTATATATTATCATAAAGTTAATTTTTCCCGTCAATATTTGTTCTATCTGGCGGGCTGAAAGGTTTCAAATAGAAAACCATGTAATCCCTGAAAGATTAACTACGTGTTCCTAAGAAAACGCCAGAGATTTACTCCAAGGAAAGATTTTATCTACCTGGATTTCATTTAATGGCTTCACGTAAATATATTATTTTGTAATAAAATTTTACTTGGTTTTAGTGAAATTCGGGAGTAGTTTCTAGAAAAATTTAGACACACTATTAAGTGATTGCCTTGTCTTTAGTCAATTGAGTTTTCATAATTCACTGAAGTATTTGCTCTTAATAATATCACGCATTTTATCCCGCGAAAGGTAAGGCAGACGTGGGTAACATTTGACTGCACGTTTCGTGCGGTGGCTGGGCAAGAGGCTACTGCGCAAGGTGTAGCGGGTTCGATTCTCGCACGGATTCGATTCACGCAACTGTTGATACCGGTCTGGGTGTCATGTGTATTAGAAATAAATCACAACCAAATTTTTGTTGTACACAAAAACAGAATCACAAAACAGCCTTTCAGATTCATGCCATAAAGAATTCAATCACCAATCGTAAGATCAAATAGACAAACACGCAAGTCCTAGTCCTAGGGCCTTGGGAGCAGTCGGTAAACAAGTGTACGAGTAGTAGTACGATAGTACGGTGACGTACAAAGGACATCCGGCTCGTAGACGGTAAGTGCAGGACGCTTGCAGCCGGCAGCCGGGGAGGCGCGACCTTGTGTGCTGCGAATGAGGATGCATTCTGTATAAGGGGCTTGTTATACTGGAAGTTTAAGAAACACATGTTTAAGAAGATATATTATATTAAGAGACGATGCTGCTAATATTACAAAATAAAATAAAAATATTACAGTGAATGTTAAATAAAGGCGAAAGTTTATGAACATATGTTAGTTGTTCACACAAAGGTACTGAACCGATATGAATGTGGCATAGATAGAATATAGTCTCTGGAATGACAAATCAAAATTAAATATTAATATTTTTAGTTTTTTTTTGAGGGGGTGAAATCATCTAATGTCTTCTTCCGCCTTGGACGAGGCGACAAACTTTTACTGACAAAAAAGTACTCCGTTGTCTCCGTTCCTACTACCGCTTTTCGAGCCGGTGCCCCGGTGAACCCACTATGTAGTCCGCAGCTTCGGATAATACTACGGATAACCCTACTGGGCCCCGTCTGTGGTGGTCTGATGGCTCATTGAGATTGAAATGCATCATTTCGATCTCGTTAAGCGTAAAACAAACTCGTACTAAGCCCTCTGGTTAGGATTGCTTGATACTCAAGTGTCTCTACACAACAATTAAAATTATTCAAGGAAATACCACACCTAAGTAAAGTACGTAGAAATGTTCTTTGAACAAAAAATAATAGTGCCAAGGCTGTCATCTGGCCTGGATTTTACAAGCGACGGTAAGTTTACCTCGTGTTTTATGGTTTTTGTTCTTTCTTTCTCTTGGGCTTTTTTGTCCCTATTCCGTTAATTGCAGTCAATAGCTGCCTAGTGTTAGAGTGTTCGTTGCCAGTGGTGGAGATAATACCTCTGTCTATCTAATAGTATCTAATGGTTTCTGTCATTTTTGTATATGTATAAATTTTGTAAAAATCAGTTCCTGCATCAGTAGCAGCGCGACAATCGTCACGTCGTGTGTTGCGGAATGCTGCTCATGAATACGAGCATCGAGCATGACTTAAAACTAGTCGAGTTCCTTGTCAAACAGTTACGTGAGCAAGCCGATAACATAATAACTAGAATTAAAATCAGTTCTTGCTAATTTTGCGTCCATATAGTATAAAAATCTAAGATAACCGAAGTCTATAAGTTGACTGTTCCTGTAGGAATACTATCTTCACATAAACAAAAGAATTTATATCATCACTCCTTCACCTCGAACTGGTTCCTGACTTGATGCGTGGGGACGCTGGCGACCACTACTCCAAGGAAGGAGTCAATTACTCAATTCCCGGTAACGTTAGGTAGGTCAGGTACAGCCAGTAAATTGCTATAGTTATTGAACTGTTACGCACGTAGCCACGGCATTATGCGAGTTACTCGAATTCCTAAGCTATACTATCTAACTATAACTAACTGTATGTATAGTTCTATAGATAGTTATGTAAAGAGCTGCACAAACACAGGACTTTGATATCGGAATTCGATGCTAGTAGATTATATTATAGAACATTCTAGAATGTTTGATGTATGTATAGTTATAGGAGCTTCGGTAACAAGCTAGGTATTGTTAGTTATATTCATGTTGATATAAAATGATTTATTTATTTTTATTTTACACGTCTCGTACAAAAGTTGCAATGGTGGACTTAATGCCAATTAGTGGAATTCTCTACCAGTTAACCTTCATGTGATGCAGAGAGACACAATAGTAGACGTAAAAGTTAAAAAAAAGAAAGTTGCGAGTTCTTTTTACATAAATGAATATATGTAAATAATATAAAATTACATATTTCGAAGTCAGTAAGAAAGGAATTCACTACTGTAACTACCTACCACTACCTATACTCATGGAAAAGTGTGAAAAGTGGATATGAGATAAGTCATATCAGTAAAAACTTTGGTTCTGTATATGACTTATAGAAGATTGAATACACTTTATTTATTTTTACATTTATGACTCAAATATTGACACTGACTTACTCATATAGCCAGGTCAAAGTAATCACTTTTAACACTATTATATGTACTAACTAAATATCCTGAAAGATTTTAAATAAAATTTCATTCCCATAATATAACGTAAACATATTTAATACACCGCCTCTCTGTCACATAGCCGGTATTTATTTTCAATCAGTTTAATGGGTATCGAGGCACAACCATTACGGCTGGTATAAACTGGATCATTTCATGAATACCATATAATGGTATCGCCTGTATTTTGTATTGAAAAATGAACAAATATTATTTAGTTTTCGGCCTGTTATTTTCAATATAATCCGCGTTGAATTGAGAGCAAACTGTATAATAGATTGGATAATACTGTTATCAGGCTTGTGGACGCAAAATGAAACGAATTAATTGGGTAGTTGACCGAACTAAATATATTTTGCATTCTAATGCTGTTTGGTTTTTAATGCACTAAATGTAACGACTAATTAACTGGTCATACATGCTATAATTAATTTTGTTTTGTTTATTTATTAACATGACATGATTTGTCATGTTTGTTTGTACTTTATTGGTTAAAATTATTGGTATGTATTGTTTTAATACTTGGTTAAGCCTGTTCAAAATGTTTCTACATACATTTACCTACCATGTATTTAATTGGTAATATTGAGTATTATGTAGATATTACAGAGACAGTGGTAGTTTTATTATAACTTTCGTGAGACATACTAAATTAATTATTATGTTATCGGCTTACTCACGTAACGGTTTGACAAGAAACTCGACCAGTTTCAAGCCATGTTTGAGGCTCATATCCATGAGCAGCATTCCGTGACCCACGACGCGGTGATTGTTGCGCTGCTACAGTAGTAGTTGCAAAAATATCTAACAAGAAACTATAACAGTGAAATACATTAATCATTTATAATTAAAATAATAATTATAGATTCTTCAATCTCCCGGAAGCCAGAAAACCTCTTTTTATCAGTAGGTACCGTATAATCCTCGTTTCTAATGGTTCCACATATCGCCCGATCACAGGTCCCGAGTGACCGAGTCGATTTAAATCTAAATGAGACGGCGCCATTAATTGCTAATCAAAAACAAATTATTATCACGGAATTTAAACAAATAAATGCTTGAAAAGATTACAGATATATTGTAACATTATGTTGCTTCCTTGTCTACATGTTACACAGTGAGACTGCAAGGGGTTTATTTCTAGAACAGACAAAGGGTTATTAGGTTTTTTAATCCACAATATGCGTAGACTAGAATAGGCTAGCAGATTGATATATAATAGTTGAAATATGAAGTAATTTAGTAACCTTGTATGAGTTTGCTTTACATTTAAAGTTATCAAAAAGAGAGTATGTTCGGTGGTCTGGTTGGCTGGCTCGAACTCAAATAAACCAACCAATCAGAGCGCCGAATGTGCTCCGTTTAGATTACTTTAAACTCAAAACAAACTCATACTAGGAACTACTTTGTAATTTATAATTTATTTACTTAGATTTTGCTAGATTTAAATAATACGTAATATCGACACAAAAAATCCATGTATTTCGTAGCAAATCGCATTTGCAACTTCATTCTCTCAGGTACTCCCCAAAAACCATGCCAATCAATATTCATTATATTTTAGAATCTTTAAAGAACTCTGTTGTTTTATCCTCCGAACGTTAACGTTTCACGTTGTGTCGGTAAAATGTACAGGGTGTTATTTTTATTTCGCTTTCCTTTACAACTTCAATAAAATACGCTCGAATGACTCTAAAGAGCTGAATTAAATGAATAATGAGAATGCTTTTACTTCGAGCCAAACGGTTTATTCTGTAAACTCACGGATTTTGCAACTTTTAATCGTGATGAATTTATTCTCGAATTATATATTTCAGTAGTTCTCTTTGACTGGGTTCTTGCTTGCCGTTTAGTGATTGCAGAATAGAATATATTTCAGCTTCTCTACTCTTTTACCATGAGAAAAGCAGTGTTGATCTAAAGAATGACTATTACACAATACATAGGTATTTTAAAGAGGTTAAGCAGCAGCGTTCTCTGATAAACTTAAAACTATCAAATTGTGATCTCAATCCCACCTGCCAAACGTGGAGAATGTATTGAGAGATCCAATCTCCATGTTATAGATTTGCTTGGCAGGTTTCTCAAATCATTTTATAGTCCAGGACCATTATAGGGTTGCTTTATTTAGTAAGAACCTCTATCAGGTACCTATAAACATTTACAGGTTACATTTCAGTTACCTTTCAGTCCTTTATCAATCTAAACAGAAGAAAGTGTTAGTAAATAAAATATGTATCGTGATAGCGGGCTGTCCAATCACTGCGATGCTGGCACCTGTCAACGCCGCCATTGTGGTGAAAGTAGGTATTCTTCAAGGAAAACAAGTGAAGGAAAAATATATCTTTTGTTGAAGAAACGGTAACGCGGCTTGCTATTATATTCTTATCTCGCTTTTATCTATTCAGACTTCTTCTTATTCTTACTTACTTACGATTTTTATTAAGGTA
This sequence comes from Spodoptera frugiperda, assembly GCF_023101765.2. Classification (NCBI taxonomy): domain Eukaryota; kingdom Metazoa; phylum Arthropoda; class Insecta; order Lepidoptera; family Noctuidae; genus Spodoptera; species Spodoptera frugiperda. The sequence continues at coordinate 6,361,114 of NC_064229.1, read as the reverse complement.
TTTCTTCTTTTTTTTTGGTTGGATATTTAATATACTTTGTGTTGTATCGTTATTAATTTTAATGTGTTGTTAATTTGAGATGTTGATGTATAGAGAGTATTAATTTTTGTTATGTAATTGAAATGTTGAGGTTATTTACCGACTTCATTTAATGATAATTACTGTATCATAGATAGTAGGTACTTATACCATACTTTGTTACTTTCTACAGCAATATTACATGAATACGGTTACGTTTGCATTTCCTGATTGCAACAAAATATCTATTTTTAACTAAATTACAAGTAAGTCATGCCATAATTTAAAAGTAAAGTAAAAATCTTAAGTAGAAATACATAAAACAAGCACTTGTTATACCCAAAAGAAACTCACAACATGATTACACAACATTTCCAAACTTAACCTAAAATAACGAGACCTAACTCGAACACATTTCCGTAGAAATTTCGTATGTTACCTCCCTAATAGCTATACGTGGGACGTTTCTATTATAATTCCAGGATTGGGAACAAATATGCACATCTGTCTACCGACTATAGCTTCAGGCGAACATGAAATTAAACCACAGGACTGCACTGCAATTTACCTTGCAGCATACGGACGGGTACAATTTGATATTTTCAAAGGTATGTACGTACTAGTACTAGACACGATCGTCAATTTTGTCAGTATACGAGTAATGTATGTTATTTGTGTATTTCATTCCCATTTTGAGTAATTCAAGTGAATTGGATAGGTAATTTATTTTGGTCATTTGTGTTTGATATTTGATTTGGTGATTGTATATCTATATGCCTATATTGTTGATTGTATATCTATATGCCTATAGTGTTTATTGGTTTTGTTTCATTTGCCATTTTAGGATTATTAATTTGATAGAGCGATTGTTAAGGAAGATAGATAGATTAAACATTTAGAGATACCTACTTGATGTACAATAAACTTCATGTGAAAAGTTAGAGAAAAGCCATTGTCATCAGATCAGATCAATTAGATCTAGATTCAATATATTATCAATCATTTGTTTTAAGAACTTTGGTGCATGACTAAAGACTGTAAAAAGAATGCTCGAACTTTTGGGTTATAATAATATTCATACTTGCATACATAACTTCAACTGTCAAAAAACTGAACCTCATTCAAACTATAAGTAACAAGTTCTACAATTTTACGCGCAATAGAATATCGACGTTATCGAAAACTTACTTACAAAACGTACCCCACATTACAAACGTGTGGAAACGGGTTTTATCGTGTATCGTTAGCGTTTTATTCGCAAAGAGATGTAAGACGCGTTCCATTGCTGGCCACGTACGTCACGCCTCACGTATTAACTCTAAAGATCGTGTAGTGCATGTGTGACAACTTCACAGTCTCGTCTCTAGAGAAACTTCTTTAATTTGTCTCCTAGTTTTCTGTTTATGGCTCCTATGTAGCCAGCGATAAAATCGTACAGATAAAGTTAACCGTTTAACTTAAAGAAGTGTATAAATTCTTCTAGTTATTTGCGAAGTTTTGAAGAAGGTTCATTCGTGTTAAAGCTATTAAAATAAAATAAATAATAAGTTATTTAATTTTAAAAGACAAGGTTAACCGCGTTTATATCAAACACTTTTAGTGCCTTTCTCACAGTCATTTAATGATTACTTGAGCCCTTAGGAATTGTTTTCGGAACAAAATCGTCATTAACGAATAGTTTAAGTAATCCTTAAATGTCTCTGAGTAGGGTAGTTAGTAAAACTATTTGTAATTATAGTTTCCTATAGAAAAGCCAAAAAATTCAAACAGTAAATCAAAAACCAAAATCAATAGGGCTCTACGATTGTTAGGTTTTCCGATTGCGGTCTTTCCAATATTAGTTCCAATTTTCGATTGCGGCCGGGGCGCGGTTTGCCTTCTATCTATAGTAGCTACCGATAAATAAAACTAGTGAAAATATACCTTCCTTTGGAGCTTAAACTTGAATCGTATATTTAATATACTTTTGAAAAACAGGCGTTTCTTTCAAAGTGGAAAATCATCCATCCAATGATTTCTCCCGCCTTGGGCGAGGCGAGAGGGAGTGTCAGACTTTTACTGACTAAAAATCACCTCGTTTCTACTCCTGCTTTTTGAGCCGGAGCCCCGGTAAACCCTCTAGGTAGTCCGCAGCTTAACTAAGAAGTTAGTAAATATTTCGTTCCTACTTTAAATTACCAGAGGACACAGTTTTTAAAAACTTGTTTCGTCATACCAGGACACAGTTTTTAAACTGTGTACCGGTATGACGAAACAAAACTATATACTACCAAATAGAACACGTGCTTCAAATATTCTATTACTATAGATGATCTTAACCACCTAGCCAGTAAGACCTCGTTTCCTAAAGCACGAGTTCACGGCACCCAAGGGACCTCCATGCACACGGAACTCTCAACATAAAGTCACAATTACCTTGAATGCTAATTAAAGCTATAAATGAAAATTATTCCGTGTGTTACGAGGGTACCTCGACTTATTACGGGGGGATCAAATTAACCGTATAATCTGAGGTGAAGTTCAGTTAAAAGTTTGTGCTGTCATTTGCTGGGGCGTCCCACTTTTGTTGTTAGCTGGTTATATGTATGTGCTAAGAGTTAAGCTCGTGTATTTATTTGAGATTTGAACGGTATTGTGATTTGTTTTTAGGTGCTTTATTGCTTGTATCAGATTTTTTTAAACGTTGCTTCGCCTAAGTTGATTTCGCATATAGTTGTTCCGTGCGGGAATCGGATCTGTAGTTTGCTACACGCTGCACGGCAACTAGTTGCCCAGCCACCGCCCTATATTTTTTGAGTGAAGGTGTGTTATTAAGGAGACTATGACAGGCAATATGACACAATTAAAAGGACAACTAACAACAAACATTAATAAAGAGAACATCTTACAAAACAAGCAATCTACAGCACCATACCGGACTTTTTTCATAGAATCTCTAATTCACTATCCTGTGGTATAAGTTCTTGGTATTAGACGCGGAGTTCTAACAGCGTTTAACTTGTAACTTAACAAGTAATTGCTACAAGTCGAATGAAATATAATTACACGCTCGCATCGCTCGGTGACGGGACTTCTTTGTAAATTAAATTGCTTTGCTGGTTCATTTCGCTTTTTATTTTTATGTTTACTTAAAATCTTAGTTTTACATTTATTTTGTGATTTACTCGGTCAATGTTTATATTTATTTGATGCGGTTTTCGATCTCTGGATGCCAAGACAGAAATAAAAATTATTCATATCTGCACTAACAATACAATTTCGCTTGTATATGTATTTTTAGCATGCTGTGTGCAGCACCACCCTCTTGCCCGCAATTAAATACCTACTCACGCAGCAGAGGTGCAATACATCAACACACGCACGACATGCAAGAAAACACTCGACATATATTTCGCTCCTACACGGAGCATCTTCAGGAGGTGTTGATTCGGCATGAAATTCCGCAAAGTAATGCCTGACTCTATTCTTTGTATTCATACCTAATTAAGAAACAAAGAACAAAGCTATAGATAAGGTCGCATCTCAACACAGTAATATGGTGTAAAAGTTCTGTCTTAAGTTTAAACTAAAGTGGGCTAGGCATTCTATGCAGTCTTGTGCTGATATTCTTCTTGACCAAATCTTCTAAGTTGATATTACTACATTATTTCTACAAATAAATGGCAGTCTAAACAAATAAATCTGCTTACTTGTCACCATTATTAAACTTGGTACAATCGTATATAATATAGTTTTTAGGGCAGTAGATTGCAGTAACACGTGCCAACACTACATAATATATTGCACGTAACGTTGCAACCACAATTTCTTTTCAAAAGGCTCCAGATGAGAAATGCGCAGATAATATCTATGGCTTAGAGACTGTGTAGACAAGAGACTTTCATTCGATTGAGTTGATTTAGTGCAATACTAGTGAGGGACTAGCTCTTACCAGCACATTCACTCATGTTATCGGTGTAATAAGTAGCCTATCAGTTATTCAGACCTCTTTGTCTACTGAATGTAGTTTAAATTAGTTTTGTAGTTTTTGCGTGAAAGAGTTTTATATATAACTTTCGCATTAAAAATAATAATAGATTGCCTCGTTGACCGAGTGGTTGCAAGTGCGACTGCCGGGCAAGGGGTCTCGGGTTCGATTCCCGGGTCGGGCGAAGTACTGGGCTTTTTCGGTTTTTCGAAAATTTCTCAGTAGTAACACGGAGTCTGGAAATATGCCCGGTATATGGCAATAGGCTCACCATCTATTACATGGGACTTACAACATAAATTGTGAAAAGTGGGTGTACATTGTACAGTGGTATTACGTGTCATAATGTGCACCTCTGCCTACCCCTTTGGGGATATATCCCCGGCGTGACTATATAAAAAATAATAATGATAGGGTAATAAGTACAATCTCTATAACAAAAAATCCTGTGATGCAATGGACTCAGGCCTACAGTAGATCTTATACACAATCCTCAATTGGTTTTTGCTCTTAACCAACAAAGGTCTCTCGTCTACACAGAGCCTTATACATTATTCCAACCTAAATCCTTTTGTCGGTCGGTCAGTCGGTCAGTGCAGACGGTTTCTGAGGGAGCCAAACGTAACATATGAATAATGTAATTATGCCACACTTGAGGTGCATTTCTTATATTCTGGTATAAAAATAGCTCAAGTAGTTACAAATGTGAGAATGTGATTATAAAAGTAATTATTTTGATATTTACATATAATAGTTTATTACAAGTGGACAATTATTATATTATTTTAAACAACTCAAGGCCAGACGCGAAAATGACTTGGTTGTAAATGCGATAGTACTTTTTGACATTACCTCTTTTTATGTTATGTATGAGTTATTGTATACTTCGACATTAATTTACATCGAATCATTTCCACAATACATAAAAATATAGGATTAAAGTTTTAAAGTTTATATAGCTTCTCTTATTAGGAAGGTTGATTCATTAGGAATCAATCTATGTACTTGAATGATACTCGTATAATTAATTTAAGGAGCGACCTCTTCATTAACGAATCCCTATCGTAATTAATTTATCGGTTTTGTAGAGGACAGTTGAGTTGTAAACACTTTATACTAATTGAGACCGGATTCTGTATTCGACTTTGTTAATCAGATTACGAATATAAGACCATGTTTTGTTAAAGCGAGCGGAAAGGTTTTGTTCATGGTGGGGAGCCATGGAGGTTTAGCTTATATTTCTCTGTAGGAATTTACAATTACAGATGATTTTTTTGCTTTCAAAAAAACCTTTTCTTGGTTTCATTGAAATATGTAAACGCTTTTATTAATTAAACCTCTTATTATCCAGTTTAAGAGGTCGTTCTATTAAATGTGACTTATACCTTTACATTGAATTAGACTGCCTCGTTGGCCGAGTGGTTGCAAGTGCGACTGCCGGGCTAGGGGTCTCGGGTTCGATACCCGGGTCGGGCGAAGTATTGCTGGGCTTCTTTCGGTTTTTCGAAAATTTCTCAGTAGTAGCACGGAGTCTGGAAATGTGCCCGGTAATGGCAATAGGCTCACCACCTATTACATGGGACTTACTATATAAATCGTGAATCCTGAAAAAGTGGGTGTACACAGTGGCATTACGTGCCATAGTGTGCACCTCTGCCTACCCCTTCAGGGATTAAAGGCGTGACGATATGTATGTTTGTATGTATGAATTATATGTCTGTCAAAGTTATAGCAAAATTATGAGCATGTTGTTACGTATGTATTGACACGCAGTCTATTGTCGTTTACACACATATGAGTGACCTACAATAGTGTATCACAATGGCCGGTTTAGTTATTCAATAACAATTAACCTATTATCCTAGCCACACCGGGCGTGAGTAAACAAGTTTGGAAATTACTTGAAATGTAGGTCAGGTTACAAAATTCGGTGTTAAATATGGAAACGTTACGTTGAAGAGCTCATGGCTAATTTATAGCCTGTGAACTACTACCAGTTTAGCTTTAACTTTAGCTTTACCCAGGGGCTTTGCTCGCTGGTTAGTCGAATTATTCCATGGTAGCGCAAAACGGCAAAACGGGGTATAAAAATAAAAATCTATTTATTCCGTCAGTTAGGTAATGTAAAAATAATAGACACGTATTTTTTTATTTTGTCATATACGATAACAATACTTAGATAAAACGAATCAAAGCTTAAGAGTAGGAGCAAATACGTCATTTCTATGTATAAAATGTGTCTAGAAGTGACGTCACACGATATTTCAAATCGATATGTCTTCGAAAGTATTTGTTTCCATAAGAAAATAAAAAATACGTGTCTAATATTTTAAAATAATCTACAAAAAAAAATAAATACATAATCTAATTCAAATAAAAATTAGCCATCTACTCGACTGTGTGTGACATGAGACACACAGTGTTGATGTACATATATTAATAGGATAGGACAGCAACTATTGTACATCATATTCAGATTTAGATTCAATACAAACGCAGCTTCAACATGTAACGTATCTAGAATCTGGCTAGGTACTAAATAATGCATAGCAACTGAGTCCTGCTCGTCATCTGTCATCTAGGTTGTATTTGTGAGCTCTAGCTTGGGTCCTCCATATTGTAAGGTAAATTTGACGTATCTGGAACAATCTAGTCTTCAAGTTTGTACAACATGTGTAAGGTTTATTTATAAAACATCTGGTAACATACAAAGGTATTTTTTCCGAATGTATATGCGAATATATATTTATCTAGTCTAGACTAATAAATAAAATTAGAATGTCGGTTTGTAATGTTGAAATAACAGCTTTTTGCTACATGCATATGAATGTACATACGATACAAACTTACATCAAAATAATACTTTTTATAATTTTTATCTGTCTGTCTGTTTCTTTGTTCTGGTTAATCTCTGAATTGGCTGGATTGATCTCCATAGTGTATAACATTACTTTCTATAGTTCATGAACAGTTTTCCTATTCAACATTTTCTACTAGGCATAGAATTTGCCTTCACTGCGTATGGAAACTATTGTATACATACAAACATGTAACTATGTTACACATGTTAATACACGAACATGTAGTTTGGTTGTTCCATGCAGTTTAGTAAGACACACATGTCTTAAATGACAAGGACGTGCAGCTGGCTGCAATAATATCAGTTAATAAACTATTTTTGGCTTGTACTTAACAAACTACATCGCTTACACGAGGAAAGCAGGTGTGACGTCATGTCTATTTTTATATCAAGAGTAATAAATAAGACTGTCTGTTGCTCGTTGGTCTTTGTCGAACTAAATATTGTTTAGATATTTGATTTTGAAAAAAGTATGTAGTAGAATTCTGAAAATCTACACGGTGTACCTATAACAGTACAATCATCCCCTACTACTACATGAGCTTCATAGTTATGATTTTTACTATATGTATTAATAAAAAATACCAGCCAATATCTCTTAATCATTTTGCACACATATGTACTCGTACACTGAACTGTTCCACGTAAATACAGAAAAGATAATTATATGTTGACCGGTTGCGCGTTGTCACGGTCTGTAGTCGACTAGCTAATTAATTGGCGCGTGTGCACTCGATGGAAACCTTGATTGCTTTAATCCCAAATGCATTGGTAATTGTATTTTACACCGGTATTGTGGTACTTGATGAAATATTGAAATTAGTAGCCTTCCCGGGGGCATTTAAATGGGGTTTTGGGTGGGATTGTACAGATATACGAGTAATGAGTGTATGTGATTGGCCGCCATAATTGCTTGCGTTTATATTAAAAACGTAATTGTAATTTATGATTTTGGTTGCAGCTACGGATTGTGCTACGGCGTAGTTAAATATTGGCTACGGCGTAGCGCAAGTTGTAGCGTGCGCTAAGTCACATGTGTTAAATTTTAAAACAATGTTTGCTGTAGACTAGATAATTATGATGGTATATTTTGAATTAGACTAATTACTAGTGACTAATGAAAATCTATTAAAATGTAATATATTCAAGCGGTAATGGAAGAAAATTCCATTTGTAATCTTCTCAGACATTTAGTTTCCAATGAAAGTATTAGGTTTCAAGGAAACTAACGGGTTGGTCTTCAACATCTATTAAAAATCACGACGTTGAAGAATGTGAACTGGAAATAGCTTAAGAGAACCGATCTTGAAATTGGATTAGATGGAGTTCGGAACCTAGGTAGCATACAAAACTGCATGTAATAACCAAAGTCGTGAATAGTCTAGTTAGCGTTTTAAATTCTCGCTAGTATTAGTACTGTTATTTACGACTATGTTCTATCTAAAATGCGATAATTTTTCTGTGGAATAAAAATGTCTTGTTATTTTTTTATACTAAAATGTACAATGCATAAATTTCAATTTTTTACCGAAATATCTAAATAATCGCACCAAAGAAATCGTTGTGGACATTATCGTCAGCGGAGTTGCACCGCAGCCCTCTTATTTCAACTTCCGTTTCCAATCTACCCCCGTCACTGTGCCGGAAGTCCGCCATTGGCCCGCAGCGTCGCGCTGTTTGTCGGTTCCGGTAACCGTTACAATAGTTCTTTGACATCGCATGCGTTTTGTTGGGAGATAAAATAAAAAAATATATTTTTAGCTCGTGAAATTGGAAAGTGAAATAATTTTTAAAGGAATGTTCTTTTTGCTGATTTTAATTTGAATGCTATATTTTATTTTTGTAAATTATATTATTGATCTTGATTAAGTGTCTTCTATATCAATCAGTGCTTTTCATTTTGTGGTAATTTGCAACGTCACGGCTTGTATCCCTGAAGTGGTAGGCAGAGGTGAACATTACAATTTGTGATAATGAGACAATGTATCATTCACTTACACGGCCTATAAGGTAAGGAATAAGATTGCTAATTACGGTATCGATGTTTTCCTCAAAAAAAAACAAAAATAGCAACAACCAATAACATAATTATTTATCCTCCCATGGAACATATCATGAACAAACATCAATATTATCACAATAAATCTACGAGGGACAAGGATCGGCGTTGTATCATTTAGCTGGCATCTTGGCAATTAGCACAAGTTGGGCTGGTGTCGTTAACATCAGAGATCCGTTGGATGCCCGCCAACGAACGTGCCGCCTCCAACAATGGCCGCCGGCTTTTACATTTCAAATTCCGAATTAGAAAAATAAATCCCTCGCGATCTGATTGCAGGTTCTATGCTTTTTTATGGCCAGTTCTTTTTGTGGTGTTTTTTTTGTTTCTATAGCATGATTTTTGTTTTTTTATGTGTTGGTTTTAATTATTTTCCTCCAAGGACCCAATTTTCTTATTTCTATTTTAAATAACCACTGTAAAATGAAAACAAGAAATCTATCTTAAGTTCATGTGATCTATCATTTGTTTTTAGGTTTAAAATTATTGTAACTTTTCTTATTTAGTTAAAGAGATACTTAAATCGTTAGTATCGGACATAATACAATTTTTACAGTTACTAGGTATATTGATTCAAGTCTAAAAATGTATGTTTATTATAGATATAGGTATGAATAGTAGCTTAGGAAAATATTAGACGAAACCTGCTCCTCTATATTTAACTCGTATAGTCAGAAAATAAATAGGGTTTACATAATATCTTGGAATATCATTCATCGGTCGCGAGATATTTTTCTTCGCGACTAGAATAGAATCGGGCTCATAATAAATTCTAACGTGTGCAATGGCTTGGAACTGCGATAGAGCGCCATCTGTGCCGCGGCGGGGGAACTAGCGGGAATACATAAAGTGCCAAGCATTATATCAAATTGTGACCGACGCCGTCAGCTTGTATATTATGTAGCGAGCAAAGAAAGGCGCTTTCATAAGCAACAACATATAATGTAATAAACATCGGAGTTGGTAGGTTTAATCTTAATTAAGATTGGATTATTGCTTATTGTTTAGTTAGTCGTGTGGTGACGATACAGTATAATACGTTTTACACCACCCTTAGTCTTCCCATGGGTGTTGTAAGATCTCATTAAGGGACCACAAATTTGACAGAGACTGGGCAGTAGCGTCCTTTGATAAACCCGAATCTTTAAAGGTGTTATCTCCTACCCGTTTGCAAAGAGTGGAGATTATCGTAAACCGTATGTAGAGTAGGTCCATTTTTTAGTCTATAAGAGTCTGACACTTCCTCTCGCCTCGCCTAAGGCTGGAGAAGTCATTGGATGATAATCCCCCTCAAAAAAAGAGGAGGTCCATTGAACAGTACTTTCACGGATTGTTGATGTATAATTATGTTGTATAGCTTATTTGTGGTGTACAAATACAAACAAGTTGTTTACACACATACATACATATTAATTATGTTTATGTCTATGAACATTGTAACCTGCGATGCGTTTATATTTCCAAGAATCAAGGACTACCTTCTATTCGAGGAATCAACCGATACTTTATGGAGTTTGAACCCGGTCCCAAAGTTAACCAATTGTAATTTATTTCTCGGTATTGTTAATTTAGTCTCTACTGTTTATTGGAGAGATCTTGTTTGAGTTCAGTTTTAAATTGACTGCACGAATGACGTGGTGGCTGGGCAACTGGCTGCCGTGCAACGGGCAGAGGGTTCGATTCCCGCACGAAGCAACTACTTGTGTGATCCACAAATTGTTGTTTCGGGTCTGGGTGTCATAGGCATGTGAGGTTGTATGTTTGTAAATGCACCCACGACACAGGAGAAAATCCTAGTGTGGGAAAACGTTTTTTTAAAGAAAATACTGTTTTTTAATCGACAAAATAAAGAATGCCTTGCCTGACTGATGGTATTTTTGAAAATTTCTTAGTTATAACACAAGTTTTGGAATTGTGCCAGGTATAGATCTGGTAATAGGCTCACCCAAATACATGACCCCATGTCAATATTAAAGAAATGGGTGTTATATAGTAGTTTTGTATTTCTACATTTTGGGTACTAAAAGGCTAAGTATATACTTAGTCTACTATACATATACTATATACTTAGTCTACTATACTATAGTAGACTAATATACCTACACCTGAATATACTTACCCATACTATAGCTACCAAAGTACCTATATATTTAATGATACAGCGTGCTCGCTTTGTTGGCCGCCACTAACGCAAGCATACAATAGCCAGTGTTGGTCCAACTTCACCTGGTTTGATGGATTATACCTTCAATGGACCTCTTGTGTACAAAACATGGAGTACTTATACCGTATTATGTTGACAGTACGTGTTTCTTTAAAAACCCAGCTTGATTAATGGAATGGCGATGAAATGTGTTCTAGTTTCCATTTACATAAGTTTCATATTATAGCAGTATGTTTTTGTTGTTGTTTAATTATAATACTATGTCTGTTATCTCTTTCTAATTTTATAAAAGCATTTCGTCAGTTGTTGTTCTAGGTTTCAAACAATAGGGTGACCTTTTTGCCAAACTTAGGTCATAGTTCTAGACTTGCTTCATGTTTGTAGCTGACAGTTATGAAACTGAAACACAATTTCATCAGGAATTGAAATCAGGATCTTGTGTTTGGTAGCTAGAATTGTGATCACTAAAGGATTACTTCAATAAACCAACAACGAATAAACGGTAGTTAAGATTGATGATACACAACACTTGTCAACTTCAACATTAAAAAGTTAGTACAATCCAGTCAATTTCATCACGGGATTTCGTGAGTATACATATACGTATAAGAGTACATTATCTATGTAAGTGAATTCCCAATTACGCATAAAATTTTGTTAGAGACTCTGCCCACATGCAAAAGAGCCATTATAGGCTATATTAAGAAATGGTAACGATAACTCAGTATCATTTCTTACATTAACAATGCCTTATTTTCATGAATAACTCTCAATATTTTCCTACATCCCGAAGAACAGTGAAGTATTTCGTTGAGCTGGGCTTTGTTGTAAGTGAATCGTTGGTTTATCACGAACTTCCTCGGATTCCGAAACTAAACGGAACAGAAACAGTACGCGGAACTTTTGTACCAAAACAAAAGAGCAGTTAACTTTGAGTGAACAACTAAATAGAAGGATTACTTACCACCAAGTACCAGGGCGGGAGAGATTCTAAGAAGGTAATATTTCAGCCCTATCACGAGCCCATCAAATGAATCTAGACAGAAGTAGCCAGCGTGACCGTAATCGGCTCACCGCGATAATGATATTTTAGCCTGAAGGCTGATTAATGAGCCAGTATCCCCCTCTGCAGATACTACATAATGGATACTCCTATTTATTTTATCTGGCCTATCTTTAGATATCATTCTAGACTTACACATTAATATTTTTCTCGTTGCGCGATGTGTTGGAGCCTAATACGATAATCATGTAGTATTAATAGAATATAAAACCTTATTTATTATAATTGTTTGCGTATGTAATACTAATGTATCTAGCAAATACTACATGAACATACGAATCATATTTTTGATAAAGGAATAGACATAAAAATCTCTGATAGAACCACTTAAAAATTTCGGGGTAATCAATAAAAAATAAATGTAAAAATGTCTCCGTTGATAAATGTTTCCAACTCGTCCGATAAGTTTAGGCTGCGTCAAACAGGCAGAGATTAATCGGCCCTCGCCGGGAGGTGAGATAAACTCGATTATTTTCTCTCTTTTGTTTCGTTTGATTCCAGATTTATCGTATAATATCTTTCCCAAAAATAACGATCTTGCTATATAATTAGGGAGTCCTAAATTACATAAATGATGCGGGTCCAAGGTTATCGTATTTCTATCTTTGCTAATAATCTTGTTCTTACGGCGACTGCTCCCTCGACAAGGCCATGCAAGGGTGCATTTTACCCCATCGACCGAATTATTCCCACTTGAATAATTTACTCGGCGTTCCAGAAAGTGAGGGAAGTTTAAATATTCTCTTGGTAAATAGAGTGTAATATTTATAATAATATTTACAGTGTAAAAGCTAGTTAAGTGGATTAGTGGAGCGGGTTCTCGCTCCGTCCGTGTCTGCCGCATCAAATCAATGTCTTTGATTACGACGCCGCCGCCCGCGCCAGCCGGCTCGCCCTAGATACACCAGCCTCTGAAATTAACTTACATTCAAAACATGACAATGTCGCCGCTATTTACAAAACCATAATGGAAAGATATAAGAAAATTATTATGTTATTTCATAAAGTTTTCAATCCTAAATGGACGATCCTAAACGTATGTATTTAAAAGATATCTACATATGAGGTGTTTTTATTAATAATACATGTTACATTTCAAAACATACAATTTTCTTACCTTCTTACCATGATACACTTTTAAGTCAATATTATCATTTTCTATTTTTATGACAAAATATTGGGCAATATATTTTTCACAACATTATGAAATATCTGTATACCTGGCCTATTTAGGAATTAGATGGAATATGAAAATAATGATCTGTATTCTATACTATGTGGTCGAAATCGAAATCAAATCGTGCGTTTGGCGCTCTGATTGGTTGGTTTATTCGCGCCGGCCAATCAGAGTGGCGAACGCGCTCTCATTTCGCCTACTTTCAACGAAAAGCAAACTTGTACTAAGGATACTGTATTCTGTAGCTAGGTCATGAACTCAATATTTGATAAATCTGGCGGCGTGTACCGTCTGCTAAACTTACATAAAAGATTCAAGGGACTCTGTCAGTCACAGATTGTTGGCTCTGAATTATTAATAACCTCCATTCCAATATTGTTGTTTACTCTCGAGTAAATCTCGATACGGTAATGTTGTTTCATAGTCGACTGTATTGGTAGGACATAGGAAGTGTTGGATGGTTAATTATTATTGGTACATGGTGTTATTTGGGTAAACACATGATATCGATATCGATTTTGAACAATCATGCGAGTAGGATGTCGTGATTTAAGATAGTGATTGACTAAACAGTAAATAATTATCTGTAATCATCTACCATGTCTTGAATTATTGAATGATAGTTTGATTTAAGCTATGTGAGTGAGATGTTGAATAAGTGTATAAAGACTGTTTTTTTTTATAAAACGTTTTTTTAAAGGACACCGACCTTAAAAACTTAACGCGCGATTCTCCATTTTTTAAGTCGGTTTACTTAAAACCTCCTAATTCTGAAAAATACTATGCGGAATACTGTATCAAAATCGGTTCAACCAAACGGGAACTAATCGCGCACAAACATACATACAGGTCAAACTGAGAACCTCCTTTTTAGGGTTCCGTAGCCAAATGGCAAAAAACGGAACCCTTATAGATTCGTCATGTCTGTCTGTCTGTCCGTCTGTCCGTCTGTCCGTCCGTCCGTATGTCACAGCCATTTATTTCCGAAACTGTTGGGCCTACATAGTTGAAACTTTGTAAGATGGTGTATTTTGGTAACCGCTATTAGAATTTTGAATAAAAATTAATAAATTTAAAAATTAAAGGGGGCACTCCATACATATCCGTGATGGGTCTATAGATAGGTCATTAAAAAATACATTAAGGTTCCTAAAACCATTTTTCTTCAAAATCAATCATTTGAAAGTTAGACGCTTGCAAAGTGGAAAAATGTGTGTCCCCCCTCTAACTTTTAAAATAAGAGAGTGAGAAAACTGAAAAAAATATATGCTGTAGATTTCAATAGAAACTAACAACGAAAATTGGTTTGAACGAGACATCATTATTAGTTTTTAAGAAATAAAAAAAAAATCAAAAACCACACATATAACTTTGTCGTTCACACAAACGCTATGTAAAACCAAGTTATTTTACAACTTTTATATTATGTCATCTACTTGCTGTTACGGAACCCTTCATGAGCGAGTCCGACTCGCACTTGGCCGGTTTTTTAGAAGTACGTTAAAGAAAATTCTTTTAATACCGATATAAGGTTTAAAAGATATACAAAGAAGCTATACTTACTTACGTGCCATGTTCATTATTATTTTTCTGAAACAATATTGTCTTTCAATGCACGAAACATATTAATTTTAATCCAAACATTTCTTTAACTTCCTCGTTCCTGTTAGAATGTACCTCCTGAAATAAGCTCCGTAGTGAAATTAATTTTTGCTAAATTGTCGGTACGCATCCCGAGAATTTATTTATAGAGGCAGACATTTTATTAATTTCATACACATGACTTCCATTTTGAATAGGCACATTTTCTGCATTTTGAATAAATTTTCTAACTTTAATAATTAAATAAGGGTTTGATATTCAAGTGTAGGAGAGCTATGCTTCGGCACAAATGGGCCGGCTCGATCGGAGTGATACCACGGCGTCGCAGAAAATCGACGTGAAACAACGCTTGCCGCAAACCGACGTGTTTCATTGTCTGAGTGAGGTTAGCGGAGGCCCAGGAAGTACTCGGGAAGTGGGCTTCCCGATTTTTCCAATCCCTGATACCGCAACAACCCTTAAATGCCTAACCCCTAAAGGCCGGCAACGTACTTGTAATGCCTCTGGTGTTTCGGGTGTCCATGGGTGGCGATGATAGCTTAATTATCATCACGTGATCCGTCTGTGGGAAAAAAAATCTGTCTATAAATGCAAATAATTTTCTAAGTTTTATGAAATTCTTTAGTACTTACAGTTTTGAGAAAGTTCATTCGGCAAAATAACGTAACACCAAGTAGAAGACCTTATTCAAATCCGAAAATTGCATATTGATTTTGCTTGACACCTTTTGTTTAAGACAGTCCATAAATTAATAACTGATTAATTCACTTTTACCCAACTAAACTAGGGCGGGTCTGTACCCACTGTACCACTGTTGGTACAGCAAGATATGACTGGGAAACAATATTACAAGAGAAGGAAAACTTGTTGAATAACTTTATCGTCAGAGAATACATATAAAGTGATTTTGATAGGAGTTCTGATTAGATTTGTTTACGGATACCGTACTCATTGAATTATTCAAGCGATGGTTGGGTCTCGCTTGCTATTTAAAATTGTTACGTCAAGTTTAAACTCAGTTAAAGTATGATGAATGCTAAGATATTTACGAGGATGCGTACCACACATACTTGTAATCATCAAAGTTAGCTCAAGTTGGAGAATGGCTTTATAGTGTTCTCGTTACGGAGTAGCGAAGTCCCATTTAGTGGAGACAGGTATTAGTTTCTTATGTATAAATTATCTTCAAGTGTGTGTCTATGGATATTTGTTCTGTGAAGTTAAGGGGTTATTTATTTTGTTTCATGAGTTACCGTTTAATGTGCAAAGGCAGGCAAAGATCTCTCCCTCTCTCATTCATGTATGACAATAACAAATTATGGAAAGAAATTGGTAGCTTTTTTTTAAGTATTTGGAATTTTAATAAGGTGACCTGTTGCTTAAAATACACCACAATTAAAATAAACATCTAGAAAATCTAGGCTAGAATCAGGAAAATGGAAAATCATTACTGGGGCTCGGGCACGTAAAGCAAGACCAGTCCTGATTCCGGAGTTGCGGACTACCTAGCGGGTTATCGGGGCTCCAGCTCGAAAAGCAGGAGAAGGAACGGGGTGGCTTTTAGTCAGTAAGAGTCTGACACTCCCTCTCGCCTCGCCCAAGGCGGGCGAAGTCATTGGATGACTTTCCCACCTCAAAAAAAAAGAATCGGTCCTGATTACGTTCCATCCCGTCCGTATGAACGAGGTGGTTTTTAGTCAGTAAGAGTCTAACACTCTCTCTCACCTTGTCAAAGGCGGTAGAAGTCATTGGATGATTCCGCCCCACAAAAAAAACTAAAGAAAAAGCCTCTTAGAAACAAAAATATAAAAAATAATAAACGAAGGTAATTGTATATTACGTTGAACGTCGGTCTGCTGTAAAGCATTAATATAAATTGAAATTAAATACTTGCTTGTTTTTCTCAGTAAGAATAGCAAGAGCTCGAATTAAAACATTCATCTCATTGTTCAGTGAATGAACGAGATTACACGGAATGAACGAAAGAAATATTTTAAAAGGGATATAAATCGTTCATTTTGTATTTATTGTCGTCTGTATCGGCGTTGAGTGCATTGACGTTTAAAAATAAATGCGAGATATCTGTCGAAATTAAAATAGTTTATGAATTATTTCGTAGATATTTGATTTAACTTTTGCATTTAAATTTCGAATGGGCTTCGGTCGTCAAAATGAATGATGAATAAAACTTTTTTAAATACTGTCATGTATTTATGTAATGTACCTATATTTATTCGTTTTATTTTTTCTGTTTAATTGATTAGTTTCATTTTACTGTTTAGTAATCGGTGTAGCAGTTGTAAGTGAGTGAACAAAACTATTCTATAATTTATGCATCATTATCAACAGCCTATTAATGGCCACTGTTGACCAAATCCTCTTCTCACACGGAGAAGGTTACAGCATTATTCACCACGCTTGCTTAATGCAGGTTGGCGATTTCTAACTTATAATCAGAAATTATAAGCCCAGATTTCCTCACGATGTTTTCCGTGACCGTTTGTCAGTGATGTCTTTATCATCTTAGAAAGTACATATAACTCGGAATGCTGTTGGTAGCTTGCTCATGCATGAGGAGTCTTAATCCCCCGGGCCACCACGATCATTTATTATTTTTACCTTATTATATAATATCTATAAATCAAATATTTTTTTTTGTTTCCTATGGTTTATTTTATGTTCCGTGGTTTTATGATTTTGAATTCTTCAAAAATAGTGAAATGACTTTGATTTACACTGTGTATTTCCCAACATAAGTAACTTGTAAAACCCGGTGTAGACATTAACCTACGTTAGCGTAGGATTTGCCTTCAACAGTTTCTGTCGGCATTCAAAGGCCTAATAAACGTAATAACATAGGTAAAGTGATATTACGTAAGATGTATTAATTTTCACTAACATAATTTTGTATTTAGGTTTCAAGCATATAGGGGTTGAAATCTGACAACTTTAGATGTAACTTTTAAGGCTTTCCTTACCCTGGGGGTGCTTACTACGACCCTGTTACTGTTACATATTATTAGATCTGTCTGTTGTCTCTTAGGGAGCTAAATAAATCCATTGTAAAGCATTTTGAAGTATAGAAAATAGATAACATATTGGGTACCTATTGTGTTGCATTGTTTTGTCGTGCAACCACACCATATGCACCACAGTGCATGCATTACTAAATATTAAATAATAAACTCGAACGAGTACCGTCCAAATATTCAGATACCTAATTGAACATTTTGTATTTTTTAAATACCTAATTGAACATTTTGTATTTCTTAAATACAAAATGTTAAATTAAGTATCTGAAAATACAGGCTTAAAAATAATAAAATAGCGTTAGTAGATAGATACACTTGAAATTTGGAACTACAGTTTGATAGGTGCAAAATGTAGTTCCTAATTTTGAGTGAATGTTGCTAAAATGAACTAGTCACCTATCAATATAATAGATTTTTAGTTTTAATTCCTGTAATGTAATGTAATGGGAGGGCAGTGCTACACACCGCATGTTAAAAAATACATGTATAAGCAGAATTAAAACTAAAAATCTATTGTATTGTTAGTGTAGCACGGATTTCCGCAAAGTAACGCCTGATTCTATTCTATATATGTATAGTCACCTATAGTAACCAATGTAGTGATAACTGCGTACACAGTTGAGCACAAGGTCGTAGAGGATCCCAGTTTCCTAGATATTGGTTCCGTAACATAGTTTAAACTTGAACGTCTAATGGAGAAGGAGGCTCCCTCTAGTTGATTGAAATAGAACAGTAACTATAGAGAGTGCTTACACTAATTTATTGCGGTTATCAGCTCTAGACTGGTTGGGTCAGTAGTATTCAATTATGTTAGAATACCGTGGCTAGCTTGTTTCTTGGTTTATGAATATTTAGGTTTAATTTCGGTGGTTTCATGGTTTATCTGTACTACTGTAGATTCTATGGTTTACAGGAGTTGCAATGGGTATATAAGTATTGGGTATTGGGTATGGTGGGTATTTTTTTCGAGGGGGAAAATAATCCAATGCCTTCTGTGGCAGTACTGGCAGTGATAGACTCTTACTGACTAAAAACCACCCCGTTCCTACTCCTGCTTTGAGCCGGAGCCCTGGTAACCCCTTAGGTTGTCCGGGAGCGGGATAGTAACATGTGGGCTCGAACTGATTAGGTCAGAGTCACATTATCCGTAACATAACATTTCATCAATTATGTCAGTTGTATTACTGATAATTTCAAAATGGAATTGTTCAACAATACTTTTTGAACTCGATACAATAATAATTGAATTCGATATCTCAATATACACAGTTGTGAAAACAAACTATTCCACAAGGCCTGCTTTTAGGTACTATCTCCTTTCATTAGTGTCGTTGTCTTCCCTCTGACGATGACGAGGTGAACAGCGTGTCCCATGGACTGACTAAGTGACGATGACGGTTGATGACGCCTTCCATAACAATATTTTCCTTAATTTCTGCGTAATGGCTTGTGCTTAGGATTTTCCTTGATTATGTACGTTATTAGAATTGTTCCGCTTAGTTGTTTTGTTTACGTTATAAAGATTGTTTACCCAACGTCACGCCTTTTATCCCCGAATGGGTAGGCAGAAGTGCACATTACAGCACGTAATGTCACTATACAATGTACACCCACTTTTCACCATTTGTTTTATAAGTCCCATGTGAGAATGGTGAGCCTACACAGTTCCAGGCTCCGTACTACTACTGAGATTTTTGAGTAAGTAGTCAACTCGGACCACATGCCTACGGCCCATTTGGGACGAGTTGGGGAAAATAAAATAAAATAATATTTTTAGTGGTCAACTCGTCCCACGTCACTACCACAATGAGATAAGGTACAGTCAGTAGCAAAAAGGTTAGTGTGGAAATAATAAAGTTCTATTACTTTGTTGAAAACAAAAGATTTTCTAGGAACTTCATTCTATCTATGTTATCATTTACTTCATAAGTGACCGCCATGACCATTGTTTAAGCCACACATGTTTACTATTCTTAGTAATTTTGGATAACACATGAATTTGTGCGATTGCTAAAAAATTTAGGTAATAAATTATTTAACCGACACTAAAAAAAAGAGGTTCTTACTTCGTAAGGATTTTTTAATATGAAATAATGTATGAACAAAACGAAAGTAAAGAAAAAAAATATTTTTAATCTTGTGTTGCTAACTGTACCAAACATTGATAAAGTTTAAAAATCCATACAAAAAAAAAGTGGGACGAGTTGACCACTAAAAATTTAATTTATTTTTAATTTCCCCAACTCGTCCCAAATGGGCCGTAGGCATGTGGTCCGAGTTGACTACTTACTCAGATTTTTTTAGAAAAACCGAAAAAAGCTTAGTAATCCTTTGCCCGACCCAGGAATCGAACTCGAGACCCCTTTTCCGGCAGTCACACTTGGGACCACTCGACCAACGAGCAGTCTCAGTATGGATATACCGAGTCTAGAATTAGGGCCAGTGTACGACCATAGATTCACTCCACTTAAGGTACCTACATGGAACTTTTTAATATACCAATATTATTATTTAAATATTCTAGACGTCTATCTAGATTATTAAACTTTTTTTTTTTTTTTTTTAATCTTTATTAAATACATATGTTGGAGGGTTTAATCATACAATGATTATGTCACCCTCATAGGAACTTTAACAAAATTATTAAACTTTAGTATTTAGTAAAGTTTTAAAGTTTTAGCGATGCGTAAAATAGTGCTAACTATTTTATGTGAAACAATCTATCTTCATACCTTCATGCCTCTGAAACTACTTTATATAACTTTGATAGAGGACATCAAATATATTTAATCAAATTCACGCTAAACCAAAATGAATTTAAAAGGTATGCGGGTAGAGACTTAATTCGATTAATCAAAGACCTTACACCTTGAGTAAAAGTCAGTAAATTAATGGCCGACTGAGATTACTGGCCACCATTCTAGCGTAAAGAAAAGACTCGATAGAATTCATCTGAATTTAATAAAAAGATCTTAATTAGGATAAAATTATTCTATTTGTAAAGAAATCGGAATTCTGTTTTTATATCCCAAAGGCCCGTGACTTAGTTACTTTGAAAATTAGGTAGAACTTTTTAAATTCCGTCTCGAAAATTTAAAAACATTATGGATTTATAAAGACGTTAAAATTTTAATTAGGAATCTTTAACAGCTTTATTTTCTTGCTGTTTTGTTGATATTATTGAGATAATATCAGGCCAAGGATCTGCAGAGGACTGTTTAAGGGTTTTACAGCCACTTTTCATCACTTACGCAATAGTCGCTTTGATGACAAGCTATTTTTTTTTGTAAAAATTAGACGTTTTACATTCTAATTTTAAAATGATTGACACATTAAAGAACTTTTGTTATAATATTAAAAATGTCATTTTTTGTTATTTTTTTAAAATCAGAATTCTAATATTCTAATTTTAAAATGATTGACGTATTAAAGAACCTTTAATAATGTTTGATTTATAACTACTTGTGTTCTATATTAGGTACGTATTTCTGTTACTTATTTATACTCGTAAATGAATATCAGAACTAATTTTGAGTTAATCCGTGGACTGTGTAATGCGGAGTTTTAGCTGACGTGTTCATTTTTCTTTCAGTTCAATGAGAACAGAGCCAATTAAAAACTAATTAATATTTCTGTGCTTTTTTCTGTAAACGAAATAGTTTACGAAATTCAACGTTAGGCCCGATATTACAATCAAAATAAGAAATATTCAAATATGAACCTATACTAAACTGAATAAGCTTCACATTACTTTACTTCATTTTCCTAAATTGGACATTGATTGAAATCGACATGAGCACTGGGATCGCTTGAATTTCCACTTCATTTCAAATTAAAGCCTAACCTTATATAGAGATACTGATAACATTTCTGTAAAACTTTGTCATTTTATTACCAGTAGCTCATTGCATACTCAAAGCTTTGATGGAACTGTATCAATTTTAATGAGGAAAGTTAGTTTGTTGCGTGTAAACGTATGCAAGAAACTGTTACACCGGAGTTGTGCTGACTCGGCGACGATGCGGCACTGGGCGCCGGGCGGCCTCTCAAAGCACCAAAGCAGCCGATACAGAAACAATTTCAGAATATCCGCTTCCCTATCTACATATTACAAGAGCGAAAACCTCTCTGCTTTTGATTTTCCTTTACGATCCTCCTTGAGATCGCGCCGACATTACCAGCAGGGGAGCAGTGTGCCGTGTGAGACTTCACGCCTCGCACAATGCTCGGGAAACAAAAGAACACGCGCTGGCAACGTTCGCAGATAAAAATTCACATCTCTATTTAAATCGAAATTCATAATCAAGAACACATTTCCAGCGAAAATGAGAACTCATTTCTTCTCAACGCTGATTCAATCTTACTCAAAGGTTATTTGAAAAAATGAGAAAATTCCCCACAACCACATCAAGATTTTTATATACGACGGCATGCTGATAGACAACATACAATATACATATTTGAACAGTCACTTACTTTGTTCCGGGCCGAACATGTTTACAGAGCTATCTCATTATGAGCTAACGTATTCCGTCGTCGCGTCCTTGATGTCAGGTAAAATTAATTCGTAGCACCTTTTAACGGAGAGTCACCGGAGCCTACGGTCCTCGAGGGGCGAGAGAAATTTATACGCCACATTGCCTATTCAAAAAGGTCTCTTGGCAACAAAATAAATTGAGAAGACCGAGTAAAATAAATGTAGCTGAAGAGAAGCATAAATAAACGAGCCGGTGTTCCGGTGCTCGTCACACTCGTTACTCGATGCGCCACGTATCGATTGCCAGCCAAACGGAATTTCTGAACATTTATCAGATTCGAAATTATTCAACCTGCTGCCGGCATATTGAAACCGCATCGTGGAGGCCGAGACTGCGCTAATACACTGGCACACAAAACACGTCGTGTCATGTTTAGCCGTTCGCGGGCGGCAGGCGCTAGGCGGCGGCGGGCGGCTCATTCATTATCTCGACATGAGAGGCTGCTTAATAAATCTGCTAAATGTTTCAGCTACTACGTTATGCAGGATTAGTGTGGCACCTCGGGCAGCGCAAGCCTTTAAATTAAGGGTGTTTGCGAGCTTCGCCACCGTGGTTTATGTATTACACGGGTCAAACTTAATAAGAGCGGGAGACGGCGGCGGCGCGGTGCCGCAAACAGCTGCCAACCGCGCTCCTAGAATTGACCCATAATTCTAGACAACATCTTCAGCTAATGTCTAATAGCAATATCGCTGCTCGTTGTGGTCGGAGACATGTGCTCTTCATTGTTCAACTACGAAGCATACTTTTGTAAGTAGACAGTCCAATTAAAGCGTAGTATAGAGACGGCTCGGAAATACCATTTAAATAACGTTGAAAGTGTCTGGAATTGTAATTAAAGAAATACTATTGAGAATTTAATTTACCGTAGATGTTGTAATAACATATCAGCATCAGTATTCGGAATTAATTTTCGTTTCAAGCTTGATGTAAAGGAAATGTTTCCAAGTAATCTATTTACATCAACCACAAATTCCGTGTCCCATTTATTACGGACAAATTCCGAGCGGGACCTGTAATGTTTTTTACGAATGAGTGCGATTTCATTTATGCACAGTTTGAAATGGATTCCTGGAAATACTTACACTTACCGAGGGTTTTCATTTAAACTATTTATTTGTAACAAATTTTCCATCAATAGCTGGATTTTTGTTGGTCATTTGCTTTTGATAGGTCACATTATGTACTTTTTTTTAGGGGATCATCCAATGACTTCTCCCGCCTTGGGTGAGGCGAGAGGGAGTGTCAGTCTCTTATTAACTAAAAATCTCCCCATTCCTACTCCAGTTTTGAACCGGAGCTCCGGTAAGTATATATGAATGAATGTGTACTTAGTTTACTTACTTACTTTAAATCATTGTTTCACTTTTTCCAGGAAACAAAAAGGCATATGTTATCAACCACTTGTGCATTTACGCGTCCATTCTAACCGATCATTTAAAATGTACAGCTCCAGTTACTGTGACGTCACTACTATGTACTTAATTGTGCCATTTGTTAAATAGCGGGCGTGTAACTAGACTGTGTAATTGCTCTCAATGTGTAACGGAACATGAGAGACATCCTGTAAACTTCCCCTATGTTACCAGTCCCAGTTTCCAGTACTTTATGCTAACTAAAATGGTTCTCTCCTCAAAATAGAATTTCTTGGAATACTCACAAACTTTTCAATGGTAGACAATTTTAGTAGAATCACTTCGCTAATTAATTAACTCTTATAGGTCTGATTTCCTTGAAAAAGTGGGTAGATACACATGTGATGTATATTGCTATTCTGCGAAGTTATGAAATTGGAATAAAACATATTAACTAGGAACATAACGCAAATTCAACAGTCTAGATTTACTGTAAGTAATTAATGTGACAGTAGCATTAAGGTTTATTTTACTTTATCACGAAATAATTATAACGTAACTACTGACAGTAAACGGTCGCGGTTGATTAAAACGACCAACTGAAATGAACAAGCACATTGATTTTAAACACAGAACCGACCGATTCAAGCGAAAGCCTTTAAATTAACAGTAACATCCCTCAAAAGCGATTTCCAATTGAAAATGCGATTATCTTCGGATGAATAGAGGAGGGATGGCGACGGCGGATGAGCTAAGGTTGTCTGCCAGTATTGGCGGCGGTTATTGTTTGCCGACAGATTAATCTGTGTGCGGGACACCTGCTGCGAGCAGCCCGCAGCCCGCAGCCCGCAGCCCGCAGCCCACCTCACTCGACAGAATGCAGACCTATATTTCACAAGCCAGCGACTGCACTCTACCTTCACTTATTCAGCCAAGCTTTTTGCGGGATTGCTCTGACATTACTTCACCATACCTCTTTATGTCCTTCGCATATCTCTCAGTAATTACATTAATTTTGATTTTCACAGAAACATATTGCACTACAGTTTTCCAAAAGCTCCAGTATTTCAATGTATTTAATGAAATGAAGCCGAGCGCGAGTCTGATTAAGTGCACGTCCCACGTTGATCGACGTTACCATATTTAATTTAGTTTTTATTTGTGGACTGACGTTGATATATTTGAAATTCGACGATATTCAGATTTATTAGAACAATAAAAAAGAAAACAGATCTTTCTAAATATTGGTTGGACCATAGTGGTTTAGGAGCGTGTGATAAATGAATAGAGGGGTAATAAATATGTGTGTTGGTCGGCGGTAGTGCAACGTAGCTAGTTTTATCAGGAACACATAAAGCGAGCAGTTTTATGTTTGCGATCGTGCGTTCGCACCGCGCGCATGACTTATTCAGCAATCAACTGAGCCTGCTCGCTAGCCTGTGCCCGGTGGATTACCACCGCACAGCAATACTTGTTTGCCCACAATAATAGCAATAGTCGTGATGCCCAGTTATGACATAGCTCTTTGTTTACACTCGCTATGACTTCATTTGAATGAAACTCATAAAAGTCTTCCTTAGTTTTATGGGATATAGGAATAAAGGCGTATAGGATATCAATCTCAATTTTAGTATCGGTGATCCATTGTGTGTTTTTGAGGGAAGTTAAATTGAACAATGTTACTAGTGGATAGTACAGTCAGCACTGGTATTTACTATGCAGGTAATAAAATAAAGATTGATTTAGTACAGAGTCAGTAACCATTGGTTAGCTACTGAACCGACGGAGGTTTACAGAAGATGTGGCTTGGATAAAAACCATATAATTTAGTATAATAATAGTTACTGTACTAAGTCAACCTTTTATTTACTTACCTGCAAAATAAATAACTGCTGCTGTAAAATTTTCTCTAAATCTTAGCTACACTAAAATCACATCTGCTGTTCTCCAAGTATACGGTGTGTACCCTATTTACTGTACAAGTCTTTAGGCGAACACTTGTGAAATGTAGAGGTACATTTCTAATTAATATTACTAAGTAATTTATATATAACATACAAACAAGCATAACGCAACAAGCAAATGACAAGAAAACAATATTGGGATAATGTCCTTACCCGGTTATTATGTCTCATACCAAAACAATTTTGTAATAAAGGATCCGAAAATAATTTTCAGTAATTTCGAAGCAACTTTGTGCTAATATTACGGAGGTTATCTGTTCTAAAGGGAAGTTTTAAAATGATTATTTTTCCAGCCAAA
The DNA here is from genome assembly GCF_023101765.2 of Spodoptera frugiperda. NCBI lineage: Eukaryota > Metazoa > Arthropoda > Insecta > Lepidoptera > Noctuidae > Spodoptera > Spodoptera frugiperda. The sequence continues at coordinate 6,335,017 of NC_064229.1, read as the reverse complement.
TAGCTTTGCAAAAGAACAACCATGACTTGAATTTCTTAGGATATGAAACGGTTTTCCGCTCCTGGCACGGGTTGGCGATATTTTTAAGTCTTGCTTTTTTCGTTTGGAATTCGGATATTTAAAGTAAGACTATATGTACGGGATAATTTTCACGTTAAAGTCTGATAAAGTTTCTGTTACTATAAATTACTGATTAATTGACTTATATTTCATACGGAATGTATTAAATATAGGTCAGTTAATATAACGACAACTTAATAAAACATTAATTAAGCTGTAAGAAAAACAATGTAGACATATTCTTACGCTTACAAAATGAGCAATTAATATTTCCCATTTTTGCGTCGAAGATTCACAAAGTGCTCGGCATACTTTCGCTTCTAGTGCTTCAAAATTTCTTGAATATTATTAATACAGTAAATAGTTGTGCTCAAACTATAACGTTACTCAAAGGTATCTGCGTACATAATGGTGTAATTGAGTCGATGGCTTCAAACGGAATTTCCTTAATAATGTTATAGCACAATAGACGGGTCTATTAATATAATGTGTAGACGGTAGACATTATAGAGCTCTGCTGTCGCCGGATTAATGAATCTCCTACCTTTGTTTATTATCCATGAATGCTTCGCGGAGAGGATTCCATAAATTATGTTGTATTTCCAGCAAACAGTACTACACATGAATGTTTAGCAGAATGAGTTATTACTTATTACCTTTGTGTTTACCTACGTGGCTTTTTTCACCGATTTAAATATAATTTTTAATTAGGTACCATTTTCAGCGGCGCTAGAGAAAATATAAAAAGATGTATAATGTATAATGTTTCTAGACGCAAGTTGTCTAGTGCCATGTCTTGGACTATGTTTTCTGAGGCGCTACCGCAGGGAAATCTTGAAGTAAGCAGAAAATATTAAATAAATATGAGTAACGAAGCTAGATGTAAAACCAAGTTACAAAATATGGAGACAACATTTACTAAAATTATTTCGTGAAGCACGAGCAGTGTGCACGAATATTATTCTGAATATTAATGTGGAAATATATAAAAGTAAGCGTAATCCCGCATAGTGACAGATGACAGTTGTTATCACATCGGGAAGAAGCTCCGTGGAAAGTCTTATCCCTCATTTAACTTCCAGAACTTTCGCAGCGCGTAACTTCCTGGACACTTGGTATTTTTCTTTGCTCTCAACATGGCGATGTTAAATGGAATCTTTTATATAATTAAATAATAAAAGAATTTACGAAAACAATTTCTGTTTCAATTTTGTTCCGTAAAAATCTGGACTTGAATAACACGATACACAGAATAACGACATGAATGTATTCTATGGGCCTTCCTAACCTAACTCAACCCGACCGGGCCTGTTATTTATGTACAAAAGAATTAGCCTACACAAGTACACAAACATACAAATAACCCTTGAGTAAAAGTATTGCTCAACAAATGTACACATAAACATCATTTCGTTTTTAGTAAGGAAATCTTGAGTAATGTTTGGCTTGCTTATGGAGATCATTACATGAATCTTACGCTGTATGAGCATACAAATGTATATCATTACCATGGCATAAATCGAAAGGGCATGGCCTTGTGTTAATATAACACTTGATCGTAATGACCAAATACTGGCGGGCGAATTGTTTCGAATCCCTCGGCTGACGTCTGATGAGGGAGAGCCATCACAAAAAAGGGTAACCTCTTACGAAATGTTCACAATATATCTGCGGGAAGTGACAATCAGTTTGCGAGTAGAATCCGAAATATTTGCAATGTTGGAGCCGTTGCTTGCGATTGAAAGGGTGCTTGGAGATCATGTCGGGTCGGTCATACTGCCATATATTATGTTCAATGTCTGTGTTCCGTAGGCCTTTTCGATAAATCTGTAATTCTTAGGTGTCCATTTTTCTAAAAGGGATTAGATTTTTTTTATATACTAGAGCGTGTCTTTACTTACTTTTGTTTTAGCTTAGTAATGTAGAAACTGAACAATCATTTGACACGTTTTTCTAAGTTGCTGGCCAGTAAGTAATATTTGTGTTCATAAAATAAAAATAGGTGTAGGAACACGACGCAAATAGTCATAATTTGCTTGTACTTTCTTCATCCTGTTATTGAACGAGGGGATGACAATATGATGATGAAATTCAAAAGATTAAGTTAGTGTTAATAAGAGTTAGGAGCAGCGAAAAAAAATATATTTTCATCTTCGATGTTCGAGTAATTCAACATATATTAGTAACATCAACAGCCTATTAGTGGCCACTGCTGACCAAAGCCTCTTTTCGCATGGAGAAGGTTTTGAGCATTAATCACCACGCTTGTTCAATGCGGGTTGGCGATTTCAAACTTATAATTAGAAATTATGAGCCCAGGTTTCCTTACGATGTTTTCCTTTACCGTTTGTCAGTGGTGTCTAAATAATCTAAAAATTAGAAAGATTAAAATTGGAACATGATTACTGTGTCTTAAAAATATTGATACTTTGTTATATTTTGTTAGAGTTCCATTACGGTGAACACCTTTATTAGAAAACTTTACCTTTTTCATTTCATGTTTATTAACATAGTATTATCGACTATTAGAAAAGTTTACTAGTTTTATGAAACTAGAGAAGTTGTCATGGTTTACGAAGATTATGTTTTTGTAAGTTTCTTTGCTAAGTTCATTTGGGAAAAACTTTTGTAATACTATAATGTAATTGATTATTGGTTTTCGTAGAGATAAAAGGAAATAATTCCTATCGTTTCATCCTATAACTTCCTTGTCTTTGTGAAAGTATAAATGCTCTATCGAAATATGTAGGAAGCATAATATTTAGTTGTTTGGACAAAGATTTAATAAAAAACAAAATTGGTTCATAAATTCGGCTCAAATTTTCAGTGACTGTCTCTTCTCATTATGTTGTAATGAAATAAAGTTATTTAAAAATGATTGTGTATAATTACAGCCCATATTGGTCGCACACATAATTAACATCCATTCAGCCGGCGCCATACTCGGTGTCACGATTTATTTACACATCGACCTCCTGCATTATTGATGGCCGTATTATTTATTTGTTAACCTTGTCGAATACGGTGGTTTATTTCATTATTTGCTTTATTACAGCAGTAACAACCAATATTTACAGACAGAGATTTATAACCGAATGAAAATAAATATTTATCAAAATTAATGTGCTTTTAAATCGGCTGTTCTATTTTATGTTCAACAAGAAGGTCGTATTATCACTCGGATACAGGCCGCAAAAGTTTGCTTCGGATGAAAAAAAAAATACATTGTTTATTCCGTTATTCCATTTTTAAATTAATTCTATTCGTGTTGAGTTAGTTGACGCGAGTTCATACAGAAACCATGTGTCACTCACAGAGTCCCGACACGAGTGGTTGAATTTAATTTAATATCTGGAGTATAAGCTTGGTTCGCGCCACTCGCGGTCTCCTGATTGATGTGATGAGATGACGTTTCGTTCACGCATTTACTTATTAAATTCCCTTCTCAGCCAGGATTGATGGTCTTGTAAACATATTTTTAATCTCAGCAATTATTGTTTAGGGAAAACAACATGTTTTATGTTATGTAAATCCATTTATTATAAAGAGCAAGGGAAGCGTTGTAAGAGAGGTTTTTAAAACCAAAAATATTATAATGTAATACCAGCATAAGACTGGGACTTTGTTGGGGATTGTGACTTGATAATTTTTTCAGAGAACATTATGGAAGAACGATATTACTCTGCAAGGTACTTAGATATTTTTAATTAGGGATGTACGAGTATGTTGTCTACATTTATTCTAATTTATTACATAATCTGGAATTCCCATTTAAGCTTTTACAATTAAAATTATTAATACCCCACGAAGCTTCATGATATAATAAAATTCATCTTTCCTCGTGTCTTACATAATATTGAAGCATTTTTCCAAAATAGGAGATTTCCAATTAAGTCGATACAAGACTCCGTCAACAGATCTCTCTGTACTCACGTCGCAAACATCAAAGTCAAATGTTTCCGCTAACAAGAATCGGTTACCGATCGGTTTCCATTCGGATTACGGAGCTCGACCGAAAGCAATCAAATGAAAACTTAATGAGATTGAAAATTCCCCGATTTGTCTTTGTTATCGGCACATTGTGTGGCTGCAGACTGAATGTTTGACAGATAGCGTAATTAAACACGTGATCACTAACGCTTTTATCCAACGAAAATGTTGCCCTATTCGAAAATGTAGGTGGTGAAATAAGAGCAGCGGGAACAATGTACACGTAAACTCGACTGTTGTTTTTCTACGCTTTAGCCGAGGAAGGCTCTGGAGTAATCACGTATGTAGTAGTGAAAATAACATTAGCTACACACCTGTTTCTTTTTTATACAAGCTTTTTCCGGCGACTTTGTTCGCGTTAAAATAGGCGTGGAATTTTCCCGGATCCGATGTTGAGTTGAGTTTATCATTTACACGTTTTTCTTTTTGGCTCGCTCTGTAATGGATGTACGGAATGGTCTGCTTGTAATATACTTAGTGCCGGTGTACAAACATTTTGTTCTTTGTAGTTATGCGATGCGTGTATTCGTTTACTTATGTATTTTTTCCGTTTGTATTTTCTGCGTACCATATGCAAGACAGTAATTGAATTGGATTTGTTTGGAGGTAACAGAATTGAGCACGATTTGAACTGATGCGTTTCAATGTCAATTACTGTGCGTGTTTTATGATAATTTTATGGCAGGTCCCACGGTGGGCGCCATTATTGGCCTTATTCAGAAACAATAAATTTTGACCAGGAAACTGGATACAAGACTCTGTCCACCTATTCAGTACTTGCAAACAATCAAATAAGTTAAAAAAATTATCTAATAATAAATAGATTCTATCCAACAAAAGCACAAAGTGAAACCCAATGTATTTCTGAACTCCACACAACTTCTATCCTTTTGTCTTTTCAAGAATAAAGGAAGTTTCTTTGAGTTCATTTTAATTTCAGCGCTATAAGTTTTCTAGTAGGAATGTGGTCATTCGAATTGTCGTTAGCTTCTAGAAAAATCGTTCGTAATGTCGAGTGCGGCACTCAGATTCTCGTTTTCGTAAGTGGTCGGGGGTGAAGTCAACCCCGTCTCAGTTTTTTCCCACCAAAAGAATACTTCTTTTACAACCTTTTTTTAGAAAGTTTTCTAAGATTGAAACATGTTTAATGTAGCGTCCGTTGTCCTGATATTGCAACGAAATATGGCAGAATAGATAGGATAGAATATGGCACTGTAAAATTCTTATAGCGGTCTTAAAACGATACATGTGGCTCGGTTCACATCTATAAAACTGTGGCAGTCCACCCCAAATGCTGTGAAAGTTTGAGATATTGTTAAATAATGTAATATTTTCGAGATATTGTTTTGTGGTTTGTTTTTGTAAAGCTGTGTTTATAGACGATGTTGTTTAATCTCAATTTGACAACTTTGTGTGTAACTTTCTTACCTCGTAAGCATGACTCGTATTCCGCATTTGCGCCCTGTATATGATCATCATCATCATATCAGCCATAAAACGTCCACTGCTGAATATAGGCCTCCCCCAATAACGCCTTGTATCTGTAAATGAAAATAAGTTGAAGGTTAAAAATCAAAAAGTTCCTTAAAAATCAAAAGGGATTGGTGACAGTGTATGAAAATTAAAAATCTATATAGTCCGTCAGTTAAGTAAAGAAAAAATTTTAGACACGTATTGTTTTATTAGTAAATAGTATCTAGAAATGACGTCACGCGACATTTCAAATCAATATATCTTCGAAAGTATTTGTTTCCGTAAGTAAATAAAAAATACGTGTCTAATATTTTATAATAATCTACAAGACGGACATTAAAATAAAAATTAGTCATCTACCCTATTACAGACGAAATGTTGACAAAACATTTAATTGTTTATCCTGTATTTGTCTGTTCGGATAACAAAAGACGCCATGTTGTGTTCTCCGAAGGTTAGGGAGAGATATATTTAGATACTAGAGAACAACTTAAACCCTTTCCTTAGTGAAGTTAGGACAAGGTAAGTAAGGGGGAGCCTGTCTCGACTTAGATCTAACTCGTTACGTACTTACGGTATTAAATCTTAAACTTTGCATTTTCTAATTACACTTGTATCCTCTAGACGTAAGAATTATTCGACTAGCAAATCCTGATAGAGAACTGAAACTGTTTTATTATTATTATGTCGTCACGCCTTTTATCTCTGAAGGGGTATTGCAGAGATGCACATTACAACACGTAATGAATGCCGCTACACAATGTACACCCACTTTTCACCATTTGAGTTATAATAAGTCCCATGTAATAGTGGGTGAGCCTATTGCCATATACCGGGCACCTTTCCAAACTCCGTGCTACTACTGAGAAATTTTCGAAAAACCGAAAAAAACCCAGCAATACTTCGGCCAACCCGAGAATCCAACCTGAGACCCTTTGTCCGGCAGTCGCATTTGCATCCACTCGACTAACGAGGCAGTCACTGAAACTGTTATTCTCCGCAGACAAAGGTATAAGTTTGTAAGTTATACTAATTATTTCTTATGCTGTTACCTACACGTAATTCCGTATAATTAAGGATGAGCCGATGAGCCTATAAAGGTACTCAGGCAGTGGGTACATTCCAAGAAACAGACCCACTCGACTAAACAGAAACAGACCCGTCGGAGAACGACGGCATCGCACAACAAAAAAATGTTTTCTAATGAGAGAATCGAATTCAGAAACTTATACTTAACCTTCAAATCAGGGACGTCGTCAACTTAAATTAAACGCCTGTTTCACTCTTCACATAATTAACTGATGACTTTATGTAGCAGATAGTTCGTAAAAATAACGTTCTTAATTCAAAATCTGGTACAAAGCGACTATCAATACATTGTGACACAAGCCCTTAATCTTTTTAAAAGGAAATTGTTAAAACGTTCGATTATCGAATACCAAATGAAGTTGGTGAAGTGAAATTACAAAGTACCTGTTCCAAGTAACTGTTCCAAGTTCGCGGAACTGATATTAATCACAGTTCCTTGGCATGTACTCGCCACCGTGTCGACTACCGACACAATACCTTACTTGCTTTTGGTTTGCCAACGTTTTTTTTTTTATTAAATATTGGTGAATTGGCGTAAACGTGTGACAAATGATTATTCGTGACACATATGTTTTATTTAATTTTCTGAGGTATAATAGGATTTTATATCGATAAATTCGACATACATTGTATTTGTCTATTTGGTCGCATACCTACTGTGTTTTATAAAAAAATGCTATGCTATATATACTATGTGGCTTAAATAAATTATATGCAATAAACTATTTACCAATTTAGTGTAAATACTAATGTACATACCTAAGCCGGTAATTGTACAAGCGTACCACAAGGTCGAGTTTGAAATACAGCGCTGCGTACTATAACGTATGTTCTCGTATTAAAATTAAACACGTTCTGAGACCTGCCGGGGGATTTTAGGATTAAGATTTCATTGGAGGCATTGCAATGTGAGCTCTAAGTGCGTTGTGTCGTTGGATTAGCCACGTACACACATAATACCAAGTTTATGTTCCCTAAAGAATTAGACTGAGACTGAATAACTTAGTTTTCGCCAGTCATGTCATTAGTCCCATTGTTATAACGGGCGAGGTTATTTTCAAATATGGAACATCGGTCTTGACTGGAAAATTCCAAGTAACTAATTTTTTTTCAGCCTAGGGATTACGCCCAATCCTATTCGATAGGCGAGAATGGGACGACTAGACCTACGTTCTACGTGGTCCGAAAATTATTATTGGATTCATTTTCATCCAATAAGCTTGTAGTTAACATAACATCTTTTACAAAATACGAGTGAGGCCAGTATGTTTTCTTGAGTCAGGTTGCCGGTGCTAACTCAGACAACCTATTTACAAATACCATTCGATTCGTGTCGAATAGTAAAACTGTATATATCAATGCAAGTAACACAACACAACTTTAATTATAAGAGGAAAAAGGTTAAGATGAAATACGGTATGAAAGCGAAGCAATAAAAAAGGCAATCAGAGGGGTTAGCTTTGCCCCAAGCTGGCGAAGTGCTCCGACTGGATCCGATCACCCCCGAACTGCCTCGAGGCAGATTTCTGCGGATGCGACACATCAGAAGGTAATGTATTTACACAAACCCGCTAAGTTGTTGATTGGATGATGCGGTGTTCGAAAATCGAATATTTTCTCCTGTAAATTTCGTTTCTGTATGAGCGAATGGCAAATGTCTGGTTTTTGATGCCGTTTGAAATTGAAAAATGTAACTTCTTAACCGCCTGTCTACATAATGGAAAATGTTCTCGTATTTACGGAAACGTAGTATAAATTCACAATCTATTATATGGTTATTTTGGTAGGTAGAAGTAGATTATATTGAGTAGATACCCCAACGACCAAGATCTTCCCACATGCAAACTCCCACATGAGGTGATTCGCTTAAAGCGGATCGCATTTATCTACATTTCTTCGTAACAGGGAGAGAAAGTTAACTAATCTCATATAAGGTAAGCTAACCAAATAAGGCCTACCTTATTTTTATTACCGCCTAGCTCGTAGGTTTAAAATGACAATGGGCTGATAATTTCAAAATCTTATATTTATTTATTAAACTTTGTAAAAATGGAATTAAAATGGCTTTAGAAACAAAAATTACAATTTTGTAAACACAAATAACTAAAGTGACACTTTGGCCTTATTGGGAACCCTATGTCTTAATAAGGCCTCAATAAAAACTAGTAAGTATTCTTATGCTTATGCTTATGCAATGCTTATAAAAAATGTAATGAGATCTTATTAATTAATTTTGGTCATTATACATCAGGCTAAACGAGTTTCTTATCATGTAATACCCAAGTAACATCTTTGAAGTCATCGGTACCCCAGCATCAGTCAAACGAATGAGAATAACTTCTTGTTCTGTAGCCAATTTAGCGACCGACCTAGCTTTCGTGTAGTGGAAACCACTCTTTAGATGATGCGTACTTCTTTGGAAGTTATATCTGGCTGCAGCAGCCTACCGGGCAAAACAGGATGCATAAAATTCGAAGGGTGAATAGATACTATGAAGAATTTCCCGATATCCATTCACCCCTTTTCTGTATCTATTCACCCCGTTTACCCCTTTCTACCATTTTAACAGCGTTTTCCATCTTTTGCAAAATCCATTGGCTTTCTTTTTGACAGAAGCTGGTGATCCGTTTTCTATGAAATTACTGAAAAACAACTATGCCGTAATAAGGCCTACACGTTTTTTTTGTAGGCTTTATTAGGGCATGGCACATAGGTAAACAAAACAACGATTATATGAAATACACCGATATTATAGCTATTTCACTAATGTGAGGAGATGGCTAAATGTATAATTGTCATATAGACCAAACACGGCACGTCGTTTACTGATAAATATCAAAATACTAACAGTTTACGCTACTCGAATTTTATAAAAACTAAAGTGCGCTCCACGTCGTGATTGTTTTCGACTGTAGGTTCCAACATAATCGCGGCACGGGTTGCTTGCTGTGCTCAAATTAGTTAAGTAATGTGCATGCACACTTCTACAAACTTTGGCGACCATTTGACGTCGGGAAGAGGGAAATTTTCAAAATAGGCTTTATTGGGGCATAGGCCTTATTTGGTTAGGGTACTATATTTTTGGACCAAAATAAACATGACATTTGTTATTATATTCAGAGGACTTGGATACAATTCCCGAAAAAAGGATATTTCTGCATACCGTATTTGTCTTTATCGAAACGTGATATTACGAAGAATATAAAAACAGTGAAAGAAATTAATAATTTACGTCAAAATAATAAAATAATTCAACTATATTGAAAGAAGATACTGCGGCGTATCGTTTTCTCGGAGCACTTTACATGTTTCAACTTCCATTATTAACATACGGTTTCCTCGCGACATTTTTCTTCAATTGCTCAAATGAGATGGCAGTTTAAATTTGAATTTAATCCGGTCGCCCGACGTAAGAGAGCTATCCGAGTCTTTTGCTGAATTATAGATGAGGACGAATATAATTTGTGTGAGAATTACGTCGGTACACCGTACCTTGGAGGAATTTGTTTAGAGACGGGTCGTTTTGATCGCGTCCCTTTAAAACGAGGAACATCTCTCATCAGTCCACGTAACGAGCAGAAAATTGGGAAAACATTGTAAAGAAGCGAAGCTGAGTTTTGAGTTGGTACTTAGTGTCTGCGTTGTTGGAAAATGCAGTTTAAACGGCAGTCCGGACGCTGCGACGGGCGCTCCGGCAAAATGCTGTCAACACCGTTTTGAGTAGTAAAATCATGGAGTCAGTATATCTCGTCGCTCGTAGCACCGCCGCTAAATGGCTTACGAACACTCCGACTTAATTTTTCGTTTCAAAAGACGATATAACAACCTCGTTTTATTTTTAACTCGTATTCAATGTTTTCGATTTGGTTTCTTCTCTGAGATATAAATAGAGGTTATTATGGTTATTTTTCCTTCAGCGTAGGAGTGTTTATAGACATACCTTTCCTGATGGGTACAACCTGGGTGTCTTCAAAGCCCGAGTGAATAGGTTGCTTATGGGCAGACGTGCTCCACCGTAGGCCGCATCATCACTTACCATCAGGCGAGATAGCGGCCAAACGTCGGCCCATTCAATATAAAAAAATATAAAAAAAAAAAAAAAAAAATACAACCCACAGTTGAAGTAAGATGTTTAATATAAGAAACATGTCCCCATTGAATTATGCCTATATGAATTTTAAGCTATATTTGCAAAAGCGAAAATACAATCTTATTAGGTCATAAAGGTTCCGAAACACAGTCTATTCTATAAAACGAATGTTTATCAAACAATTGGTATTTTTAACAGTGGCATTACAGTGACATCGCCCTTGATCCTTCTTGTAATGGCAATTCCATTCTGAGCCGTCGTGTATCTATTGACATCTTATTGGTGGGTGGGTAGTGTGTACATAGCTACCAAGAATCCAATTTACGGGAAATACGGATATCGATTTCGTTCTGTAGGTTATAATTATAGCAATGGCTAAGGCGAAGTGTGAAGTATTGGCCACGTCTCGACTCAAGGAAAAGTCAACCGATATTTCAGAATTACGTTTTTCCAAATGTCCCTTGACACAGGTGTCGTTTTTCAATTAATATAATTTATACAGTCTTAGCTGGAATCGAGGATCAATTTATTGAAATTTAATTTGATTGCACGGTTGACGTACGGTCAATTTTGTATTAAACAAGCAAATATATTGCGTACAGGTACGTAACTGCTTACCTACTTATTTGCCTCGTGTTCAAGATTAACATAATGAGTAAAGTAGAGCATTAAAAAGAAATGTAAAAAAAATCCTGTTAAATAATACTGCGCACGTTTTAATATTTCAATGTTTTCTTGCAACAACGACAATGAGATTAAGCAGAATTTTACTGTTCCTACATTAATGTCAGTACTGTAAATTATATGTATGTATGCAATAGATTTCTCATACATTTTACACAAATAGTAAATAGCAGCTACTGCGACTCAGAACTGGACATAAAACAATTTCCTCTTTTGGAAATGTAATTATTGCTGCAGGTGAGATGAGCTGCAATGCGGTGGAGTGACCCGGCCTGAGCCCGGCCACCACACATGGGGCATTCTTACGTCACACGTTTTTATTGTCCCGTCGGAACAAAAAGGTGAAGGATTTATTAAAACTTGGCGAGGAAAGGACGTTTTTGTTTGAAGAGGTTGTCGGCTTACTATGAAAATGAATAAAGTTTTGCGAATTCTGCCTTTATAAGGCTCTGATAGACTGCGAAACGTGGCCTTTGTTCTTTATTGTTGACGTATAATTTATTTTAATCCAACAGCGTGCAGTTCGCAGAATTTGGGATTCTGTTTTCATATATTACACATGTACTTATAGCTTTTGCCCGCAACTTCGTACGTGCATCCCGTTTTTGCCGTTCCCGTGAGGGTTTCGGAAAATCTTCTCTTAGTGGGGAGCACTACACCACTACACTCAAGAAACATACATGACTTTCAGCTACTTACATACAGCAGTTGTAGTTATATCTTGTCAGTCCGTTAGAGAAGTAGCAAAAGAGTTTGATAACTCGGTAAGTAAGTAAGTAAGTACTAATAATCTTAAAGGTACATTTTATTATCATTTGATACGGCATCAAATTCAACGGTAAAAGTGAAAAGTAGGTCAAAGTATAATCTCGATGGAAATGTAGACACATTTCCGTAAGTTTCCGAAGATACATAATAACCACGGTGTAAATAATACAAAACATTACCGGACTATATATTTTCCGGGCGGTTAATCTAGTTTTCCTGACGAACGTTACAAAGAAAGTCCGGGAAAGCATGTGTCCCCAGGGCGAGTGTTGTTGACAAACACGATATTGTGTTATCACAACGTTTCGTGTGACGCGTTATCAACTTTTTTAACATATTGCGTTGTATATCGAATGCGTTTCTTTTTATTCCACCGCCATAACACAAAACCCGATGTGGTTTTGCTAAAACACATTCCTCGTTGCAACATTTTTATTGTTACAGTTGTATGTTTTGAAAAATTGTGATATCTGGCGCATAAATTGCGGCTGCAACATTGTGCATGTTCTAAACAAAGTTTGTGTTTGTATATTTCACGTTGCTATTGTATTGCTGGAGTATTGTAATCGGATATACCATATTTATTTTCTCGATAGTGTCATTTTATGTGTGTGTGTATACCAGTCTACCATGAAGCTACGTCAGTTTAATTTTCATACAAAATGCAGTTAGCCTAAAAAGCATATCCCTATGTATAATAACACGCACTTACTCTAACTTGTAGTCATAAAAACGTATAAAAGTACATAAAATAAACATATTAAAGTGTCTACATAAAGTGTAAGTACCTATCAGGCTATAGCCATAAGTAATTCAAGTTTACAAACTATTCGGCTCGTTCAAGATTGTTAAGCCGAGGTGCTCGCATAGTACTGAACTTCTCAGAATTGGGAAACAATATCTCTTCAGAAACACCGGCTTAGTCTCCGCTGTGACACAGTTTAGAGGTTACATCTGTACCCTCAGATCAAGCTATCCCATTTTCTTAAATCTCTTTATCGTATCTTCAACTCTATATCTCTAAAGTTAAAGTTGGTTTTCTATTGTTCTTCGATAGATTGTTTAATGTGATCTCAATACATATTTCAGCTGAAACGAAGTTCACTTAGCTTCATTTGGTTGGAATCTAAAAGCGATCATTTATTTGTTGTTGAGTGACATTTTGTTTTTGTTTGGCACTGTCTTGTCATTTCTCGTAAATTAAAATATAATAAATGATTGACAATTTTAGGAAGAACTGTATTATTTATTTGTTTGCTTTGTTTTTTTTTGCCTGGCCTTTTCCCAATTAGGTTGAGCAGGGTCATTGAGACACACCTTAAACCGATTCGATGAATTTCAGCACTTTACACTTTGACTATCTTATATACATAAGTGTCATACTGTGCCCTACCTAAGTTCATTAACACCCAAATATTTGCGAGATATTAAGTAGTGCAAGGAACCAGAAAGATTATACACCATATTCCTCGTATTATACGAACTCTTTAGATATCGTTGAAATATCAAATCTAATTTTCTGATATAATAAACCCCAACATTACCTCTGAATTTATAGAGCTAATACGTACCCAAGTAACAGGTTTTGACGAATCGTCTTCGCAATTATGAAGTTAAATTAATGTAAGTTATACCTTAATCAATTCAGCAGACGTGGTAGCAGCCAGACTAATCAGTTGAGTTGAAAACTTTACCTTGCACCGCTTGCACTTGCACTACTGAATTATGAATACTTTATAGTTTAGTGCTAGGATTGCACTCCGATAGAGCATCTGTATAATCTTGGAGATCTATTTAGGTTGATACCTTTTTTCTTTTTGTTTTCTAGCTAGAAAATAGTTAAACAAACGTCTCCTCTAAAATGAGTGGTTTGCGTATGAACAACCTTAACAAGTGGATTGGGTCATATTCATGAGCAGCATTCTGCGACACACGACGCGTCTTTTGTCGTGCCGTATACTCCTGTCGTATACTCCTGTGAGTAGCAACGCAACAATAATCAAACAGTGAGCCGACAACATAATAACTAATGAAGATTATCATTAATAGTTAAAACGGAACGTAATTTAAATTACTAACACCATATTCAAAATTAACATTCCAATCAACCAAATTGAACTAATCAACTACTAGCTACTCGATAAACCAACTAAGGTATTACTTAGATAATATATATAATAGGTATCGAATGATCTCTCGGTCGCTATAATACACGTGTATTAGTTACTGCCGTGAATATTCACATGCTACAGGAATCTAATTAAACAGATATCAGTTATGTTTCTGACTAGTAATTAATACGCGTAATTATCACACCAATACGTTTCGGGAAGGTAATTAGAAATGTACACAATAAGTTTTCTTCAGACCCATTTTTTCTAAATCTATAATTTTTTTATACTACGATATCGTTTGGCCACCATCTCGCCTGGTAGTGAGCGCTGATGTGGCTGACGATGGAACAAGCCTACCTATGAGCAACCTGTTCATTCTGAACTTGAAGACTTGGAAATTGTATTGTTGCGTTGTATTAAACACAGACTATCTACCCTAAGATCTATTTAAGATCTATTAATAAAAATACATATTCTTTTGTCCTCTTTTTTTAGCCATTATCATTCTTGACAGAGAAAGAGAGAAAAGATTATATGAATAACACAACAAATCTGAATCTGTTGCTAATCCGTAAACAATTCTTAAATCTAGGTAATAAAACTTAAAAACATAAACGACGCCTTACCTAAAGTCAACAAGCAATTTTTACATCTGCAGTTAACATTAACGACAGTTTCCAAAGCGAATGGTATTTATTTGCGCACCCTGTTTGTAATCTCCCTAACGAAGTAATCAGGTTGAGTACACACATTATTCTTTTATAGCGATCACTTCCAAGTGTTGTACGGCGAACGTTTGTGTTTTTAGAACAAATAACTAAGTGTAAACTTGCTTTATTTACAAAGTACGAGTGTACCAGTATGTACAGTATGTTGTTTACGATTACTTTGAAACTACAATAACTGTTTGTTCTGTGATACGATAATGTTGTAGCTTTTTTATTTGGGACTTTTCTTTGTCATTATATTTTCGCACAAAGCTGTGACACTTCAGTATATAGACTTGGGGACTAAGCCTGTTTGGATAAGGACTAGTTTTATGGATCACGTCTTTGTTTTATTTTTCTACTATATCAAAATACTTTATTGAATTGTTTTTTTATTTAATAGCTACAACTTATAGACCAGCTAGCAATATTTAAAGATAATTATACATGTGCGTCATGATTTTCTTATGTACGGGGACCAATACAGCAGTACGTGTTGCGTAAGATGTGATGGGTCTAAATCTATGGGTCTAAATATATTGATTAAGTATTATATTACTGAGTGGAAGTCTCCACGTATAGTATTGCCATTCAACCTGATTAAGTCACCAACCTACTTGGAAAATGGCCAGAAGAGACAAAGAGATAGAGAGAGACTTGGTCTAACCACTACCAACCCGCTCACAGAATATGTAGCCTAAAAACGTGGCCGATATATGTTAGCTGGCAACGTGTGGCCAGCAATAATCGTTTATTATCCAATGAACCGAGTCCACCCTTAACCGAACTTTTAATTTAGTGACTACAAGTAGCCTGGTTGGAGCCCACTCAACCGAAGCTTAGATATCACCCATTAAAATAGGAATAACATTTTATTCGGAACCCTCCTTTATCCGCTACATACATTAATCTGTAGTTTGAATTACTATCGGAAACAATAATATGTAAATCACTAGTTTGCTCATCCAAACATGGATACAAAGTTTCGATGTACGGGAAAATACATATGATGCGAACTAACCCGTGTGATGCAAATCCGAACAGAAAATTCAAAAGTTCATCGAGGTAACTGAGTTGCGGCGTGAATATTTTATTTGAAAACGTGTGAGCGAGAGCTAACAACTGTGAGTAAAGGTCTTTTCATATTGCAGTATTAAATTACCCAGCGCTGCCTGCTACAAAAACAACAGAAAATAATAAAAAAAAAACTATGCATCCTGCGGTTCTTTTTGCTCATATCGGCGAACATTTGGCAACAGCCGTTACTAAAATGAGATTCTTGCCAGATTTAGAGAAGGAAAATGAAAGTTTTATATGATAATAACGTAACGAGAAAATAATCACTTCGCCAACAAGTAGTCGATATATAAAGCAAACAATTGCACGGAAATCACGTTTTTGAAGTAATAACAAAACAGTTTGTCATTGGAAGCTTTGTTTCAAAACACGGGCTTAAAATTCAATTCCGACAGTAAGCCGAAGTTGGAATTTTATGCAAAACTATTGCGGTAGCAATGCATGGAACTTTTTAGATTAAATTCATTGCGTTTTGGTATTAATTTCTTTGTAAGTGAGACAATAAATTAGTTGTTGTAGTGGCAGCATTAATCTATCGGCCGCAGACGCTCGAAGAAGTTAAAAGCGGGTGAGTTTACGATGAAATTATTACATCAGTCAGTTCCATTCGCAGACAGCCAGGGGGCACAAAATCTGTCTACGGATTGTAACGGTTTTATTGCAGGCAGACTGGGAGCAAACACCCCGAGCCCCGCCCGCCTCCCCGCGCCTGTCGAATACGACTGCAAAATATTTTCTACTAATAATCGAGTTACTGTGGAATATTTTTCATAATTACAACACTTATTCTGTTGTTTTTCGATTTATACAAATAGCTGTATCGAGTTGGCGGTCTGCGTTGCGATATGTACATATAATGTTTTATTATGTTGTTGTCTGTGAGGGAGTAAAATAAAAAGCAACAATGGTTTAGATCGAATTTCTACCGATTCGTTGTTGTTTTATTTACTTTCAAAGAGAACAAATGGGTAGGTTCTATCGACTGTGTGATCTTGTCCGAAGAGTTTAACACGATCTCAATTAAAAAGTGAACGTTGGTACCTAAGTACCTACAAAATGCTTCGGATTTTAAATAGGTACTACGAAAATGATATAGAACTTTTACAAGATAATCTGGTGTTTGGCATCATATTTATCTCAAGTCAAAGCAACACAGGAGTTATACAAAACAAGCATCTGCTAATGTGTTGGCTATTTAGTAAATGCATGCCTGCACGGTCAGTAGAACTGATACAATCTGGTAAGCGCCTTGGTTCGGCCTATTTGAGCTAAGCTGGAGATTGCATCGGGATTACGAATATTCAGAACATTTAGCATGGTAAATGTGGACTGCTTTACAAAACTGTTATTACAAAAGTATAAAGAAGATGATATATATAATTCCTTTGATAAATAATAAATTGTGAGTTTGATCGTGTAGTAAAATTTAGAAAGCTTTTCAATGAATTACTTTTTCAGGCTTTTCGCTGCCTCAACCTAGTGCATTTCCCGTAATTTATCGAGAAATAACTGCGTTTCAATACCTACTTATTATCATACACATAGTACCTACCAGTAGTAAAGGAGACTACCCATTTTACTATAGGAGTTCGCCTATGAATGTGTCCTAATGAAATCAACATCAAAGATAGGTAATCATGTTTAGATTATGTAGCAATACAAAAGCGTGGCAGATTCTAAAAATATGAATTTTAAGTAAGTAAGTATTTTGAGGCTGTAAGCAACCTCATTTCATGAGCACAATTTAAATTTCGAAAAGAGAAATAAAGAAACAAGTTTAAAAAAGTAACATAAATAAAGTACAAATTATTTTAGTCCCTCGCTCGATTAATGCTGGTTGTTGTCAGGTTGGCGCACCACTATTTATCTCTATCTATCTTCTAAGCCGCGAACTCTATTACCGCTAATTCTTTGGAAGCCATTATTTTTCTGCTGACGTAACAACGCCAGTGTAAAAATGCTTATAGTGGCCACCAAGTTAACTTTACAGTTGACAGTGTCGCTAGTTTCTTTGTGAAAACTTTTTACGTTGCTCATTTGCTTAGGTGAAATTTAGTTCCGATTTTGCTCACCAGAACTTGTAAGGTGGTAACATTGTATCTCTCTAGTCATATCTGCTTGTGTCATACTCTTTTGTTTTGCTGTAGTTGGTAGTACGAGGCAATTTTCCCTTGTTACTGACAATTTTCTAAAATTTTCGTAGCATTTTTTATACTAGCTGACCCGGCAAACGTTGTTTTGCCTTATAAATTATTTCGTTAAAAAATAAAAAATAATTTAAGGGTGAACAACCCTTATCATTAGGGGTATTGAAAATAGATAGTAACCAATTCTCAGACCTACTGAATATGCATATAAAATTTGGTAAAAATCTGTAAAATAAAGCCGTTTCGAACGGTAACTAACATTGTGACATGGAAATTTTATATATTAGATGAATGATATAACAATAACATATTAAGACATACGAAAATTTCATGATAAAAGTAATTTGTAAAACTATTTCCTAGATTCAAGCGTAGATTTCTATGCAGAAGAAACCCCGTCCAAGATTTAAGCACACTATTTCCGCTACGAATATCTTTCGAGGATTAAATGTATAAAATTCTTTACTTTCTCTAGTACATAGTGTAGTACATGTAGTATGTAAGTAAGTAGGTACACACAAAGCTTTGTTTCAAGCGATCCCTGTGTTTTAATCCCAGGGAACAACAGTCACAATTACGGTGTCATGAGTTTTTATAATGATGTCCCACAATGAATAATGTATTGTCTATTTTATTATGAAACAGTAGTGCAATTGGAAAATATAATTAATTGTATTTAAGAGGAGGTAGATTTTGCAATAAAGTTATTAGAGATTATAGAATTATTTCTTTACTAGCTGAATCTAAAATTGTGTCAACCATTAAATTCACTACCGCTTTATTGGTAATGCATAGTAGCTGAACCTGACTAAGGTTTAATACAACGATCAGGCAAAAATGAATTAAAATTGACAGAAAATATCTGCTGTCTGCCTCATTGAACAGGTGGTCACAAGTGCTACTGCTAAGCAAAGGGCATCGGGTTCGATATCGGGCAAATTATTACTAAGCTTTTTTCAGGTTTTCGAAAATTTCTCAGTAGTAGCGCGGAGTCTGGACTTGTTCCCAGTATATGGTAATAGGCTCACCCCCTATTAAATGGAAAAAAAAACGAATGGTGAAAAGTGGGTGTAGATTGTAAGTGGCACAATGTGCACCTCTGCCTGCCCCGTCGAGTATAAAAGGCCATACGATAGATAATATCAGCTTACACTTTAGAACAAAAACAGCATAACATTAGATTACGTAACTTCTATCCTAAGAAACAAAGATAATTATAATTGGGTAGGCAGAAGGCTGCTTACAGCTTAGTGTAACGAGCGCCAGGGAGGACGGAGGGACGGTAATCCTCGCATTGTCTCCGCATTTACTGATGACAACCAGATCTCCACTTACAATACTAACTTGGAACTTGGAACACTTACTTGATAATGTGCCAAAGTACAAACAGAGGCAGGTCAACGTATACCAAACTGTCAAATATCTTTATTCAGTTTTCAACCCTTGTGTTTTGTGATAGAGTCGAGAATCTATTGCAGATGTTTGACAGGTTGGTGTAAGTTGATCTGCGTGTGTACATACAGGGTGTTTCGCAGTGCGTATTGTGCGTGGTAACGGCTTAGCCACATTTCTCCGCCATTAAACTTGATAATCTTTGCGTATTTTGCGGGAAACATTGACAATTTCTTAATGTTCTCAAGAATGTTGAAATAGTTCTTAAAACTAGAATTTGCTTTCTGTAATTTTGGATTTTGTTGGTAGGTCTCTTCGTTAGATTATAAAGAGCAAGATTACCTGTATAACTATTTTAATTATAACTTTCGTAAGACATACTTACTAAATTATTATGTTTTTTCTCCCGAGTTCTAGACTAGTTGTCACGGAATGCTGCTCATGAATATAAGCCTCTACCATGGCTTGAAACTAGTCGAGTTCCTTGTCAAATAATTACGTAAATAAGCCGAAAATCACAATAATTAATGTATAACTGTTGTTATTTAATCTAATTTGGATTAACTAATTTAATATTAATATGAATGGAGCAGAGACCTAAGAGTTAATTTTTTCGATCACATATTTATATTTAGGTATGTTGCCTATATTTCTTGTATTTAAGCGGCAAGAACAAATGATAAATGTGAAATGATGTTCAGATCTCACAGAAAAACCACCTCACTATAATATCCTCAGGCTCGTAGCACATCGTTTTGTTCATTGTACTCCTTCATATTTGAATCTCACAACTTGAACTTGCTTTGTATTCCATTTCTTTTCTCTTTATTTTCCATTCCATCGTGGAAATGACAAAAGGTAATAAAAATGAATGTCTTTCACTATGGTACTGAGTAATAACGAGAGTATAACATAAATATGAACTAGTGATGTAACTCAATCTATACTATATAATATATATATATAATAATATTATAAAGCTGAAGAGTTTGTTTCATTGTTTGTTTGTTTGAACGTGCTAATCTCCGGAAGTACTGGTCCGATTTGAATAATTATTTTTGTGTTGAATAGTGCATTTATCGAGGAAGGCTACAGGCTATAAACATCACGCTATGACTAATAGCAGCCAAGCAGAGCGGGTGAAACCGCGCGGAAGTAGCTAGTGGTTTATATTCGCTCGTTCACAAATAAGTCGATTCAAGTGCCTTCCGATTGTATTCGAATCTTCTCGAACTAGGGTCGACTAGATTTTTCGGCAGTTCTTTGTGATCTCGTTCTTTTAGTATTATGGGAGTAGGTACTGGGTTGTTTGCTAAAGTGTACCTAAAGACGAAACATATTTGTAGTAACATTTGGTTGGGTTTTATCTACTATAGTACTTTTAGGTCGTTCAACAGCACTTTATATTAATACAAGTATCTTTGGGATTTTACATAAATTATAAATAAATTATAATAAATAAATAAATTTTTATTCAAAAATTCTTTACAGGATAAATTACATGTAGTCTTAAATATTAAACTTAAATCATGTGTTCGATTTAATATTTGGGAGTATATTTGTTTTTATTTTTCCTAAGAAGCCACCTAAGTATATTCAACATACTTACTGTCTAATTAAAAAGGGCCTAAATACCTTCACCAAAGAGTTCAAAATCAATTGACTACACAAGAACACATATTTAATTGTGATCATCTAACTCAAAATAGGTTACACATGTAACAACTAAGACCTCAGTAAACCGAAACCAACGCTTTTTGTGCTTCCTTAGGTTAGAGTGAAACCATTGAAGATCTCTAAAACAGTAATACCTATTGCTAATACCTCAACATACTCCTACCTACGAATATACTCGATTTAATATACTAAAATAGTGTTGTCTATTCTTTGTGTTCAACATTCAGTTTCAAAAACGATTAAATACTTATAGTAGAACAGTGCGTACATTCTAACATACTTCTTTGACATTTATAATATTCCATTAGTCTGATGATATGTTCACGATTAAGATATGTTACTTTTTTATGGATTAGAGTGCAAACGAGCAGATGGGCCACCTGATGATGAGCGATCAGTTCTGCTCATGGACATCCGAAACACAAGAGGAGACACTGGTGCGTAGCCAGTCTTTTAAAAGGAATACGCTCTTTGCTTCAATGTTAACAGTACAATAAATGAAATCTCTTGTTGAATAAACTCATAATGACGATACGCCAAAGGCATATTGTGCACTAAGCTGAGAATCTCAGTGTATTCACAAATATGCTTCTAGATCCTTCAGACTTAAATAAGAAACAATGGAATGTAGAACCCTGCTGTTTGATAAACTGTATGGTACCCCACAGAGATGCTACTTAAACAAATAGGGAACAACTAGTTAAATGTGATTTTTTCTATAAAAACTAGAAAGTTCTTAAAATCCTTGCCTCGATGCTCACATATATTTTTGGTACACTATAATGTCTGGCTTGAAAAATCTCTTCTCTGGATAATATTTAAATCAACAAATGAAAAAATAAAGAGTGTATTTCTTTATTCTCTTCAGAAAGTAAAGAAGGTGAAGCTAAAAACACATCAAAATGTATCCAAGTAGCTAGAATATAGAAATAGTTATCGATACGTACCACTTTTTTTCGTTGGCACGGCACTTTCTGAAAAGGCCCAAAAATTTATGAAACCTTAATGATCTCCTTTTCCCAATTATGGAGACCAAATCAAAAACTTCGTACAATCATTAAGCTAAGATGAAGTGATAAGACTAATACACAAAATTGAATTAAACATCACTGGTACACATTACGTACCATGTAGTATTTAGGTTTGTTAGTGAACTAACTTAGTCAATCAAATCGAGCTCGATAATTAAAGGCCTCCCTCGCTGACTGACAGATTGGCTGAGTGACGTAATTATCGACACAGCCTCCATAATCGAGTTACTAACGAACATGTATCGCACGTAATTTGACAACCCCTTTTAATTCGATTTTACTTACCGTATGACGGTTGGCGGCTACTTCTTTATGCTAGAGTTGTTCGTTTGAGTTGTGGTTTTGGTAGCAAACTATCTTCTATTTAACTTAGAAAAATGTTTCATTCTATTTTCTTCAAAAGTCACAGGTATTTAAATACTTCTAATTAAACGCTACAATGAAAAAGCAATTTAAGAACTTCATAGCAACTTTATTTTTATTTTAATTTATTTATCAGTTTATTATTAAATTATTATTAGTTTAATTTATAAAATGTATTTATTCTAATATGTATATAAGTAATTAAGTATCAAACTTTTCATTCATGCCTTTTCAAATTTTCAATGGAGTATGGCGTGATATTACATCCAATAACAAAAAAGACGGTTTATAAAAAGAACGAATACTAGACCTTTAATGAAATAAAAACGTTACACGAATTCTGAAATAGACACTAGCCATTGTCGTGTTGGCGAGTCAACAAAACTTCTACAAAGCCCTGGAAATAAACGTTTAAGAACGGGTCTACGACAATTTTCCTCGGCGCTAATTTGAATTTGAATTTCATACAATTTGGTACAGTTGAAAATTATGAGTATTTATACAACGTACATTTCAAGTAGCCTTTAAGTATTACGTAACGACGTAAGTACCTGAATAGATTGGGGTCCCCAATATTGGAACGTTTGGAACGGTTATACTGCTTTCGCCCCTTAATTTTTAGGCGACACGTGTACTTGTAATTACAAAGGTGTTCCACCTTCCACACGTTCCTAATTGTATAAAGAAATTAGTTATATAGAGCAATTATATGTGTCGTATTTGGAATGTATAATTATTTTCTATTTTACAATATTTATAAGTTAGGGTTCTAAGGAATTCCTTGTATAGGTACAGAAAGGTATTTCGTATTTTGCTCAACAATAGAATGAAGTATATAATTGATGTGTTGTGGCGGGCGATGGCTCGCCTCTTTTATATGATAAAGGCAACTACTCTACATATTGTTGAAATAAATGGAAAATATCGTGAAGCTTGTTCTTGCCTTGTAACTGACAGCAATAACAATGATTTCACTTTATATTATATCCGCGTATAACACGGTTTTTATTGTACCGTAATCATTAAAAAAGAAGGTCGCCGAGTCTTTTGTTAGCGCTGCTCCCAGCCTGTGTTTAAGCCTTTCGTCCTACGAAAGTATCAAATGTCTCTATAAAGCGGGCCCTAAAAGAGCATTATTTAAAGTTACAGCGAAACAAGCAGCGGGCACGTCGATCCAGACAAGTGGCTTTAAACAAAATGAACATCGTTTTTAATCATGGAGTTTAAAATTAGTTCTCTTTGAAGCACTGCGTGTTCTCGAGCTTGTTCAAAGGGAAAGCCGAGGAAAAAATCTTTAACAATTTACTTTTAACAAAAAAGAAGCGTAACAATATTAGTGAAGCCAAAATCGTACCTTTGAAGGAACAAAACCAGCCGCGGTCCTGTGCTACGAACAACAGAACACTTTATGGTTTCATGAATTTAATTTGTAGCTAATGCGGCTTTTGTCCGTGCTTATAAAGGGATTTTGGGCATAAAAATAATTTGCCAACTTCACCGTCCCACATTAATAATGTTGATAATTTGCAAATAGGACTTCGTGCGGCCATTGTTCTCACTTTGTTTAGGAGATTGTAATGTACAGAGTACGGATGTAGCATATGTGCAGGTGTGACGCAGTGTTTCACTCTCTCTCCATGGATTTTGTTATTCATTACTTTCACTGTTAATTATTAAAACTTACAAGTGTCAGACTTGTATAAATTAACAATGGATATATGTATTAACGTGAGATAAAATTCCAATAAATCACTTACTGTTTTCTGGTATAATTTATCATTCTCTAGGAATGTTTAACCAGCTAGATAATTGTCTTGTTATCGTAATATCGAATCAAAACAATGGAAGTAAAAGCTTTTTTTAAAAAGGGGTATAATCTTAGATAGTACATATAACTCGGAACAAATGACAATGGTACTTGCCGTTGGTAGGTTTGCGTGTACCTCGGCGTCTTAAACCTCCAGGCCATTACTACTTTATGGGAACTGTATATTTTGACTGTATGGGGTACTGGTGTATAAATAAAGTTCAATTTCGTATGTACACGAGTTATCTTGTTAGTCCCATGTAACAGAGAACGATGCGATGCCACTAGTGTGATAACAACTCCCGACTACTCGTATAAACACAGTTCTAATCATCTCATTTCACAAACAAACACACGAGTAACAATTATAGGAATATGTTGCCGAGCTTCATTGTTAATTATCTAATTGAGAAGCAGTTCACTGAATATATTCAGTGAGTTCCCGACTCTCGGTAGTTGTGTGTACAACCCTACTTATGTGATGCGCCGCTTAAACGCGCCGTGTTAACTTTGCATTCCATTTGCTGCATAATCTGTCGGGTGACGCCTCTCTGTGTTTCGTTCGTAGTTTTAAGATAAGCTAAAGTTTGGTTTATAATTTTTGTCATAAATTATTATGTTTTTTTCTCCTTCGTATGATTATTACATAGAATTATTATTTTGTTTATGAGCAACATTCCGTGACACACGACGCGGCGACCGTTGTGAATATATGAGCCTCTAGCATGGCTTGAATCTAGTCGAGTTCGTCGTCAAATAATTACGTGAGTAAGACGAAAAACATAATAATTAATTTAGTATGTCTCACGAAAGTTATACCTAACTTGTGTCATGTTATTTAAAAATATATTTATTTACTGTTAAATTAATTTCATGATTAGGAGTATTTGGGAGCAATATTTTTAGTGAGGTACTTGTTATTCGTTTTGATTTATTTCGAAGCTCAGAGTATATGTATTGTGTCAGTGAACTTCTGGATCAATGTCAGTTATTTGCAATAGATTACTCCTGAGCAAAATATTAACTTTAAAGTTACTATGTACTTTAAAGTCGTGAGTTTAATCCTTTCACCGAAGTTCAGAGAAGATGATTGAAGTTCAACTTTTATCAATAAGCTTCTTGACCTACATGTATCACTTTTTAAAAAAGCAACCTAAATCACCTAAAAATAAGACACAATACAGCCTGTTGTTACAGTTTAGTCCTTCATAGAGTAGCGGTGTGCATATGACAGTCGCTAACGTGGAGTGCGCTCGGCGCGGAGCACCGCCTTTGTTTGAAGTTGAAAGAGGTGTCGGCTTTGACACGGCTTCCATAGATATTCATCGACACACTTTAATATTGTTGTTCGAACCTGACTTACTTTAGATAATGTACAATGGGTAGCTTGTAACTCGGATTACTTTATTAAGTTAGATTTTATTTCTTTTTAGGTATTTTTAAGTTGTAAATAATTAAGTCATAGTTTTTACTTCATTAAAATAGTACTTTATTTAATAACTCTTAATAGAAATTAAACTAGATTTTCGTTATTATTGTAGTTTTTTTTCTATATCAATCCGGGAATTTAGACTCTACACAGAGACGTACTTACAAGTAAACTCATTGTTTAGTAGTAAGCCACAAAACGTGCATTGCATATATAGGTTTCACTCGATGACTTTCAGGTAGACTGATGGGAAGCGATCCGCATCCAACGGTTTCCTGTGACTACGACTTAGCTTATTTACATATATCTGGCACAAATACAAAGCCAAACCCTTTACAAAAAAGAAATATTGTGTTAAAATGGCGTCGAAAATCTCATCTTATATGAATCGTTGTTGTTTTGTCCGCAGACGATGACGCAGCGATGTCGTAGTGCCGCTAGAGTACTGGCGAGTGTCCTTTGCTTGCTACGTATTGAAGAAGTATTCCAGAATCTTAGATACTTACATACGATATTATCATACTAGTTTGTGTTGCAATTACTATTAGTTACTCTTTATAACCGTCCCTTTAGGTTCTGTATTATTTATCTTTAATAAGTTTGCGCAGAACTATCTATGTTATTCAGAAACTGATCTAAGTTCTTTGTTATTTTATGCTTTTCTATATTAAAAAATATGAAAAAGAAATAACGCTTTCGCAACTAACAAGATTACTCATAAATACACCAGCGTTATAATATTTATTAATGAGTTTTACCTACAATACATACTCCACAGACCGCAGGATCAGAGCCTTTAAACGCACCTATTTCAGCTATCCCTTCGCAGAATACGAAGCGTGTTGTTATACTATACGAGTTGTTCTAACAACAATATTCCAACCCTATAAATATACATTTAGTTTTGATAATATTGTTCACCTCTACGTAAATCCAGGAATAGCACCCAACAACACATGTTTTGTTTTCATTTCATTCCAAACATTTCTTATTTTAAGTAAAACGTGGTTTTCTGAGAATAGCGCCGGAGCTGCCGTTAAACCTTCCGGCTCAATTTTTCCGCTTATACTTGCCAATATCCCGTACTATAGTGTTACGTTCATTTTGTTTTATTTTACACTGTAAACATTTATTAGAACTTGGAACGGGATACGTTTTACTAGAGATTTTCATGTATTTATCGAAATTCTCAGTAGGTATCAAATCTTCGGCTATTTTGCTCCATATAAGAACAAAACCTCTAAGATAAAGTTTTGTACACTCTTGTTACTTACCTGTATGCCGTAAAAGACAAGAATCCTATGATTATAAAAATTAAAAAAATACAACTACATATTTGACTACTGGCACTGACTATCACACTGTCAAGTATCAATTGTATTAGTTTGTTGTTGTAAGTCAACACATCACTTTACCACTGATGCTAAATAAATCCCCTTATTATAACTAGTTCATACTACTCTCAGTAAAACAAAAAACATAACCTTCGTACTGAACCAGTTGGATAAATGTTACCCTCATCAGTCAATACAACTAACGGCTCGTGTCCATTTGTTCAAATATTTTATGTGCCATGTTCATTTTGTACATATGCGGGAGAAAAAACATAGATTGCATCAACTGCTGCATTGTTGTACTAGACAGTGGACACGGTTCAATTAATTCGAACCGGGTACATTGCTGTGTTAACAGGTACGGATAACCGTACCATACGTAGGTAGATTATGTATGTATTTGTATATACTAGGATTGCCCGCGGTTTTTCCTGGCATACAAATTTGAAGTAGTTTTAAAATTCAGGTCTTAATTGGCTATAACTTGATTGTCGTGGAAAGAGAGCAAGAAGGATTTCAGGTTCTATTTCAAGTTGAGCCGTTTACATTTTATTTTCGATATTGTTAGACTAATAATAGAATAGTACAGCAAGAGAAGGCATTCCCTGAATCTGGGATATAACTCTTAAATTCCTAATACCCAAAAGGTCGGCAGTGCACTAGTAACGCCTCTGGTGTTTCGGTTGTCCATAAGCGGCGACGATTGCTTACCATCAAGTAAGAAAAATGATATATTTAGCATCGGGCACAATGCACCAAAAAAAAAACACTAGGTGATCCGTCAGCACGTTTACCAGCTTAGGTACTATAAAAATTAACAATGACCATTTTGTTAAATAAAACAAAAAAAAGGTTGCTATTTTTATTTATTTATTTAATAAATCACAACAACATGTTTTTTAAAACAATAGATCGATGGTGATATTAATTGACGCTATATCTATAAGTATGGATAAAGGAGTTTGTGGCCGCAATATGTTTTACTATGTTTCAGACTATTACAGGCTTCAAATATTTAAAAGTGTATCCATACTTTGAATCTAATAAAATTCATTTTTCGTTTCTACAAGTTATCGTCTACTAAGTCGTCTCTGGTCGATTTTTTTATGATTTCGAGTTTCTTACTCTAGACATGATAATATCGGAGCTGCATGTGTGTGTCTCAAAGAGATTACATTGTACTTAAGACACAATCGTTTAATAATTATAGAAACAAAATAATAAATGTGTGTCTCGAAATGTTAGTACATATAATAAACAGAATTATCATTACAAGTTTTAGTAACTTGGTACACCTGTCCCATTACTCAAAATAAATACATTACCTTAAAGTCTGATAAAAATAAGAAAAATCCTGTTAAAGAACTTATCTTTCCTGTTTCTTGCGAGTTCCACTCCCAAGAAGTTGGTTTACCAATATTATCCTAATAAAATTACATTTTTATCACTTTTATTACATTCTCATATTAAAAATCGATCAGTGAAGTATGTATATAGCCAAACTTCTTTAATAAGAGTTGCTCAACTATTAGCTAAGTACTCGTATGTACAATCAAATCTTGAGTGAGTACTGTCAACAAATATGATGCTTGACTCGATATCATTGATAGTATGGTGTTCAACATCTTCTTTGCTTATTTTTAGTATTAGTTTCCATATTTTTAATTCGTTTAATGAATAAAAGTAAGTCAGTCACGATCACTTTTGTTGATAGTACATGAATTCTTGTTTAGAGAATTGTGGAATTTCATTTGTAAGTCAATAATATCTACTGAAATACGTCTGTGATTGTTCAAAAAGATTACGTAGTCAATTCTAATTTGTTGAACACGAAACTCTATATCAAATAACCTCATTAGTATTTACAATATTATATTTGGCACAAGGATCTAACGTATCACAAATTTATTTGGAAATGTGAAGGCGATAGGTACCTACAGTTAGGTAAAAGATGGGACAAATAATATGAAACATTTCTTTAGGATCAAAGCAGAAAGTGCTTATTATAGTGTCCTATTTCTTACAATTATTACGACTGCGTGTACATTGTATAAGAGGAGTAGAGGCGTTGTTTCATAGGTTTAAATTTTGAGCTTTTATTCATAATTTTGTATACTAAAACAGTAAATGGCAGGATAACATAACTCTAAGTGGCACTTAAACACTAAATAGTGTACTTAATAGTCTAACCGCCCTTAGCTTCGTAAATCAAAAGGAGGTTGAAATACGTGAAGTTACAAAACGTACTTATTTGTTCCCAACAGGTCAACGCTAGTATCAGTTAAATTCTCTGGGTATAATTCATAAATTACTCTCTTAATATTATTGTACTTATTAGAGAAAATTTTGAATACACCTAGGGTTGTTTTAATTTGCGTCTAGACTAGGAGGTATGTGAATAATGTAGTGAGGAGTAAGTTTGTGTATAAAGGAGGTGCGCTGTTCTCTTTGGCGGGGAGGAAGGAGCTCGGGGCGGCCGGGGCCGATGCGGCGTGGTTGTGGACGCGCGCCTCCTCGTCCGCGCCGCTGCCCTCACCCTCGTCCTCGTCGTCGTCAGACGGCGCCGTCGGCTCCTGCTTCAAAGGCTCGGCCCTCGGCTTCTCCACGTCTCTCAATGTAGTCTGAGTGCTTATTGTCCCGGGGACCGTCACCATTGTTGTCGTTTGCGACAAATTTCTCGAAATAATCGTCGTCGTTTCACTTAACTCAATTGTTATAGCTTTGTAGAGATTGTCGTCCGTAAAGTTGGCAAACTTTGATGTTTGGAAGAATATTAGCGCCATATCTACAGTACTGTTCGCTGCAGGCAGCGTGAAATTAAGGAGTTCATGTCGCAATTCGGGAGTAAACGGCGTGTTGCAAAGCTGGGTGTGACATACACATGTCAATTCAATTGAATTATTCACATGGTTCCTTATTGAACACGGTGTCTTTGTGGCGGCCGCACACGCCAGCGATGAAACGAAATCTGTAGAGAATATTAATAACAATTTAATATCCTATCCGATTATATCTCAAATGTTCAATCTAAAAATATAAATCTATAAAAAGCGTCTGCTATAAAGAAATATGATAATTTCCATCCAATTTCGCTCACCGCTTATTCAACTCACAATAACATTACCATTCCTCGCTGAAAGAGCAATTTTTCTTTGACAGAGCAATAACATACTAGAGTGTAATGAAATTACGCCTGTACGCGCCTCATGGGTTTATTTTATGATCTGCATTCCCAGCTGGCTTCATTCAGAGTGTTTAAGCATTAGTACGAGTGGATTTTCAGATTTAAAATAACGTGAGATATTTACTCCGCGTGCGGTTATATGGGATAGAAGCGAAAATATTCAGATTTAAGTTTAATACTTTAGTTCAAATACCTCACTTTATTCTGCGCATAAATATTTAAAACACACTGAGTATATTTGACTGGAGTACTCACCAGGAGCGATGGCGACAGTGGCACACAGTGGTCTATCGTCGGGACAGGCGACAGATGGCCAATTGCCATCACATGTGGTCCCGTTCCCGAGAGCACACGCGTGGCACCGGCTCGGACGTATATCTGGAAAAAAGGGGTCATTAGTAATGTATGTCACAGAGTGCGCAACATTTGCAAATGTCAAACACAACCATCGTTATACCCCATTTATAAAGTGACGGGTTAGGACAGCTGACAGATGCCAGTCGAAGATTGAATTTGCAACTCGTAACTCGGTCAAAGGTGAAACTGAACTGAGAGTCTGGTGATTGGGTTAGCTTTGCGGTCCGACTTGGTAGCCTATTTAGTTGAATATCTGAGGCTGAGTTGAATACATTTCGTGGAATGACGACATCTTGCCACGGACTTCAAAAACAAGCTGTTTGTTTATAACTGACAGGAACTGTGAAAATAGTTTTGATTTATCTGGACGTCCTTTATCAGTGTCCAATGATTATGTTTGGGAGGCACTCGTATACATTACGGTTGGTGATTTGGTTGTATACTAAGAAACACTATTGCTAGCTCGGTGGTAGCACCTGCTATTGTATAATTAGCTTATCTACCTTTCAGTAAAACTACAAAGTTTAACAACAATCCCAATACTTTTTACAACATACTTGAAATTATTTTATTTTTGAAATTCAGCATAATATAACCTCAGTCTAGAAAGGTAAACAAAGAAACTGAGCTGGTTGTTTGTGTAATCAGAGCAATTATCATTTGCTTCACCGAGTCCCCGTATACACAATTAGCATTAGTCCGGGAATCGAGTATGAATATGTAACCACGAGGAAATTCTTAGGAAAACTGTCCTGTATGTATGTACAGTGTAAATATTACATAACATATAATACACTTGTATTTTGTTTAAATTATAACTTTCGTGAGACATACTAAATTAATTATTATGTTTTGTCGCAGCGTCGTCGCGGAATGATGCGCACAAATAGGAGCCCCTAGCATGGCTTGAAATTAGTCGATTTCCTCATCAATTAGTTACGTGAGTAAGTCGAAAAACATAATAATTAATAAGGTGCATTTGTAATGTAACACACACACTACTTTTGTATTATGAGTCCTATGTAGTCGTGAGTCCTGTGTAGTAGAAATGCATTTCTTATAAGAAGGATAAATACACTACTTATACTATACAGTAGTATGTATACTTATACCGTAGACACGATTCTAGACTACATACTTACTACGTTATATAAATATGTACTACAATATGTATAACAAAAAAGAAAATCACAAATACAATAAAATTATGGCCAATGGCGATGAACCCAAAGCCACCCCATGTTCAACAATCGGGCTTAGGTACTTTCTCGAGGCAATTACAGCGTGAATGTTATTCCAAACAAGAGATATTATGTCGGTACGAGGCGAAGTGTGCATATCGAACAAATTCGATTAGCCTTCATTCGAGACCCTGGCGCCTTGCCAGAAACAATAAAAAACATGCAAGCCTTTGTTAGCACAGGTGATATGCAAAATAATAAATAAATTCCTACTTTGTTGCTCTGTGTTCGATTATTGTGTAGAAGTAAATCATGGTTGAACTTCAGTGTATTTAGAGTATTGTTGTTTTATTGCGGACTATTGATAAAAGAGTGTGGTCTATGAGATTTTTTTTTTGTAAGACAATGGTTTAACTTTATCCTTGTAGCCACTTACTTAATTAAACACAACATAAAACTTCCACTAGCAAAGTGAAGAATATTTAAGTCTTGCCGCTGTACATTCTCTCATTTGAGCTAGTACTAAATCGTGGCTAAGAAATAGTTTAAGTAATCATTTACTCTCTGAGTATGGCATTAAGAATATTAAAGATATAAAATTTCATCGTCGCGTCATTCTAAAATATTTATAGTAGTCTACACTCTAAAAATATTGCACCAAACCAAACCACAACTTATAAAAATATAGCACGTAAGATTTAGAAGGGCACACAAATTGAATTCGTAAGTAATTGGTGAGAGGCAGTCGAGTCATAAGTCAGGCGAAGTCGAAAGTTGGACTTGACATACCGCCATAACAACAAACTAGCGAGGGTCTGTGCGGTGTGAACACAACCCTTCCTAACTTTGATCACGACTTGCTACACCCACTATACTACATACAGGGTGTACATTTACACGTGTAACTATTCTGTGTGAATAATTTATGTTGTTACGTTGAAAATAGATTCTTGTTAACATGAGTGAATTAGTTTAAATATTGTTGTGGTTTTTTTAATTAATTTGGCATTTGTAAGTGGTTTTATTTGGTTTTGATAAAGTTTGACTGTACGGGGTTATCTTTTAAAGAAAACAAACGTTAGCAGACAAATGTGAAGATATAAAAACATGAAAGAAAATTAAATGTTGCTGTTATGGTTCGTAAACAGACTCACTATCAGTATAATCAATGTTTAATAATTTGCAACAAGCACGTGGGTCCAATTATCTAAATATTCTTTCACTACAATAAACAAAATATTCAAATTTAAAAAACGAACAACAATTTATTCTTCGTCACCTACTTAAATTTTTTCAAAGGTTAAATGCAGGGTCACATTTGTTTCACGATCATTAGAGAATGGCCTTTAGTTAAAATGTCACCCTGTATGTGGAGCCACGCTGTAAATACACACGCCGCACCGCCATGACCCGACCGCTGTTTGTGGGAACCGTTATAAGTATGTTTCAGTTTTCTCGAAAACTTTTTGAGTCCCTATCACTTCACTTGGTCGTAAAAACGAGGAACCACATACATAACTGCAGGAAGCGGGATCGCAATACGGTTGTTTCCAACTAGTCAAATTCAATACTTTTATCGAAATGTCAAAAATGATACTTTTCTATGAATTTTGTATAAGATCGCAACTTATGACGTCATAAAATTTTCACGTCAAATACCATACTTTTTTCTCAAAAAATTGCTAGATTTTTTTTAAAAAGACATCGTAATATTAATGGGTGAAGTACGATTATTTTAGGACATTATATTGTATTAAAAAGTCAAAATTATTTATTTTTGACCTGGGAAACTATACAATTGTTTGTTGTTGTCATTCTCTATCTACTTTAGTCGGCCTATTGAACGCAAAAAGAGAGTATTACCATAGGTCGAATTTTGGAATTCCATGACCCGCAGTTACATTTCCGACCTCAAGTTGAACAGATTATACGAGTAGCAGCTTCTCAAATAGATTCAGCTGAATCATATTAAAACTTATTTCATTTAAGTTAAATCAAAAAGATTCCTAGTAATTCCAAAATTAAAAACTTGAATTATGTATCTTTTAAATTCAGAGATTAAACAAAGTTTCCTCTATTCCTTAGAAACTTTAATTCCTAAAGCGTTTATATTAAGAAAACCGGACGTCACGATCGTTTCCAACAAAAAGGTTTACAAAATAACTTTATTAAAGCCGTCGATAACTAAAGCTAAATCGTTTGACAACGTTTTTGTTACAACAATATTAAGTTACAACGTTACTGCAAAAAACATAACTTCATTTTATACAAAGTAAAACTAAAAAACGACCACAAAGTGTTCCATCGAACACTTTGCTCGTGATAACAATGTAAAATTACTTGGGAGAAACTTTGTTTCTAAGAAACTGCTTGCAAGGCGAATAGCTGATACTATATACTCGAAGCATAACATATTGTTATACTAATAGCCAAGTAATATGATTAAGCCAATATTGTGGGAGTTTATTTACAGACTCCGAGCCTATTACAGACCGTATGCTATCACTTGAACTCATATAGTAAAATCTACATATTCCAAATAACTCTTGTTTTCTTTTTAAAATTGATTAAATGAAATACAATCCGATGGCTGTATTTCATTTAATCAATTTTCAATCACAATCAAAAAATATTTCATTTAATCAATTTTAAAATTTTCAATCACAGCCAGATTAAATTTAAAATTAATTGCGAAAAACATGTGCCTACTAACAAGAAAATTCTTTATTTGATTTGCAGGTTGTCATAAAACTTGCGTCTTGTTCATCTAACTTTGCTGAATACACACAAATATTACTATTATTATATAACATATTGCATTTATAAAAGTGATGCCTAACCACACTTCATAGAAAACATACATCTTTGAAATAAAAAGCTGCAATATATAGAGGGCAAGCGAAAATTCCGTGGCTTGGGGCAAACTAAAATTGAACAGGGCTTAACAAGGCGCCTTAGGCGTCGATCAGCGTTTTATCGTCGCCTTTATATCTCCAGTTATTATTTCATTAAATGGCCTATTCTACTGACAGTAAACCAGTTTACGACCGCATGGTCAGACTGCTTTTAAAGACGTTTATGACATGTTTAGTTATAATAAACGAGTCGTTTGGCATCGCATTCTTTGTGCAGAACGTATTGTGGTGTGGACTATACTCGTAACTACCCCCGTTCTTGGTAGTGGCTCTTAATATACCACTGACCTAGTTACTTAACAAGTGATGGATTGTTCAACTTAAGTATAACTAATTAGTGTTTGTTCTTTTTGAGGATTAAGTTGAAACGTACGCCCACTGTGTACTGGTTGTATACACAGTGGGTTTCTGTTTTCAAAATATATATTTTTGGCAAAATTTATAACGTATAAATATAGACGCGATGATTTTCGTCTAAGTAAAGCGAATATTTTAATCGAGCGATCACAGTAAGTATAATCGATTCAAAACATCGCTCCGAAATTATTAGCACAAAAAATCCGCGCACCTTAACAGCATCCAATAACAATGTACTAGCACCGACAACTTTAAGAAGAAAAGAAAAGATTTAAAACAATGAAAGGAGAGAATTTAATTTTATTAAAAGCAGTTTTGAAATATGAGGAGCTGTGAACATTGGAAACTGGGTCATTCATTGTAGGTAGCAATCTGTTGTGATGTAGGATGGAGGTAGGTAGAGTAACGTTGATGAAGCTTTTAACTGTCATCCTGTATGTTGATGTTCAATGTCCGTGTAAAATCAATTATGATAGTAATAACTATGTAGACTATTGGATATTTGATATAGTACTTAAAAATACAAAGCTATCTAGTCTTTGATAATGAGGACCTAGAACTCCGAAAAGTATAAATTCCGATTTCTTTTTAATTTGAGAATTTGTAACATGGTAATTTCTGCATATAGTACTAACATCCAAACTATACTGTAGAACCAACAGCCATGGAATAAAAAAAAATGGAATCCACCTTTGGCAAATAGTAGTTGTACCTTTACCATTGCAATTTTACTTCAAAAATTCAAAAAAGGTTTTTGTAATCCAAAAATACCGATAGCAATGCACTCGCTTCATACGGATTATTCAAATATAAGGAAAAAATTTAGGAGCATTTTTTGTGTGTTTTTGACCTGGCATGGTAAACTTTTCCTTTTTTTATTTCGATCGGTTTTAGTTAGCTGCAGCTCACCTTTTATAAAAGAGTTCCACCAAAGGAAACGAGGTTTTATTCTCTTTTCAGCTACGATACACTGAAACGACCTAATTACAAAATGATACAACATGACTGCTGCAGCTTCGGACGTTATCGTTTAAGGGATTAATTAAAAGTACCTACTGCTTCAAAGCAGGTTTAGTCTGTGTTATCTTTGGTTTTCTCAGGAATAATATAGGTATATTCAAAGCGCAAGCGTGATTTTTCCTACACTTTTTAATATGTGAAAGTGCAGTCAAAACAACACAGCAAGAAATATGTTGTATGACGTATTAAATCCTCAAATATTCATTGTCATCATCATCATCATCAGCCAAAAGACGTCCACTGTTGAACAAAGGCCTCCCCCTTAGTCCCCCACGTAATCCCCACATATTATTGACATTTTATCATTATCACACATTATCGGACTTCAACAACTCTTTATGGGATCCGAAAATGTAATGTGAGTATAAAAACTCGCTCAGTGCTAAACTGCGTTCAACACTTGACTGATGAAACCATAAATATCTATTTAAATGAAATCAACTGATAACTTTAATATACACTCAATTAATGTCTGAACTGAACAAGTGTCGTGTTCTCGTATTCATATATTACTCGGAATTTCAGAGATCGCATTGACCTTTTGTACAAAACTTCAACTACTCACTTGTCCTTCACTCCTTTCAAAAAGGTATGTATATCTTAACATACATACATACATACATACATACATACATGCTATCTCCTACATATTATATATGGATGGCAAAGGGAGTATTTGTGCTAGATTCGAAGAAGGTTCTATTCATCTCGAAAATACTCCCATACACATGTATTTGTGCCGCCAATTTTTCCTGATTTTTGAAGGAAAACGTGGGTTGAGTCTGGTGGAAAATTTCAGAAGGCAAACCTTAGAAATAACTTTTCCAAGTAATTAACCTCATCAAGAATGATTAAATATAATTTTGGCACGTTATGTATGGATTTTATGTCAAAATTCTAAGTATCTCATCTTTAGCGCCTGTCTTTAGCCAGAGCCACATCTACTTAAATGATAGTATAACAGTGTCAAGTTATGAAACATAGCAAGTATTTACTTCAGTATGAAATCTAAAGCTCAACTATTACATTCAAAAGATATGTGTCAAACATATTATAATAAAATTTCAAATTATCAATACGTAATAAACACAATTCAACACAAATACGTAATAAACACACCTCCAATCTCCACACAAAGGTTTAATTCACCATTTTCAATTCGCATCCACAAAACACGATTTAATTTAACGATCACAGCACCCCTATACTCGAGAATATAACCAAAGCAAATCCATATCGAACACAAATATATCTTCATAGTTATACAGTTCTTGCTCCCGGCGTCGTCTGCCAAAGTTTGATATTGGCCAGTATTTACCACCCCGTCCCTTATTCAAACAGGGCATAAAACATCCCGCCGTCTGCCACATAGACTGGAACCCTTGCCCTATTCAATAAGCTATTTGATTCCCGGAAATTGTAACATCGAAACTCCTATTAGAATGTGTTCAGATATTTCACGGAATGACGAAGTCGTTTCAACCACCTACGTATGTCTTCCATTCGTGTGTCGAAATAACTTTTGAATTTCCCGATATGTTCGGTTGTAAATGTTTATTATCTGTGGTGGAAATAAAATGAGATATCTGTAATGCGGTGACGCAATTCCAAAAGCAAATACGATTTTTACTTGAATTGGAATCCGATAGTGCTGTACATATAGATACATGTAAAACTAGAGTATACATTTGATAAACGGTACAGTGGCAAACTCGATAAAGCAAAACTCTTTTCAAATAATAAATTTTCGTCGTTCCAAAGGAAGTATTAAGTTGACTTCGTTGTAACAAAGAGAAAAATTAATCGATTAACGATCAACATTTGGAATAAAACGTCCCAATCAGGTAGTAAAAGAAAGGGAAACTTTGTAAGCCGTCGTAAAACGACATTTTGTTTTAATTCCTCTTCTGATTCAAGCTGGAGTTGAATAAAATTTTAAACGAAGTGCGTCCTTTGAAGTGGGTTGGTCGGTTTGTGCCCGCCCCGCGCCCTCTGCACCGCGTCCCAGGTAACATTTGCTGGGTACAATTTCTCCATGCGGTGCGCTACGAACATGGAAATTTTTGAAATAAACAAACAACCGAGTTCGTTATGGAAACTTGTTTTCTAAACCGCTGCAGCGGCGGGATGACACGTAGTTTGATGCATCGTTTGTTCTGAACACAGAACGTCGTGTTCTATCTTACGTTCATTAAAACTATTAAACTGGTCTCGAGTTTCGTTTTTGTTTAACGTTTAACAGAAAAGTAGGTATTAATTAGCAATTATAAAAGTTTAGCGATGCTATTTACAGTTCGGTTAAGTTAAGAGTTTTGATAATGTTTGGATAGTAATATGTTCAGAAACCTGATACACACAAAATTATTGAACAAGAGTTAATTTCAAGTAAAGAACAATCGAAAATATAGTTAGTTAGTATTAAAATTCCGACTAATTACAATTGTCGACAGACAATAACTATCCCCCAATATAACAGAACTTGCAAACCAAACAGTCATACAAATCGATATCAACCAGCCAGCAGCATACTTATAATTGCAAAGTTTGCCTCTTAATAGTTAACAGTCAAGTCAGAGTCGACCGTTCTGATAGAAAGCTCGTTAGTATGTATAGTCCGGACAAGGAAACCCGACACGAGCCTGAGAGCAGGGATTATTGGCCCTCGTTTCGCTCGACTATAGATAAAGGAATACCTTCCGTGGATGTGCAGTGAATTGCTTTAAAACTAAAAGTGGTCTGAACGATTGCAGGTACGTAAGAACTGCAGGAAACGAGCAATATTAAGTGCTAGCTTCACGGTACTAGCTATGAACGTAGCATTCCTTTGTTTGATTTCGTTTTTATGTGACTTGCCTTTAGTTTTTCGTAAAGGGGGAACTTTTAGGATGTTTTTGACGTTGGTGAAGATTAATGCTAAAATATGTGATGTATTGATGATCATTTCATAACAATTACATGTATTACCATACTAGGTGCCTAATGCTACAATGCTACTATATATTTACAGATAAATTTATAATCAATCAAAAATACTCTCTTTCAAAATTGAACACAATTGTGGGAGAGCCATGCTTCGGCACAAATAGGCCGGCTCCACCGGAGTGATACCACAGAAAACCGACGTGAACCAACGCTTGCGTTGTGTGAGTGAGATTCCCGAACAACAACCCTTAAATTCCTAACTCCCAAAAAGCCAGGAACGCACTTGTAACGCCTCTGGTGTTTCAAGTGTCCATGGGCGATGGCGATTGCTTACCATCAGGTAATACGTCAGCTCGATTACAGGCAGTGTTTCATAAAAAAAAATCGATGCCTCGATAAAATAACAAAATTTTAATGCTATTCAGTTTTTCTTTCAACCTGAACAGTCAGCTCTAACCGACTAACA
This sequence comes from Spodoptera frugiperda, assembly GCF_023101765.2. Classification (NCBI taxonomy): domain Eukaryota; kingdom Metazoa; phylum Arthropoda; class Insecta; order Lepidoptera; family Noctuidae; genus Spodoptera; species Spodoptera frugiperda. The sequence goes on along the minus strand of NC_064229.1, from coordinate 6,295,383 downwards.
AGCTAACTGAACCGAACGAGTGACGTCTTCACCGAAGCATAAGCTATTCCACCTCACACTGGTGATAAAGAAGAATACGACATATTACTGTCTGAGTTAAGGTTTAAAACTGCTTGTTTGATTTTATGGTTGTGTTTAGGTTTTTATCATAGTTAATCATGATGCACTAAAATGACTAGATATGTCATTATTCTGACTGCCTCGTTGGCCGAATGGTCATATGTGCGACTACTGGGCAAGGGGTTTGAGTTCGATTCACGGGTCGGGCAAAGCATTGCGGCATATTTTTCGGCTTTTCGAAAATTTCTCAGTAGTAGTACGGAGTCTGGATATGTGCCCGGTATATGCCAATAGACTTACAGCATAAATTGTGAAAAGTGGGTGTGCATTGTACACTGTACAGCGCCATAATGTGCACCTCTGCCTACCCCTTCGGCGATAGAATGCGTAATATACAATATATAATAATATAATATCCACATAATATCTCATTCTAGATAGAGTTTTGGTGTTTTTTATTCAGATTTTAGAGTAATTACTTACTGTAGCTAAAGTTCACCAAACTGTAAGACTTCTAAGACATCTAAAACCAATAATGTCACGTATCACGTAAGGCACGTAACCACAACTGCCGACCATGTGGTCTTTGTTTTTACTATTGAGTTGTCAAATCATAGTTAGGTTTCTCAGTGAAAATCCGCATCTGGTCTTTGTGCCTGCTTTGTAATAATATAAGCTAATTACTTAAAAAAAGGAATTCACAGAAATTCAGAAAATAGAATAAAACTTTCCTAAAATTTAGGAAGTTCTAGGTTTGTGTTCCAAAAATCTAAATTTTTTTTCACGCTTACAATTACTGTTTAATGATATTCAAGCTCGATATTATAATATGTTTAAAAGAGAAATAAATTCTGTTTCCTTGTTTAATGATTTGTGAACATATTGCGAAGATCCCCGCAGTTAATTGTTTGGACCGACACACAGTGACCAGGCGCAATCAATCAATCAGTCGGGGTGCCTTCGTTATCTTAATGAAAAAGAACCATTTGTCCTGCTACGTAATTACAAAAACATTTTAATTTATATAGCGAGTTTTTTTACCATTTAATTAAATTATATTTGTTTTAATTATTTTGTTGGTGTGTATTTGTATAAGAGAATAATTAATTATTAATTTCTGAATGGCTGCACTGAACTCGATTATAGCTTATATATAAGTATAAATGACATAAAGGACTCCTTTTAAATTAATTTCACATCAGTCATTAATACCAAGAACATACTAATATAGTTTGTGATAGGTAAGATAAAATTTGACAACGTAGAATGGAACAGAAAATATATATTTCACCCTGATTTGAGATAAGAGTATCAGGATCCATGCTTACCGCCATCCTGCAAGGCCCCAGTCCTGACATCCACCACGAGCAGAGCCACGATGCTCATAAACCACATTGAAGAGTACATTGTTCTTATCACGCTCACAACAGTACAGAGGGTCAACACTAAAAGTCACTGACTATACTCTTTTTGGAAACTGTCCATAAATTATTTGTAATGTATTTTTTGTTTCTTGACAACCCTGGAATTAAAAAAAGAACATAATCATCAATAGCCCGTGAAAATCCATTGCTGGCTGGACTATGAGCCTCTTAAGCCTTCTTTGTGCTATAATCTCCACGTTTGGCAAAAAACTATTATGTATCCATTTGACTCAGAAAAATGTGATTATTGTGTATAGTATCCAAAAAATAATTTACATCTTATTTCTTTTGTGTCTACAATTACTAAACAAACGAATAAAGTTAAATTTAACGTATCTTTAAGGCAATAAAAGCAATTTTTTTTTTAAGATATTCAAATAATTGTTGCTTTTTCAAATATGGGCACAGACAATTTAATTTCAAAGGTTTATTTAAATCACAATCAACATGTTATCTTAATTTACTTTTTCGAAGAATTAAGTTTAGAAGTTCTGTACCAAATTGATTCTATTCTTAAAAGACAAGTTCAAATAAAAACTTAACAATTCACACTTTCGCAATATGAAACTTAGGTTTCGACTAACAAACGACTTAACTTCAGAGAGTATGTCGTTATTTTTCTTTCAATTAGTCTATTAACATTTTTGTTTTGTTAACATCTAAGTAGGTGGAGAATAACTTAAACTACTCCTACACAACACGCATGAATTTCATTATCAAAACTAAATCTTTAAACAATTTACATTTTGATGGATAAAAGGTATTTTTAATTATAATGATAACCAAACAAGATATCTGTTTAAGTATAAAAATAATGCCTTATTTAAAGATCTTAATTTATCTATATTATATTATTGTAGCTGATAAATACATCAATTAATTAGATTACTCTAACTTTTTAATAATTTATTTTCCTACGAAACTTACACGTAAGATAAACTCGTAACGCCAAAATGAAAATAATATATGAAACACAGAAAAACTATTAATTTAGAGAACTCTCCACTGGACTATGCAGCACAGATAATAATAAATACGAGAGCGCGCACGTGTTTACCCAACCGCGTAGTTCGTAGCACGGCGTAGCGGCAGCGTAGCGCCGACACTACGGCCCGTAGCCAACTGCCGTAGCCCGTAGGTCGGCAGATTCGCGCATCCCCCGGGGCGGTTGCACTGAGCCACGTGAATTATTCCCTCCAATACGATGTACCGCTACAATTGCTGCTTGTTCACACAATACCCAATATCGTTCCCGAACATAACCAGACATGTACGTTGAACTGAATTGCGCAGATTTCTGCATATGTGTGCGTAATGAAATAAAACAAGAGGGTGCCATGTTAAAAGCAGCTGTCGGTTGCCGGATTACCTGGCTATTGTGTGTAGATAATATTTCTATTTGCTCGCGGTAGTAATACCCTATTTATATCACTTATCTCTATTGTTGTGTGGCTCTTCGAAGTTGGGAAATGATCATAAATATTATTTTAGGCCGCTATTATGAGCGTGATTTGTAATAAAAGTAACTTACCTTTTGAAAATTATTTTTCGTAAAGATTATTACATGGATTGAATAGGCCTTCATACTATACAAATCTAGAATCCGTAGAAGTTTTACATCTACATGAATAATGGCTACACTACTATAGTGAATAGTCTACAAAATCGAAACGGACATTCACTGAATAGTAACGGGCGCTCTTCATAAAATACCTTTTACTGTAAATGGAATTCACTAGTCCCCTGACATTCATACACATACACCTATGCTCGTATTTCTCACGACACAAACAACCTTCCACAGTCATATTCAATTCTAATTAAAGCATGTTATTTGATCCCGAGCAATAAAAAACGTGTAATATAATCACATAAAGTAAAGCAGTCACGGCCTTAATCTCAGGAGGACGAACCGACGAAAGAAGTAATTATTTACAAATAAGAATAATGTATTCAGAGAAGAAAAAAGAATCGAATAAATCTCGACTCCGACGAAAGGTATCTGGGGGCTTAAACCTCGGACACACTACATTGCGAGGGAATTACCACCATAAAATGTGCCGGCGACTTGTTAACTCATAAAAATAAGCACCTGACTAATGGTTTCGGTAAGTAATACGCTCCACTGCTCGGGGAGTTGTAAACCCGGCCTATGGACAGTTTTCGTTCGCACCGAAAAAAAAGGGGATCAGTAAAACGTGATTTAGGTTTTTATGTTCGCGTCATGTATTTCTAGCGTCTCTTTATCTTTATTCGAATCTCATGACGAATTCATGGTACTCGCTACAAAGTTGTAAGTAAGCTAAGAATAAATAGTAGCGCTACTTGCTGTATCACCGTCTTAAAATAGCGATGGGGAGAGTATCGGGGAGCAGTCGGCGGACACATTAATTGGCAATTTCCTCGGCTCGCTGCCCTCCTCCCGCCCTCCGTGCATTACTCATCGGCACAAATATCTGATAATGATGTTCATTAGCCGGCCGCCCTTGATTATCCGTGATACAATCCTACTAACATATGATGGGGTATCATGGCATGCGATTTAAGGATTACGTGATTAAAATACAATTGCAATAAATCTTGGTTCGACTACTTTAATATTCGTCAGTATGTAAAACTAAAATACGAACAACTTTGTTACATACTACATAGCAATAAAGTCCAGTTTACATAATGGAGACAACAATTTTAAATTCGTTCCAAAACAAACGAAGCTCAAAATCTGTTTAGACAGACAAGCGGCGGCATGACGTGTGTCAGCGCCTTAATGGTCTGTTATCAACAACTGAGCTTAAATTCCATTAGATATTTTTGCAACACAAAATGGCGGCTCGTCGACAACTTTGAAAATATTCGCCCCTTGAGACTAGAGTTTCGGCTCAACGCTTCACGGGCAACAATGTTGCGCGAATATTGTATAGAAGTAAAACGTACCACAATCAACTTACCATGGGAAAGTTTATGTGGCGGCTAGTAATCAGAAACTGCAGTATATTTCAATGCGGAGAAAACCAGGATATGCTATAAAATCGTTTCCAAGTTTATAGGTAGCATAAAATACGTACTATTGCAGTACGTTTACGAAAACGTGAAAGATTAGTTAATTAGGTAAAATTATATTTCTACTTCACTTAGCCCGACATGAGTACAGTTCCGCTACAACGTGAGATAAACATTTTCTTAATTTCAAAATCGATACCATTACTGAAGGTTCTAAATAATAAACACATACTAGCCAAGTACTGAACTTGTAACTCAGAAATTACAGATGCAATCCCTCGACAAATTAAAATTGCAAAATTAATGCCAAACATTAAAAATGATGTTCCATCTGATTATCACGCCAACTTTCCGTCACCGCTCGTCCCCAAAGGAATAAAACCGCAGACGGTGCTAACATGTTTTGGTGAAAAAGCAATAATTATGCAAAAATATTCAACCACAGTTAACACAAACTATAAACACGAATAGAACTACACTGTCGTATTTTTCGGTGAATGTGAATTTAAACGAGTTGATTATACAACAGTTTTGTGCAAATTGAATTGGTGCAGATTTGAAATGAAATGTTGCAGCCAAGACGTGCTTTACACTCGAGTCCGGTTGACCCCCGCGACCGATTTACAACACTCAATTTATGAAAAGATTATATTTGACGGCGACTGTAATCTTTTTAAAGTACGTCATTTGGAAAGGATCCAAGCCTTATTGAAGCAAGGGGTGAGCGATAACTGAATATTAGTTAAAAGCTCTGAAATATGTCTTTGGAAAATGTATTTCGTAGAATGTGGACACTTTAATGTAACCTTAAAGATATGCGATTTATTTTGATGTTATCAAACGATGTGTCACTGAATTTATCATTCGCTTAGATGACAGACAATGTCACGTATAATTTTGTTTACTATATATATTTATTCATAAAGAAATACTATGCTAAAGTAAAAATAAAACGAACCTAAACGTTTAGAAGAGATTCAATAGAGCTCAGCCGTATTTAGTGAAGGAATAACTTATTCTGTGAGCAGATTCGCGTGGCTTCTGTCGAAATAACAAACAATTTACATATCTCAAACGAAGGAGGTCGCTTTGATTGAATTTTCTAAAAAAAAACTTCATCTTGCTCATCAATATTTATTAAGCATTTTTCACCTCAATTTAACATTTGTTTAGAATTATTATGAAAAGAAAGGAAAATCCATGATTTTAATTTAAAATATCTTTGTAGTAAAAACATGTCTGTAATTAACTCTAACCTATTACCATAACTTAAGATGAAATAACAACTGATTTATATTCTTTGAAAGATTGTTTCAAGAATCTCAATGTAATTGGAACTTTCCAATATATTAATAAAGAAGTTTTAAGTAGGTACCCACCTACTTTCCCGTATGTATTAGTAAGAAAGCCAATCAAACAAAATGTAATATTAATATTGTAAAAAGTTTTCCGCCAACAATTTCATAAAATAGAGAGCCAAAAACTGTTTCATCGGTTCAATTAAAAGTTTGTCGTGAAGCCGGCGGCGTCAGGGGCGCATAATTACGGGTGTCAGTCACGGAGTACGCGGCAGGCAGTGGCAGGCCCCTGCAGGCAGCGGCAGGCCCCTGCAGGCGGCGCCGGGCCCCGCAGCCAGCCGCAGCCCGCCGCAGCCCGCTCGCAGTCTCATTGACAGCGTCACTGCACTACAACACAAATAAATTTCAAACAAAATAAACACTTCGTTTCGGGCATTGTCTTGACTGCGCTCGAGTTTTTAATTAGGAATGTGACAATGCTGTTTTATTTTAGTTTTAGTTTTGAAGCGTAGATAGCTCTTATTAATATCGAGAGTTATTACATAGACGGGGGATGAAATAAACCGATCGTAATAAAAATGCTCGTGCAAACTTTCCGAGCTGATAAAAAGTATCGATTTGCATAATAGGAAAGCAATTACCAACAAAATCTCTTGACAAACAAACACTCGAGTACTGCGGAGCTAAACCCAAGGAGCATGGGAGTAGGTTCTCGTTTGTTTTCGGTTAATTGTATTTGGAGGATCGCAAGTTACTGTTAATCTCCATTTCCAATGATGGCCTGTGTGTGTAGACAGACGGGTAAACGTAAGCCTCGAGCCGACGGGCCAATCCCTTCATCCCACCACATGTTCGATTATTCGATAACGTTCAACGATAGTATTTCACTTACAATTGTTACTATCCAATCTAGAAACCTGAGCTTTAAATACCCTTCGAGCATTTATTGGCAAGATGTGGATATTTTACCAAATAGGTTCTCCACCTCTGTAACCTGTTTCGCAGAAATTGACCGTGTTTTTTTTATTACAGAAGAAATATGTAAATGAAGAACAACAACGCTCGTCCCTAGTTCGCGTTAAATTAGCGACCAGAATATTAAGTAATCACTTTGAAAACAATTTTATATTACTTACCTGCCGTTTTGGATTTTTCCATTACGAAATTGTTTTAAGTTGTGGCAAGATTGTGGAATTTTAAATGTGTCCTTTTTTAAACCTATACACTAGCTACAAACACGTCTTGTTATTTAAGTGTGCTAACACGTCTAATTATTACTGAAAGTGGCGAATATTCTAATTATAGAATGTATTCTTGGAAGTAGCCTTGTTACATATTAGCCCGGAAGTGCGAGCTTCATAATTGTTAATAATGTTGGTAATATCCGAGGAAAAGTAATAGAAAGGTTGGTTTCACCCAAAATATGAGCAAATGTGATACTAAAGGATCATATTTAGGGCAGTTACGTAAGACAAGGTACCGCCGACGCGTTACGTGCGCCCCGCAAATGATGAAACATGACGTGTACGCACACCGTATAAACTGTCATTATCAATACACTTAATGGGCAGACTTAACCCTTTATATATGTGCTGAACTCCTGTACGTAAACTATCAATGATTATGATCATGATGTTCATTCTGGCCAATTTCGGCTACGACGACTATTTCGAAGCAATTTTAATAGTTAACTAGCGTACTATTGATGATGATTATTATTGACAAACGACTACATTAGCTAATTAACTAAAAGTATGTTATTAAACTGCTATTTATTAATTTAGAATCGGATAAAATCACTACCTCTAATAGGCGTAACATACATATATTAAAACGAAATATTTATGAGTAAAACAATAGTCTACTTAGTCTACATTTTGAATGTAAACATATAATTTCGTAATTTTATTGGGGAGTTCATTATTTCTGTTTCTTGCTGTTATTGTTTCAGTAAGACGATAATATTTACTTTCATATCAAGCAGTTATTTTATTCATTAGCATTAAATAAATGTTAATAATATACTGATGTGGGTGGACGATCGATAAGTCCTCGCATCTAATCTACATAACTTGACTTTACAACAGTGACATTTGGTCTAATTTAATTAAATTGATTTAACTTTCTAGTGTGACATTACGGACTGATTAAATTTAATTCTTTTGACATTAATGTAGATATATTTATGAAAAGTGGGTGTACATTGTATAGCGGCATTACGTGCCGTAATGTGCACCTCTGCCTACCCCTTCGGGGATAAAAGGCGTGACGTTGTGTGTGTGTATATATATTTATGCTTATTATTTACTGAAAGGGTAGGCAGCAGCGGAACTAGTATCAATTTTTGCCAACCATGATGTCATTTGTATAGGTGGAGCATATTAGAGGGAGGGTTATGTTCTGCAGTGGTTGTCTTCCGGCTCTGATTATGATAATGATGATGACGGCGTTATTAGCCTAATTTCAATTGTAGGCGAGCCTATTCTTAATGCTATTAAAGAAAATTACTACATCAAAAGCCCAATACCTACTTTTTTGACCCATAAACTTAGCACAAGACCTTGCCGTCCAGCAATCAAGCGTCCGACCACTGATCCAACTCTAGATAATTCTACGAAATACACTGCGAAATCTACTGCGAAATCGTGCAGCTATATAAAGTTATTAAAGTGTTATTTTATTACTTACTTATTATGATAACAGTTAGCCCACGTTGTTTGTAATTATAATGAACGTCAAAATAATAAAAGTGATAATAGGGTAATTTTATTTAAATAAAGATGGGTATCGTACCATCATTATATAGCAAGTTCGCAAGGCTGATACCTGATCCGGAGCTGCAGACTACCTAGCGGGTTTACCGGGGCTCCGACTCGAAAGGCAGGAGCAGAAACGGGGTGGTTTTTAGTCAGTAAGAGTCTGACACTCCTTCTCGCCTCGCGAAAGACGGGAGAAGTCATTGAGGAGTTACAAGTACATTACCGGCTTTAATAAAATGTTCATAATTTCTTCAAGGTTTGAAGGTCGTATCGATTTGGAAGTACCGCAGGCGACAATTCAGTAACTTATTAATTGCTTCCCGTAACTTTGTCCACGGTATTCAAATCTTCATAAATGATACAGTCGAGATTCCGTCAAGATTTCTCTGTCATAAACCACATAAAAAATCGTTCAGCAATTTATATATATTTTTTATTATGTACAGTTAAAAAAAACGTCACGCCTTTTATCCCCGAAACGGTAGGCAGAGTGGTGCACATTACGGCACGTAATACCACTATATAACATCACCCACTTTATTATATTTTACATACATTCATTTCCAAATGCAATATGTTCCAAATAGTTAACGAATAGAAAATCAAACACACACATACATAATGTAGGTTGATACCTGATGCTGATGATTGAATAACAAACAAGAGGAAACAGCAAACGTATGATGAACACATGCAACCTATTTACTAATTATGCCTCCGGGACATGACAATACGAGATAACTTCAGCCGTAGCTAACGATCCGTATCAGTTCTGTGTGATTAGTACACGATTATTTATTTATTGTCTAAGGAATGACCGACTGCCAAAGGGCTTTAGTTTAATTTCTTAACTATAACTTATTTGTATTAGGGATGTGATCAAGACTGTCAAGGGTTGAGTATTTGAAGAGAATACTTATTTTTACACAGTAGGCACAATAGACCTTATTACATGGGACTTATAACACAAATAATGAGAAGTAGGTGTACATTGTACAGTGGCATTACATACCGAAATATGCACCTCTGCCTATCCCTTCGGGGATAAAAGGCGTGACGTTATTGACTGACTGTAAAAATAAGTATTATTGGGTATTAAAATCAAGTATAATTTCTATATAAATGTTTTTATTTGAGATAGAATTTGTACATAGTTAACCTTTACTTATATCATCTGCTACGTAAAAATCTATCGTAGAACTATGAGCACAATTTGTAAAAATTGCTTCGTAGTTACATTAATAACATCTTCGTTACTCGATAGCAAGTAAGTACTAAGTACTAGTTCACATCACATCTTAAAACTAAACTAAAACAAGCTTAAGCTCTAAAACTGTTGCAACGAAACGATAAATGTTTAAACTGTATCAGCGTCGCATCTCACGGACTTTAATTATGCAAAACATTATCACCATGTATATGACGAGGCCATTATTGCTGCGTCACGTCACCAGGGGCCTTAGTCTGCTATTACAATTGTGTCAGAATGGTCGATCACTGAGCAGTGCAAGAGGGACGAAGTTATGTAGATTGTATAGCTCCGTCCCTCTTGCACTGTTCAGTGATCGACCATTCTGACACAATTGTAATAGCAGACTAAGGCCCCAGATGTATGGAACTGACGTGGGGTCACGTGGCTATTTCATAGCCTTACCTCCATACATGTTTCATCAATGCATTGCCATTGTAAATGGATTTTAGCTCGTGTGACTATTCTGGTTATAATCCCCAGTGTAAGATGAGCTTCTAATCAGTATTGAAGCTGTATAATCATAGGTCAACTCATTATTGGTGGTTCTAATATGATCTGATGTGCTCTATTCTAAAACAGGAGGATAGGTTAACAGGAGGATAGGTTGACAGGTGACAGGCTCTCATAAATAAATTCTAATAATAATGAGGTACAGTGATAGTCCATAACTGTGTTCCTCACTACACAAAATTGTGCTTTAGTGTGTTGTTCACTACAAAGAAATGTGCTTATTAGCTAAATAATATTATATTTAACTTCAAAAGCCATAGGTAATTTGTGCCCACTTATTCATCTTTGTACAGGTTTAATTTAGTTGCAAAAATGTCAATCTATACTAATATTATAAAGCTGAAGAGTTTGTTTGATTGTTTGTTTGTTTGTTTGAACGCGCTAATCTCCGGAACTACTGGTCCGATTTGAATAATTCTTTTTGTGTTGGATAGTCCATTTATCGAGGAAGGCTATAGGCTATAAAACATCACGCTATAACTATTAGGAGCGAAGAAATAAAGGAAAGTGTGGACAAAACGGGGGAAATTATTAATTCTTGAGGGCTTCCGTTGCGTGCGCTGCAAAAATGGTTCAAGATACGAAAATTATATGTATGAAAGAATTATTCCTCTTAAAATGATCTAAAAAAAGTCCGCGACAGTATATGTCTATCTAAGGATTAACTTACTAGAATCGTTTTTATAGTAATCAAACAGGGTCGAAATTAATGCATTATTTGTTAAGAGTAATATAACGAAAAAATATTAATCTTTATCGAAATAAATGTGTTGTTCATTAAGAGTATTTAATTGTGAACAAAATTGTCTTTGACATCACTAAACTTCAATAAACATCTTAGAAGATATTACAATTTTAAAATAACTCCGATATAAAATTCGCCCGCGCCGCATGATGTGCGAAACACGACGCTGCCAGGAGGAGAGGCATTGTTTGCGAATTGACGCGGAGCCTGGTGTAACTATACTCAAAAAAATTATAGTCTTACTAACGAAGTAAAACATTTTTTGATTATTGACCATCGAAAGCCTTTGTTTACAGCGTAGAATGACAAAAAAGCGGTTTACCACACGCCCACATTTTATTGTGGCTTCTAACAAAGTACAACCAGATTCTACGTATAGGTAGTGCAATAATATCGGCTGAAAATTTGACAAACAAAAAAATCCAATTCTTCAATTTATTGTCATAAAAATATGATAGGGTATAAAAATATGGTCCTTAAGGATTTCATAACCTTGCGTCACCATGTATGAAAGAAAACATTTGTTCTAGAAAGTACTCTTTCTTTTTTTTTGGGGGGGGGGGGAATCATCCGTTGGCTACTCCTCCCTTGGGTGAAGCGAGAAGGAGTGTAAAAATCACCCCGTTCTTATTTGAGCCGGGGTAATCTTTTACGTTGCCTGCAGCGCCGGATCGGGCATCAGCCCTATTGCGTCCCATCTGTAGTAGGCCTGGCTCTTTGAGGTGCGCACAGAACGCGACGCACGGTACGCACGGGTCTGGTTTTGATCGGGCGACGAGCTACTCTTACTCGCCGTCCGTGACCCGCGCTTAGTTCGGTGGCCGGGGATCGTCACGCGATCCTCGACGCCCGGAGGTCTTCTATTACACTGGGGCGTGATGAGGATCGTTCCCTAACGCGCTCCGCCTCCTCCTTAGCTAGGATAACTGCTTCGCAGAATCTAGACGGCGGCCCTATCCCCCTCGCTCCGCACCTTGGCCTGAACTAGAGCCGGACGTGGGAGGTTACCGTCGCCATTCACATCCCTAAGGACATGGCGATGCTCAGCACATGCAATGCACACCGCCACTGTATGCCGCCCGGAAGATATGTGGACCATATCTTCCGGGCGGTCCTCGCAATGACGACACCCAGACGATACGCCCGGGTGTTTCCTCCCGCCGAATTCGAAACAGGTACCAACCGAAACTTCCGTGTCCGGTAAGTACCTGCGTCAGGCGGTAGGTGAGGACGCCGTGACGCCTCTCAAGCCACTCTTCAAAGAGGGGACTTACCACTGCTATAACGCGTATGTAGCGAGCCCATCTAAAAAGTACCCTAGGAATTTTATTTCTGAAACACAAACCGGGGTGGCGTTTACCCAACCTATAGGTGCAGGTTTCTGGAAAACAGTGGAAACACATATAGGAGAAATGAGTGTGGATTGTTTTATAATCATAATCCAGTGCTATCACGAATTTTCAATGCACAAATTAACCGTGGGTAACAGCTATAATTTATGAAGCTGTGATAGTTGTTTAAAAATAAATATAATGCCTAAATTAACTATTCCACGCGAACGAAGTCGCGGGCACAGCTAGTCATTAAATAAAATAAGATAAGCCCCTTATAAACAATTCCAATCGATGTGAAAATCCATTTTACATGTACAACGAGTATTTTAAGTAATTTGGTTCGAATGAATGGCGTATTTAAAATGTAATAGAGTCGTAATCAGAGCGCAAGCAGTTTAATCAGGCAGCGTGAGGTACCGCAGCACACGAGCGCCACCTACTCTGGCAACTAACGCGATTACTGACACCGAACTCATACACACAGACTACATTACAACATAGGAATTTAAAAAAGAAAATATTTAAAACGGATTTTTTTTTAATTCTTTAAAATATTTAGAGAATACTACTCGCAGCTTTAATACACATTCAGGCCCAGCCCAAATATTATTGACAACTTATATTGCACTTTACAAAAAAAAAACAGCTTTTTTTTAAGGGGGGAAATCATCCCATGACTTCTCTCGCCTTAAGCAATTTGTAATGCACGAACAAGACGACGAGAATGCAAGAAGAAGAAAAGAAATTAGATACATTTGGTATACATACAACGAATCGAATTCCTTCACTGAAAGTTTTGTAAAGAAAGCCCCGATAACACTTGACCGAAGACCGAACACAAGGTACTCAAGTCATCATTATGTGACACATATGAGGTCTGTGTATGGAACTTGGTACTTATTTAGATCTCACTTCTTTTATAGGCGAAGCATTCCCATATTATCGAACTTGGCAGCCTTTCACATTTATGTTTTGTGGGATTCATATTACTGACAAACAGATCCACCAACTCAGCTTTATAAACTCTCATACATATTTAAAGGGGCTTTCACCGAAGCTTCCTAATTACATTTATACGACTACGGCTGTCATAGAATGATAAGTTTTTATTACGAAACCTACTTAAATCTTAGCTCTATGACGGTGTTGCCAGCACGCATTTCCGTGAAAAATAAAAAAAATGTTGCCATATACAAAAATGTTATGGTACTTAAAAAATTGCTCGCTTCTTATTTTCTTTTGTTGTATTTTTTGATAACTTTCTGAAGGGTCCGTGTTACAATGGATCCGGGCTTTTAAGGGCTATGATGTATCGCTACAGGAATAAACCATAATTATATTTAAAGTACCATTATCATATTATTAAATTAACTGTCTCCGTCGCGATGCTAGCTCGTTAAGGCAGAATTTAGCTTCTCACCCCATAATGGGTTCCATTACTAATAAGTCCCCCGTTAATGAGTTTTTAGTATAATGGAAGGTGTAGGAACAGCAATTTAGGACTTAAAGTTCTCGTAGTATTATTTCTAGTTTATAGAGTGGATTAGTTTTAACACACTGTTCTATATTCATGCTAAAGAAACATTATTGCATAGATAAAAACAAAACAAGGACATAAAAGTGTTCTTTTTTTTAAATAAAAATTGTTGTTCATCTGTTTTCCCTACTCTGTGACGTGCTTTCCTGAGATGGTCACAATTTTCGTGTGCTTCAGTGAAGCTTCACATTAACCGTTTAACCGCAGTGCCCTAGCAATCACAAAATACACGCGACTTCCACATCACAGAACAAATGTATATCTAATTAAAATATTCATCATAATGTTCACTGTTCATAAACATGTTTAGTTTTGACAGGTTTCATGTAAAACAATGTTTGATAAATGTACAATATTAAATTAACCTAATTTATCGACATAACTATTCCACCAACACACACATTTAAACTGTTATTCTAATTCAAATAACAGTTTCCAAATAATGTATGTTGATATGAACTGTTGCTACTAATTTTATATAGCGTGTAACAAAATACCCATATACTTACATTAAGAAGCACTGAAGAAAACAGGTTGAATAGAATCTCTAAACAAAATTTCAGCTTAAAATACGTTTAAAAAAATTGGTACCAAATACTTAGTATCGCATTATGGTTCTTGATTTAATTCATACAAACGTATCACAACACTACAGGGGTCACTCGCTACGCTATTTTTATTACGAAACATTTCCAGTACCTGTATCTACCAAATTTTAATGTTCGGTTTCTGGTATTTTATGTTTTGGAAAAATTCATAACTTTGTTCCATGGAAACATGAGTTTGAATAACCCTTCCCGTATCATTTGTTATGTTATCTAGAAACCGTGCACTTGATATGTATACCCCCTTTTTATTACATCGTGTATATAATTAGAGACATATATACGTACGTAGGTAATGTAAATCCCACCTTAATAAAAACAATGAAAAGTATCTAGTTACTCGCCACTCAGATACTCATTATTGTTTGAGTTTTAATGAGTGAGAATGTAGGAATGGATATTTTATTTTTATATAATACGAAAATCCTTCTCACCATTACCTTCCTTCCATTAGTTGCTCAATATAAAATAACCGAATCTGTTGCAGAACCAGAACCGGCCCTAACCTAGTTGGGAAAAGGCCAGGCCAAAAACGAAAAGGTTATTCACCTCAGTCTGCATCAGAACAAAACCTGGCAAGAATGACGTCATACACAGTCTCACAACACCTAAGCCACATTTAATTAACATGCTCTAATACCCCGACACATCAGAACACAAATTACCTACATTGTTCTGTTTCAAAGTACTTTTTGATATTGTTGCCACAACAAAAGTCATAACGCAATCACACAATAAAACTGCGAAGCTATTATTTTTAAAGCTCTTTTCCCCACTTTTATTGGTTGTATTTTAAAAATGTTTTGACTCAGCGGAAAGATTAAAACGGTGTCTGATTGATGACAATAAAACAATTGCTATGTAATTCGCTGCGTATTTTAACGGAGCGAGTGCGTTGTTATATTATTTTATTAAATGTTTTTTAAATTGGTACTGTTTTTATAGCGGAATGTAAAGTTGGATACGTTAATTGACATGTTTTATAAGAGTACGATCATTATTTCACTAAATATGGTATATTTTTAACACTATTATTTTATTGGTAATCTTTTAAGATAATATGACATCTACAAAAACCAATAAAATGGCGAATCAATATAAAAACATGGTTGACAGTTAATTCATAAGGTTTTCTTTCGACACGTACCTTAAAAACACTACATCAATAATAATTTATCCATCAAATGAGAAAATATCAGGACTCACGCGGACTATTGCGACGAATATTTTATATTCATCTTTTTTATAAACTTAAGAGATTCACGAACAAAACAAAAATGACACTCAAGTCGATCTAAGCGGCAACCGTTTTCAAGTTTTCGGTCTTAGTACATTTGAAATTTTTTTTTTTTTATTTCAAACAAAAAGTATTTTCACAAGCGCCGCAGAATTTAGTTCTCAGAAATCTGTACCGAGCTAAATTTAAACGAAAATAATATCTTAAACCCAGTCGACTGTTGGAGCTTTGTCGTAAAAAAACTGTGTAATAAAGAGAGAGTAATAAAAGTAAACATCATGATAACTTTTTACTGAGGGTTACGTTCTTTTAATGTTATCGTATTGTATGGCGGATGTATATTTTATGAATTATGTTCTTTTATTTGCATTTCATGGCGATGAATACAAGCTATCGTTTGACGTACCCGCTGAAATGTGTAACGTGACAATTGAGTTTGATACTTATGAAGGCGTGGATGCGGGTCAGGCTTTTATGCCGATATATCGAGGGTGGGAGGGGGGATGTAAAAGTTATCGCTGCGATATCGAGTAATTTCACGATAAATTGCCCAAATTTATCAGTCGGTTGAACGTGGTAAATTCGCTGTATCGGCTACCGAAGTAGCTGGTCACTCTAATGTCACTGTTCTGTTCTATTTGTTAATTCATCATCTGCCACACATCAATGCTTTGTTGCAAATCTGTTGTACCTACTCGACACGTATCGTTTGTGTTCTATATACGACAATAACTATAATGCTTTGTGAATCCCTATTTTATTGTTATTACTTACTAAGCTGAGAAAGCTGTTGCCACTTAAGCAACATCTTCCATTCCTTCATAAAACATGGAAGCAATAACTTCTACTTTCGTATAACTTGAACTAATCAGTAACTTTGTAACAATATTATAAGCAACATGTTATATTGAAAGGTATATAGTCTACCTATACAAAGCGGGCTTTTGTCTTAACAAATATCCGAAGGAAACCGCCCACTTAACGATCAAGAGATTTGAACTTCCAACACTTAATCAAACTTCCAAACGACAAACAATTGGGAAGCATTATTTCTTGTCATCCTAATTATTGTGGAAAGAGATCAACTTATCCATAATGCTTATGAAGGAAAGAGATGAAATATGCTCTTAAATAAACCCATTAAGGAGTTTATTTACTTCGGAGAATAATGCGGCTTGTGCAGTTTATGAAGCGGAGATGGTGCTTATCGCAGAGAATATCTAATGCTACGTCGGCACATAGACACATTTTGACGAAATATATAAAATATTAGCTTTTACTTGCCGCTTTACCCATCTGATTTAACGAAGAAATTTATTTATATCTCACTTCAGCCTATTTTTTTAAATTACAATCTCAGATAACAGTTCTAGCCAAAGCATCTTGTATTTAGAAACAGCAGAGTAAGAATTTTCTGTCATAGACTTTCGTATAAATTCTAGAATATTCAAATACGCCTGTGACGTCACCGTCGCAGAAAAGTGGTTTACACATAAAATATTTTCCATTTCACCGCGTATTGGTTCACATTGGCGGAGATATCATCGACTCGGCTTCAGACCATCGCTCGCATACGCCGCAGCCCGCATTCCATAAAAATGCAACATCACGTGCACTGCTTTCATTGCGTCATCGAGTTATAGACCAACTGCGGAAATATCGCATGTATTCTTGATAAACAATGCATTCTATGTCATATATGTACACGTGACGTTAACTAATTATTTAATTGGAGCACTGTACTGTACCCTTAGTACGAGTTTGTTTTACGTTTAAAGTAATTGAAACGAAATGGCGTTCGGCGCTCTTATTGGTTGGTTATTTCGAGCCGGCCAATCAGAGCGTCGAACGAGCGCAAACTCATTCTAAGGGTACTGGTGCATAAAGTTATTGTAAAATTAAATATATTTATCAACAAACCGTGACAATAAACTACCTACGTACCAACCTAATATCAAACTTCTTTATATTTTCCAAAGGGTGCTATAACTTATAACTAAAAACCGGCCAAGTGCGAGTTGGACTCGCCTATGAAGGGTTCCGTAGCAGCAGGTAGATGACATAATATCAAAGTTATAAAATAACTTGGTTTTCACATAGTGTTTGTATGAACGACATAGTTATATTTGCGGTTTTTGAAAATGTTTTATTTCTTAAAAACGAATAATGATATCTCGTTCAAACCAATTTTCGTTGGTAGTTTCCATTGAAATCTACAGCATATATTTGTTTTAGATTCCTCACTCTCTTATTTTAAAAGTTAGAGGGGGGGGACACTAATTTTTCCACTTTGGAGTCGTCTAACTTTCAAACGATTGATTTTGACTAAAAATGGTTTTAGGAACCTTAATGTCTTTTTAAAGACCTATCCATAGACACCCATCACGGATACGTTAGCTGAAAAAAAAAATTTTTTTAATCAGTTCCATGTATGGAGTAATTTGGATATAATATATCCAAATTGTTTGCTGTACACTTTTTTTTAATAATAATTTTATTCAAAGTTTTTACATAAATTGTGGCCTTAAATCTAGACTCGCCAAACTGTAACGAGACTTGAGACTGGTATCTATAAATATGAAAAATAATGCAACATAAGTTGAATGCCTGTATAACCCTACAGCAAAAGCCAAGCTTGACATCATAATAAACTATTTAATACAAGTACGTATCTACTATCCACCTGATACATCGCACACAAGTTCAATGTATGCATCGACTTTCGCAATATCGACGGCGCATCTCTAAACTTTTGATTACAATCGCATGATCGCGTACCTAACTTCGAGTTCAGTTTTAACTAAACGAGGTAAACCGTCAATGTATGCTATATTTACTGTTCACATGATGCGTCGTATGTTATATTGTGTTTCTAGTCAAATTACCGATTTTGTGTATTAAAGTTTAACTACTTAATCAGGTATTAAACCATGTTATGTGTATGTAATCAGGTAACATGCTGTTCGACTATTTAAAAACAAGTAATACGTTATTTTACGTTAAACGGTTTTGATGAGCTATCAGCCTTTTTGTTTGATATCCGTAATGGAGAGAGTTGTGAAAAAAATTTATAATATTGTATGGTTTTTAAGATGAAGAGTGAATCAAGTATCAGATCGATTTGTCTTTAGGAAGGGGGTAAAATCTCACATACTTGATTCAAACAAACAAAATGGCAAACTAAATACATATAATGGTTTAATGATAATAAAAAAACCTGTTAGGTCGTGTTGCCATGCAACAATTTAACAGGCCGACCGAAGCTTATATTTTACCTTGTGTTGAAAAAATATGAAGTACTTTTGTTTTGTTTACACTTCGATTAGCATTGAAATGACGGAGACGTAGGAATGGCTACATTTTCGTAGCTGAGTATAAACGATAAAGTTAGCGCGACAAACATCAGGAACTGAAGCACGTTTAATTGATTCGACGAGTTTGTTACTCTGGTGCCGCGAGTCCCGCGAGATAAGCGCACGTTTCACGAGTCCGAACCCCTTTGTTTTAAAAATGAAGAGTTCACCCGGTTTACTGGGACTCCGTAAACAAGCGACCCTTTTTTTGGCAATAAAGCTTTTAGGAATGTGAATATTTCTCTCCACCGGAAATTTTGTGAATTTAATAAACGGGCAAATAGAATTTATTTGTTTACCCTTGATATTACCTAAACATTGTCGTGTAAATGTTTATTTTAACCTTTTTAAATTGATACTTTGAACGAAAACTCTTGATTTTCACGAAAGTTACACTGTGATACTCGCAGACTGAGTAAATATAGTGCCTATGTATGTGTACATTATACATTTATGCGTCCAGGTAGAAACACATAAACGAATTTTATTTCGAGTATTAAACTAATATTGACGGTTTGTACGGACGGCAATGTTTATCTTTGCCACTAAATACTACAGTTACCATTCATCAACAAAATATACAACTTAGGTATTTATTTGGAACACGACGCTCACGTCACGCTACCGCGACGTGACCCATTTTATTTATTCGACAGCCATAGTTATACATAAACAATTTCCAATTCCAAAGGGCAAAATTCGATTATGGCGGGATAAAGCGACAAGCCGCTGTTCGAAGTAAATAGAACGTGGAGCGCCACAATTATTATTAAATACTGTTGCTACATACCTACGACGTATGACGGCTACGACTATTCGTAGCTCGTAGTCACTCGTAGTAGGCGTAGCAGCGTAGCAATTTCGTAACACTGTAATCTTACTTTTTAATTTCAAAACATAACATTAACTTGAATGATGTTCTTGATTGTCAATCCAAGTGTTAAAGTTAATCTTATGAATGATATTTAGTCATCGATCGGACTAAACGTTTTACGTTGACTGATCTAATTAAATTGAAGGTCGGTGGCGTTGAGGCCTATCCTTAGTTTATTAATAACCCTGTCATTAATAAAAGTCAAAGCCTTGTATGAAGGTACAAAAGGTATAAAAATATACTTTACCACCAAAATCGCCAGCTTTGTTTTACCCAAAGATCCTAATGACGAGATTAAATAAAACTGAAATGGCTTAGTTCTTTTTTCACCGAAACTTTTTCTTTTTTTCAATCTTGTAAGAATAATCTCACGGACCGTTCCTTGATAGATAACGTTGCGTTGTCTTTATAGCGCCATAAAGTAGTTATTGCTGGGAGGCGATAACAGGCGATTTATAACACTTTAGCGCTCTCCGGGCGGGCGCTGAGGGCCCATGCCCTACTCACACGCTTTATTTTCACACATTTATATTGTTCGTTGTTCTCTCACCAAGCGTTGCTCCACTGTATGCTGTACTGGTGAAAAAGTGCGTACTTTCAGATAAGGTTTATCTTGGCAATAGTTAAGCGTCTCTCCTTTTTGTTCAGCTCACACCATTCCTCACTTTGGCACATTTTGAACTCTTTATACAGTAAAAATATATCTAAAAAGTAGGCACCTATGTATTTTGGTACATAGGCACAAACTTAGGTAGGTTCGTATGTTCTACGTACCTACGTTTGCCATATGTATACCTATATATTATGGAGATATTATTAGTCCTGTGTAATTGGATAAGAGAAAAAATAGATAGGTACGCTCATACCATACGTCCTTGAAATAATAACGTTACAAAAATGTATCATTATCGACGCTTGAAATGAATATTTTCATGAAACGAAAATATAATAAAACGTTGCGTAATTCACAGAGGGATTTCCATTTCAAAATACAGTCGTCGTAAATGAACCCAAATGTCGTTATTTTTTCCATTTTGCCATAATTACGTGGGCTCCCGTTTCTGTTGGCCACGGTCTGTGCTTCTATTTCAATTAAATCGTTTAGCTACCCCCCTAATGTCCAAGTGGGTGAAAATACCGACAACCGGCAATAATTGTTAAAACCGGCGACGGCTGTAAAGTTATATTGTATTGCTCCCTGGCGACGTAAACATTTATCATTCTAACATTATGAAGAATTTCCATCTGGACTTTGTTATTATCTGCGCTAATTGTTAGTTGTTAGTATTTTGGTCGAATGAAATAGTTCTTATGTTGCTTAGATAAAAGCCAGGAGCCCATAGTACAGGTTATACTAGTTTGGGTTCCTGACTTCCACCACTTTCAATGTCATTTTAATTGTTTAAAATCTGGTCGTGATAACATGTTAAAGAATTTATTATATTAATATTAATAATAGAAGTTTAGTTTAAGACCTAATTCTGTACTAATATGGTGGAAAAATAAATAAATATTATACTCAAAATAAATAAAAATTAGATTTAGATACGATACTAAATGTAGGCAACCTTTTTAAAACAATAGGTGTCTGAATGAATACTAGTGCATACTCAGATATTCCGTGTCTTTAGTCTTGGAGACACACACGGAGCACGTACCAACTTAAATGTAGCTGCATTCCGGTAATACTATGCAAGCATTCGAAGAATACAAAATTCTTACAGCATTTTAGCGCTTTCACTTCAAATATGCCAACATTTTTATACACAGAGGATAGTGTAGCATACAATACTCGTCCTTATAACCTTACATTTTAGGTTGATAACGATAATCTCAAAAATTATAAAAAGTACCTACCTAAAATTTATATATTTTTTTTATAACATCACGCCTTTTATCCCCGAAAGGGTAGGTAGAGGTGCACATTATGGCACGTTATGCCACTGTACAATGTACACCTACATTTCACAATTTATGTTGTAAGTATGTAATAGGTGGTGAATCTATTGCCATATACCGGGCACATATCCAGATTCCGTGCTACTGAGAAATTTTCGAAAAAAACTAAAAAAGCCCAGTAGCACTTTGCCCGACCCGAAAATCGAACCCGAGACCCCTTGCCCGGCAGTCGCACTTGTAACCACTCGGCCAATTAGGCAGTCTAAAACTTATATTGCCCATCATACAGAAATTATTTCATGATACCAGAGCCTAAGTTCGCACGTTACATGAACAGTGAAATGATATCCAACGGCAATTACTTTAATTATTATCATGTGTAGCAGTTACAAAGTTGACGTCCCTACGAATATAGGTTTATTGCTCTTGTTAACCTGTTTAGTTTTGGGTGCAAACGTAATTTCCTGGACTCTTGTTTTAACTGCCTAACATTAGCAAATAAGTTATAAAAAATGTTAGTTTAAAGTTACAGCAACGTCACGTCTTTTATCCCTGAAGGAGTAAGTAGAGGTGCACATTACGGCACGTAGGTAATGCCACTGTACAATGTACAGCCACTTTTTTACCATTTGTGTAATAAGTCCCATGTAATAGAGGGTGAACCTATTGCCATTTACTAGTTAAAGATGTTAGTCTTCCGCTTAATTTGCTTAGATTTGAATTAAGCACTTATACTGTTGTTTTATTAAAATAACCTACCTAGTATGATAGCTCAATTAACGTATTGTTTATCTGTAAGCACCTACTAGCTTATATATACATATATATTATAGCCATACCTAAGTATGGGTAGGAGCTTATCATGAGCCCCTTTAAAGATGAGCCCTACCTAAACGTTTCTTCTTTTGTTTATGAACGCACAATACACTAACGACTACAACCATCGGACTTAGAAACTTTATAAGTGTGTATTATATTTTCTTATATACAAGTAGGTACGCAACCGCTTAGTTAATGAAAACCAACATTAAGAAAGGAACTAACATAATTTACCGAACAAAGTTTCAGGCAAAATGTTCGTTCTTTATATTAATTAACTGCCTAATTAACAATACTAATGATGATAGTTACTTATTACCTTATTTCGCAAGTCTAGTCATATTTATGACATGAAAAAAGTGCTAAAATTATTCTGAAATTATTGATCAACTTCTTTGTGAACCTACTTTGTTGTTTTATACGATATTGCTGGCTAGGTACACTAAGGTAGGTAGTAAATTAGAGAACAGGTACAGTACCTATATTATTTCTAAAAATAGGATAATCAAGTATTTTATTTATTTTCTGTATTTTAGGTCATGTCAGTACCCCGTGCGTACGGCGCATCGGGTTCCGCGCGCGCCTCAATGACCCAGAACACCACAGATAGGGCCCAGCAGAGTGATGCCCGATCCGGAGCTGCGGACAACGTAAAAGGTTTAGTCAGTAAGAGTCTGACACTCCCTCCCGCCTCACCCATGGCGGCAGAAGTCATTGGATGATATTCCCCTTCAAAAAAAAAGTACTTTGTATCGATGCTACAAATCTTGCACAGATTCAGGATAATTTTCAAATTTTTAGTACCATGTAAATATGTATAAGTACTTAATTGTTACCTAGAAGTTCACCAGATCACCCACATCATCAACGTAGCATAGGTAACTGGCTCAAATGTGTGTTCACAATAAGCAACAAAATACCTATGTACCTACCATAAATCCTCACGTTGAAGTTCTTACGCCACAGATAATACCTACACTTTTTAATAAATAGCAATAAGTAGTAGTGGTAGATACCCACCCTCCTACATATCTATAGCTAACCATAGACTCCACTTTTCTATTTTATATCCATGTCATAATCGCGGTCGGAGTGAAATTAATTAAAACAAGCACCAAGGCTGAATGTTAAGTGGGAGATATTACTCATAGGAATAATAATGATTGCAAATATCTACTTAAGTAGTGTCTGTCTAAGAATAAGGATTTTATAACTGTAATTTTTAAGTACATAATGTTAATAAATTTGCTTATAGCTTTGAAGTTTCTAAGTTTTACAGAGAAACGTTCTTGTGAAAAAAGTCTGTGCCCAAAAAGTAACATGAGTGGCAAATACCAAAGTGACTTTTCCGAGTTATAATTAGTTACCTATGTACTAGGTACAGACTTTCTCGGTTTATATAAACATCACTAATAGATATAGTTAGGTACGTTTAAATCGCCAATATGCCTTGTCTGCTACAAAACAGACTAAGGTCACATACGCACTTTCTTAATTATAAAATATAAAGTAACTGGCTGACTAATACCATCATTGTCATCATGGTCCCACCTGTAAGTCGGAAACTAAGCAGGTATTCGTATAACATTAATTTATAAACCTCCTATTATCACTTAAGATTTTGTGAGAGTTTAACCCTAAATCAAAAAGTTTGGACTCATTTACTCAGATCGTGCAAATTAAAATTATGAATAATTAGGTCAATCTTATAATTAAATTGAGGGTCGCCTCGCAGTTCCATTCTACATCCGTAACAATAGAATAATGCTTTATCTAGTCACAAATTAGAGCAATGAGGACGAATGGGAATATCAGTTAGGTAGTTGGTAGTATGATGGCTGATTAATGACTGACTGGCGAAGAAGCTTACAGAAAACGATATAAATAAAATTTAAATTGATTGAAATAAAAGATACCTATATGACTCACTTCCAACAACACGATTCGATCTTGACAATTTTTAATAATCGTGAATTCTGGAGTGACTTATAGCGCCATCTAGTTCTATTTATACGAACTTTACCATTTGCTCTAGCTTCCAAAATAATTCTTACCTACTATCGCTCCGTTTATGTTGGTTACTAGCACTTCCACCGAAGTGCTATTTTATTTATGACTAAATTTTATATAAAGTGCTATTTTAATGAACAAGTGATAAAATTATTTTTTATCAAAAATTGGTAATATTTATTGGGTATGTAACCTTTGTGCAATCATACAAAACTAGGAAGTTAAATTAGTAACAATTAGATTTTTAGTCCTATTTTATGAAAATAGTTTTATAGATATTGGTAAAGAACCATTGGTGTGCAAAGCAAACCCACACATAATCAGGTATTTTCTTAAAATAAAAATAAGCAAATATACTAAAAATATTAATTTAATAAACATATTTTTATTATTTAACATTCTAGTATAAATTTAATAAATATTTTTAGGTGGTGGCCCTCCGTACATGAGGTTCCATGACACTGGAGGGACTAATTGTGAGAATAGGTCTGAATCATTGAAGAGTGGTATAACGGTGTTCAAGTACTGCACCATTTCATAAGCATCAGGTATATTGTCTCCCTCCGATGCAAATTTGTATAGTAGTAAGCATGGCACAGACTTCTCCTTGGTTATTTCAAACAGTAATGATGCAAAGCCGCCTCCAAGTATTTTCACAGGCTCGCCACTGGTTTCATGTTCAACCCAATCCAAAGTCCTCAGCTTATTTGTGTACAAACATAGATCATTCACCACATATCGGAAAGGTGATGTCATTATATGCTTCCTCTCATGAGCAAAACTACTAGTTAGTATTACAACATCCTTGATATTTTGACCCTTGAATTTGTCCACGACTTCTGTGAGGAATTGCTTTGCATACTTATAAACTAGCGGTGCCCTCAACAGCAGAATTACCACTTTCCTTTCAGCACACTGATAAAGTTCACAGCAACTTGATATAGAGTTAGACCCAATCTTATAAGGATCGTATCCCGATATAGGAATAAGTGCTGGACTGTAAATTATTCCAACCTTCGTCATGTGTAAAGAAGAAATCATTAAATCACCAGCTAGTTGCCCAACATTTCCAACTGCCACACTTGGTATAACCAATGTATATCCAGTAAAATCACAGTCTGTTAATATTTTCCAATGATTAACTTGAGCCATTGTTATGGACACTAAAATTTTTATAAGCCCGGAAGAATTTAAACAAAATTCAAAATCACGATTATCAACAATCCAAAATAACCACAACTCATCTATAGAGAGGTTCTGACAGCTACAAAAAAAAACTATGAATGAATGACTAACTATTTAGTAAAAAAATAGTTATCAAATAAAATTGATTGAGCAAATAATAGAAATATTTGTACAAACAAATAAATAACTTGTTTTCAAGCTTAAATATTTTATTTATTTAGTAACAAGCTCAACAGTGATGTGAATGAATGAATGAAGGATGTACTGACTTTATTTATAAGGCAACACTAAACTGGTTCTCGTTTCTCTTCTCTGTAAAAAAAGGAAAATATTAATTCTCTGTTCTCAGATAGACAGACAGGCACATTTCCTACATTTTTACAACATTTCATACGTAAGCCTTATTAGATGTTATATTTCTGTTTTTGTTTAAAAGTGCCATTATTTTATTGCCCTTATCACTGATTATGACCGAAACACAGTTACAGGATCCACAGTTAGAAAGCTTTATCCTCACAGAAACACAGAAACAACGTTTCCAAGTAAGTCCTTTTATTAAATATTGCCAAAATTCTACCGAAATATAAGATTGCTCAAGGTACCATACCTAATCAAGTTTCGCAGGCCACCTTCGACCTTTGACCGAACATTGTTTAGTTTACCTAATGAGCTCTATTGTTTTAATTCATACTTTTCGACCTTTATCACACTAAATTTTAAATGAATTTATTCGCTTTTAAGTAACTGACTAATGCAGATTAAATAGAATCTCATTGACTAAAGTCCTTGACTTAAAATGATAGTAACAATTGATAATAATATAATATAGTGTTTTATCATGCAGTATTTATTGTAACTTGAATATTTTAATATTAATTCCCATATAATGATATGTATTTACTAATAGGCATAATGAATTCCTCATAGAAATTCATTGGAAGTTATATATTTATTCATGTATTGTTTTATTTTTCCTTTGAAGGTTCTTGTCCACGGGCTGACAGACACATGCTGGGACACTTGCATGGGCCGGCCTTCTAACCGGCTGGACTCCAAGACAGAGGTGTGCATAATGAATTGTGTGGAAAGATTCATTGACGCTACAACGTTCATAACAAGACGATTGATGAACACAACTAAGTACCGTTCCGACGCACCTCTTGTATTCCAGTAAAGTAAGCATACAACTGTACACAAAATGTTGGAAGGACTCAAGGACTTTTTGCGCCGTCACAAACGCAAGTTTATTGTGACAGGTGCTGTGTTTGGTGGATTATATTTATTAACTGGCTATGCACAAAGAAAATTGCGAGAATGGCAGGAAAAGGAGGCCAAAAGATTTTTCGAAATGACTCGTAAAAAACAACACTTTGAGAGCACTGAACGTACATGTAATCAAACAATATTATCACTGTCCAAAATTGTGACAGAAAGTATTTTAAGTATATTAAACACTGAAGAAATAGTTCAGAAACTGCAGGATAATCCAGAAAACAAATTAGCATTATGGGAACAATTGAAGATAATGATATTTACAAGAATATGTGTCCTTGTGTATGCACTGAACATATTGCAAGTGATACTACGAGTACAGCTCAACATTATTGGTGGTTATCTGTACAGAGATTCAGTCCACGAGGAAGATTCACTGGTGGATGGTGACTTGCAAGCAAAGTATTTGTCTCTGTGCCACCATTTTGTAGATAGAGGTGTGGAAGACTTAGTGAAACAGATAGAGTCAGCTGTGAAGAAGGTTGTTGAACCTGTTTCTTTAAAGAAAAAGATGACATTGCGAGAGGTGGAGCAAATATTCTGGTCTATACAAACCATATTGTGTACAGATACCACAGAAGGTGACCCTGTAAAGAAAATGGTGCAGTACTTAATGGGTAATGCAGAGATCAGCGGGGCAAAGCTAGACACCATTGTTAAAGAAACAATGGATCTATTAGAAAGTGATGAGGTCACCACCGTTACCATGTCATCTGTAAGCCGTAGCTTTTCATCCATCATAGATGAAATTGCCAATTTATTTGTATCCAAATCTGCACCCACCAGTAAGAATCATTTAGAGCTAAATGTTGATCATGTGATCACGAATGGGGCATTGAAACTAGGAGCAAGTCCTGACACTTTTGTAGATGTCAATAAGGTAGAGATACACTTTGTAAAACTCTTACCTGTTATTAGTGAACTCATTACAAAGAACACATGTAAGGGTAACACTAACATTCCAGATTTATTGACTCAGCAACTCACACTAAGTGACAAGTTGAAACTTCTAGGGGCTAACATATATGAAGTATTCAGTAGTGCTTAGGCTCATATTTAAATATGTAAATGGCCCCTGCATTGGCCTTTAATTAAAGTAATAAATAATAATGTCTCAATCACATCTATGTAATGGAGGCAGAAATAGTGTCACAATTTATTATTGTTTCATGTCTAGGTATTGTGGTAGATAAGCTTTTTTGTAATTCTTGCATTTTGGGGACAGTAATAAAAGTTATAATTAAATAAAACAATCGTTTTCTTGTTGACATTGTATCCGTAATCTGAAATGAAATCAACATCTTCCCTCCACCCTAGTTAAAAGCAGACAACCATGAGTGATCCATTTGCTTATTATCCCTTAAATAAAAAAATACTTAATTATCTTATGATAAAATGTAACATTGAACCACTTACAGATGGTAATAGTCTGCAGTTATGTATGAAAAAAAAACGTACCTACATAACACTCGAGTACGTATAAATGTATCGATCTTAAAATCGATGACCTACTATGAGTTGTCAATGTTATCACTACCTGTATACATCTGTTATGCGGGTTGATTGTCACCACGAGTGGGGGCGATTAAAGTTCAAACAAGTCTGTCGTATTGACAACGTAAGTGCGACAAACAATACCTACCTTCCTAAGTAAACGTTAGGACGTTGTCGTGTATTATGTTCAAATTATATATAAACTTTGCTACAGTTGTATATAATCCCGAATTTAGTTATATTCTAGCTGATTTAAAACCACTTCGGTATCCCGTGATCCTGTCAATCATACTTGATAATAAATTATTGTACCGATATATTTTAGTGCGGCATATTTATATTACTAGTTTCTTACAAATAATAATTAATTATATTCTAGTTAATTACATTGTTTGCATCCATACTACGCTTGGTCCAATGTTATTTATTAATTTTGCTATTCGTCAACAGATGGCGCTAGTAGTAACAAACTTGGTACGTGCGTGAATATTCACTATATTTTTTGTAGTAATAGCTTTTTATATTCTCAATGGTTCAAGTGTGAAAAATTGATTTAGATACTAAAGTTTTTTATTGCGTACTGCATAATGTCGGTCCGCGCAAAAGTAGGTAGGTGAGTGAAATATGGACGAAAATCGCGGGAAACATTATCGATTTTAAACAATAATATTTTTTTTAATGGAATATTGACACTTGATGTAGATAGGTGTCTAGCGTTCTTGTATCATCAATTTGACACAATTTTGGTTGAAGGGCACCGTAATTCTTATCGCTTGCTATAATTTAGTGATTGGTAAGGATAAATTTCGTTGTAAAACTTTATTGAAAACTGTTTTTACAGCGATAAGCAATCACGATTTACGGAATTACGGACGTATAGTGCTAAGCTAGGTATGTTTACTTTAGTTTCATGCTATTAAATGTTAAATAGCATGAAACTAAAATGCTCGGTTATAGCATGTTTACGACATGAACGCTAATTAAAAACAACCTCTTAAAAATTATAGGTACATACAGCACTGCAGAAAGAAAAAAGTCTTACTAACATTGACCCCATTATTTCCTCCTTCGTTTATTGTTATCGATTTTTTTTTTATTATATGGTTATCTTTTAAATGGTCTTCTTAAACAATCGTAGTGATTTAATAATTTAGGTTTGAAAGCAGAGTGGCATAGCAACACTAGTGGTGTATAAGTAATTATGTCGATGGAAGCCCGTGGCAAATCCAGCAATGCGGAGAGCTACCACCCAATACAAAAAAAGAGAAATCCAGATGAAAACCTCTGCCCGTAGCATTTTGCCGACTTGCCACCACGGCACAGGGTGGAATAAGTGGCGTAACTACGAAGTTACTCCACTTATAGTGGTTACATACCTACATATTTTATGTAATTTATAGATAAGAACTGTTTTAGTAAAAAAAACCTATACGAGGAGTAGCTACGCTACCATTGAACGTTTAAAAAGGGACTCTACTTTAAACCGGAAAAAGTCGTTCTTTCGTTCAACTAAAAATAATATTGTAGAAATCTATTTAAAAACGGCAATTAATTTTAATCAAGACGTTCTGATCTCTTGTTCGTTTCGGCATCTAAATGAGTGACAGTGGGTAAGTAGAACGGCTCCCTGTACTTTTTTAAAAATAAATGCAGCCGATACAATATTACGACATTTGGTCACAGCAACACAGCTGTAATGTTATGCAATGTTTAAGATATTTTGATGAATGCTGAAAACAGTTCCGTGCACATGTTCCAATCATTCAAAGATTTAACCAAATTCTTCTCTTCTATGGAATTTATTTAAGTATAGTTTCAAGATATAGTTTATTGGGACGAAGACATGAGACGTAAATTAAACATTCATTAGTCCATCTGCTAATGGAAGAATATTAGATACCAACCTAGTTCTTATTTCGTAAAAATGAAAGATTTATATGTAAAAAAAATACAAATTAAAAAGGAGAGGCTGAATATCGCTACAGGGATATAGGTACGTAATGGAGGTAGATAAATGCGGATGCGGATCTGATTGCGATATTTTTTTTATCAATCGCCAGAACGTGTTATGTTCTTAAATCCGTTTAAAGAGGAAAAATACATGGAGAGTATTTTTAAAAATTAATCTACAAGGCAATATTTAATGACGCATTTATTATCTACAATTGAATAACGATTAGATATATTGTTTAGATATAATTTATGGCTCGTTCGTGCATATCCAGTACAGCACTTGAAACCCTGTGGTGTTGGCATTTTAATACACATAAGAAATAAATAGGTATGTATTTTTACCTATAAATTAATGTTACCTATACCTAGGTACATACAATAATTCATAAAAGTCGAACTCTATTATTATCATTTGTGTAAAAATAAAAAATGATTTTGTAGATACTGATTCGCCCCTTACAGTTAAAATCTCTTGAATAGGAAGGTTTACAGGGGAAACCTTTGCAAATATTCATGCCTATATGCATGGCTACCGTTTAGTGATCCGTAGCGTCTTGGAAGTAAATCGGACACACGTGTTTACATAGATCGATCTTTCTGCTAATAGTTCAACGCTGTGTGTGTACACAGGTACCTGCTTGTGCCTACCTATTGGCGACACTCTAATGTTACCTACTATTGGCAGTACTAATTTACTATTACATTTTCTACATAATATTCAATATGTATTGAAAAAAAACTTTGATTAGTACCTAAATAACGACTTTAATGAACCGCCTACGTTTCTAAATGCCTTGATTCCTTATGACCCTTCAGGAAAACTGGAGATATCGCTACTTAAGTCCTGTTTACCTACATCTCTACCTTAAATATTTTTAGATAGCTAGCTATTGATAATACTTTCAGTGTTTCACGTGTGGCGTGAGCACCAGCAGACGAAGTGACGTCCACCTGGAGCGGTGGGTGTGTGCACCGTGTGCCTGTCAATGCGGAGTGGATATGCGGCAAGCGGCGTGACGCGGCCTGCGCACGCAGCCTCGGCCCGTAGCTGCCAATAACCCGCTAGAAGCCGTAGAGCGCGCGCCACTCGCTCCTGAACAAAATATCGACGCGTAAACCTACTACCACCCTAATAACTCGTTCCGAAAACTGTGCCATAGTTTTACAGTGCAACCGTTCACAATAAATCGCTGGATTGTATGAAATTATCGCTCTTCATGAAAACAGTCGATCAGTGCACCGCGTTATCAGTTTATCAGTGAACTGTTAAACACGATTTTTCACGTAAGTACAATATTATATTATTTATATATGTATATTTATTTTACGGAATCTGTTTATTCGATTCTATTTCTTATCTTACTGTGTGTGTAAATAAATACTTCCCGCATCGTATAGAGAGGTCTTTGAATCAGAAATCAGAATGATTCTCGCGTTAAAAATTGACTGAAAATTGTGTTATTCCGGCATTTTTTCTTAGAATATTCAAAGAGTGTGCCTACGTTCGTGATGGAAGAAAATACTTGTACTTTTAGTCATGTTTTTCTATTTCCTACCAAAGACTGCGGTATGTGTACAGTGAATAATTCAACCAAGTCTCGATTTACAATAAATAAATAACACGACGTACGACTACATTATGTCGCTTGCATTACTTACGTAAGTTATTATTTCCACAATTTACTTTTCCTTATTATTTGATTGATAAGTAGATACCTTCACTTTAGGTACAATCTTTACAGTTTCTGCTAATTAGTTTATTCCACGGTATTTAAAACCTAGGTAGGTACACAGGTATTAAAATTATTTCGTTTAGCCATTATTTTAAAAATGAAACTAGAATACATATAAACATTTGACAATAAAAATAATAATTAAGAAATTTACTTTAAAAATCCAGATAAAATTATCTATAAAAGCTAATTTCAGCTAAACGGTTGCTGAAACTGCCTCGCAATTATAATAAATCTTTATATCTATAGTATCTATACATATAATAAAATCGTAGAAAAGTGCTGTCTGTACATTGAAAATAAAAATAAAAAAAATAGCAGGGGTTATTGTTATGTCGATGTCGAACCCAAAAATGTAATTAACTTTTTTTTTGTCTGTTTGTCTGTTTGTCTGTTTGTCTGTTCGTCTGTGCGCGCTAATCTCAGAAACGGCTGATCCGAGTTGGATGCGGTTTAAACGAATATATTGTGGGATGCTTAAATTTACATTTAGTGTTTGTTTCATGTCAATCGGTTCATAAATAAAAAAGTTATGTCAAATTAAAGAATCACGTCGAACATTCTATGCTTATACCATTAATCTCCGCAACTATTTGACGGATTTGGTTGAAATTTGGTACAGATATAGTTTAGAACCTTAGAAAGGACATAGATATATTTTTATTTCAAAAATCAAAAAATAAAAATAAGAAATAAATTATTTATAAATAATTCTATGTCGATCGTTACACGACTTCTGTTCATGTTATTGTTTTAATTTATCGAAAAAAAGTAAATAAATAGTAAAAAGGTATGAAAAAAATAATATCAATATAATAAAACATATAGTACAAAGAAAATGCTCTAACGGAGTATAGATAATTCTATGTCGATCGTTACACGACTTCGGTTCATGTTATTGTTTTAATTCATCGAAAAAAAGTAAATAAATAGTAAAAAGGTATGAAAAAAATAATATCAATATAATTAAACTTTTAGTACAAAGAAAATGCCCGAACGGAGTATAAATAAATAATCCAAGTTGTCTTTATCCTCGATAGATGGCGTTGGGATCGAAATAGATCGCGCTATGGTTTCGTTACATTCATTTGGTTGGGTATCGGCCGAGCGCTTCGGTACTATCGTAGAAAAAGTGTATTATCAGTCGTATGATTAATTGTCTGTAGTGGTCCTGCTGTTTCGTATATTCTAAATTGGTTTCGTTGTATTTGTCAATTAATAAGTTTATTTGTTGGGTTTTCCTGGTTTTTTGGTTAAACTATTTAACGTAGGTTTAGTTTGATATCGATTATTAGTAGTTACTGTAGTTTAAGCTTGGTTATTATAGCATAGAGGATAGGTTGTAATATAGTTTCTTTTTTAATTGTTATAAATTCGTAATTCGTAGCTTTCTTTAGTTTTAAGTTAGTTTAAGTCCGTTTTTAAACTATTTTTTCAATGCCCGAAGTGAGTATACATCTATTAAATTCAAACGCAGAGCTCATTATGTTGATTTTTGAAGAGTTCCCTGGAATATCTTCCACATCTCATTTTTGAAGAGATCCCGCGAGATCGGGAACTATGTGGTTAAAACCAAAAATTTGCCGGAAGTCACTATTCCACGCGAACGAAGTCGCGGGCAAAAGCTAGTCTGGAATAAAACAGTTATAAACAAGAATACCTAACTATAATTATATTTTTTTTGGTTTTGTTTTATTATGTAGATAAGTAAACATAGCTAATTGCGGTTTTATGGGTGTGTTTATTAAACAAAACAGATAAAATATGAGAAAATTACATACATATGAATGTGTAATCTGCTATACAACTACCTAATTATAAATGGACTGTATCTAAGTAAGTGATACCAATTATAATGTACAAGATTACAATTATATGTTGATGTAGGTACCTAACTACTATGTCAATTTAACCGTGATATTATATCATGTAGTGTAACTATAGTCAATTTGCTTTCACTCAATATTTTAATGAACATACAAACTCTAGCTAATTCATTAAAATACTTCATATGAAGAATCCTCCTTTATAAACCGTGAGGAACATAGTTACCATTCTTTTTGTAGATAGGTACATTTAGGTATCATAATATGTTCCTATGTAGATACGTATGTAAATTCTATTCTAGTAAAAGTTCAAAGAAAGAAAATATATAAAAAAAAACTGAAAATAAAACATGTTTCACAATCACCTTTGAAAAGAAATAGATAGTAATTTGTAAATTAATAGGTAGATCACTTGAAACGTAGATAACGAGACAATAGCTCTTTACACTTCAAACTCCAGTTCACAAAATTAATTTTGTCACACACAAACGTTGACGGAAAGCATCGTAAGGAAACCATCTTTTTATGTCTTTTTTTGAGGTGGGAAAATCGTCAAATGACGTCTCCCGCCTTGGGCGAGGCGAGAGGGAGTGTCAGACTCTTACTGACTAAAAACAACCCAGTTTCTACTCCTGCTTTTCTAACCGGAGCCTCGGTAAACCCGCTACTAGATACATCTTGGGAACCCTTCAAAAGGCTCCTAACTTTAGCAGAAAAACTCGAGAGTGTGACATTGTTACGTCACTGAACTTTGCGGGTTACTATCACTACCAATAAGGGATACCGGGTTCTCTTCATTGACCTAGAACTCTCATTGTAATCACTGTTTCCGTCATATTCCTAAGAAGACCCGTGACTCTCTTGAGCCTCACCGTGATCGTCAGTAAACCTTGACTCAGTCAACTTGACGTAATCTGAAATCGCCAATCCGCCTTCAGCAAGCGTGGTGTTCGTTTTCAATGGGAGAAAAGGATTTTGCTTAGCAGGTGATAAGTTTACATTTTTACATTTTATAGATACTATCTTAATATATATCCGCATTAAAAGCGGATATAGATAGGAGCTTAGGTAAGCACTATAAGTAAATACTACTTATCTCCCTGTATCTACGATTTAGATTAGATACTTTTATTAATACATTTTATACATATATCGGTAAGATCGGGTTGCTTTGACCGTAATGGGGTAACTTTGACCCAAATTCTATAACCAATAGGAATCCAGAACAAAGCGTATATTTTAATTTTCATTGGTCTAAATGTTTGGGTCAAACTTATCTCCTAAAGTCAAAGAAACCCGATCTTATGGTACCTACCTACTTAATGTAATCGACAAAAGAACTGC
Organism: Spodoptera frugiperda; assembly: GCF_023101765.2. NCBI lineage: Eukaryota > Metazoa > Arthropoda > Insecta > Lepidoptera > Noctuidae > Spodoptera > Spodoptera frugiperda. Next base: position 6,259,860 of record NC_064229.1, on the reverse strand, counting down.
TACCATAGCACAGACTTTTACGGAGATCGACAATATTGTAGCTTTTATTCACATTAGTAATCGATTCTACTAACTGAATAATTCAGTTATTTTTTCCAAGGGCGGAAAATCATTCAATGACATCTCCCACCTTGAGCGAGGCGAGAGAGAGTATCAGACTCTTACTGACTAAAAACCACCCCGTTCTTACTCCTGATTTCGAGCCGGAGCCCCAGTAAACTCGCTAGGTGGTCCGCAGCTCCGGACTATTATTCAGTTAGGATACTGAATCCAATCATTTCTGTTCATAATGCTATTTGTATCTACCGTAGACAGACCTCGAGATACGCAAGTACCAAAAAGGAAACAATGGCTAGTTTATATTTTAATTAAGTACTCTGGTTAACGAGTGCTATGTTTATCTGTTATTGGAAAAGTGCCACACAACACGGATCATCAATTCTTTATCTAACCAGTGATTTATTAATTCATGAAAATTCATGGAAATGGAATTAATTCTCAATTCTTTATTGCATTTACATACTCAAGTACTTACTACCTATTTTATTTGATTTTTTTAAGGGGGAAAATCATCCAATGACTTCTTCTGCCTTGCGAAAGGGAATGTCAGACTCTTACTGACTAAAAACCACCCCGTTTCTACTCCTGCTTTTCGAGCCAGAGCCCCGGTAAACCCGCTAGGTAGTCCGTAGCTCCGGATACTTACCATTCATTTAACACGTTACGTACAAGCGTAAGCCACCCCAATCTTTTAAATTCCTATAATGAGATTAGGACCTTACTGCAAAAAAATAAAGTACAAATTCGTTATCACAGTTGTTTAGTTGTGGTGTGTTGTGTATTGAAAGGTTGATTATTATTATAGCTAACGTAACACATAGGTACAAGCATCTTCATTAAGAAATCTAAATGAAATATTAATATGTACACAAGTGTTGATATCAAATTAAAGTGCACGTAGAACACTCAACCTTGCCAATATCAGTACGAAACTATCTATACTAATATTATAAAGCTGAAGAGTTTGTTTGTTTGTTTGTTTGTTTGTTTGTTTGTTTGAACGCGTCAATCTCCGAAAATACTGGTCCGATTTGCATTTGTGTTGTATAGTCCATTTATCGAGGAAGGCTATAAAACATCACGCTATGACCAATAGGAGCCGAGCAAAGCGGGTAAAACCGCGCGGAAGTAGCTAGTATGTTATAAAGGACATAATTACTATATGCCATAGGTTTGTTAGTTTCATTAGATATTAAAAATTCATTTATTATTTTAATTGTTTTCATTAATAGGTAATCATTAACTAGTCTCTTTGGTATTTCTATTTTGCATGTTTTTTTTTATGTATTTCTTTTATTCCAAACTAAAAAAATAAGTTTAAAGTCTGATTATAATATGTTTTTCCATTGATCATTATTGATAATCTTGTAATATTTTACCCAACAGCATTCCTTATCATTAATTATTTCTGTTAATTATGCGGATATTACAATTGGCTGCGATATTATTAATGTATTTTTGAATTTCTTTTTCCTATATTGAATCATGTAGGTATATGTATAGTATTGCTGCTGTTTTTTTCCTGAATAAATTAAATGACTAAATAATCACCACGTTTTAAATTTGGTTTTCCTGCCTGTTAGGGGACCCTATTTGGAACGATAAGGAACCGCTATAAAAGTGTGAGCAAATTAATATCAATTTATTAATTAAATAGACACATACTTGTATTTGTATGTTGATGAGAATCTAAATACCTACATGTTTATTTTACCGGAAAAATCTGAATACTTATAAATGTGTCTTCTTAAAACACCTAATCAGCATTTAAGAAAGTGCCCAGACCACCATATTGTGATCTGACCAATCTTGTTCGACCCACGATATACACGAACACAACAAGTGCGATCGTCACGCCAGAGAGTAGTTTGTTTAACTTCTCGTCATTACAGATGACCAGTTTGACTTAACCTGGTATGATCACTAACGCCCGAATACTCAAACGCTACTCAATTTTAAGTTGTACTTAAATATCGTGCTATCTCTGTCTTTTTATAAAGAATTGATAGTGACAGAACTACATTTGAGATCGTCTTAAAATTGAGTAGCGTTTGAGTATTCGGGCATAAGAGTGGCTTACTGCATAACATCCAGGCCATGCTCTTAAAAAAGAAGACCGGGATCTTCTCGGCGAAAACAGGCTTGAAGAAGTTCCCAATAATTAATATAGCTACATATAAAACCTTCTAACTAGCTGCTTGTTGTACATTATTGTCTAGATACCTAGAAACACTGCCATGTTACCTACAGCTTAGTTTATGGTCCCATCCTGATCTATTCTCTGAAACTGATAAGGTAGATGTATGCGGCTGACAATCGGCAGCCATGTGCGTACGCCATTCCTCTCAACACAATAGTAGTCTTGTTCGATTGGAAGTTTATTCGTAAACGTCTTCAGTTTTCATAACATACTATCGTGAATTCTTTGAGGGATGAGCGAACAATGTATTTCCTACTTAGTCAATCAATTATTATAATATAATTGTACTCTATGGTCTTCATTCGCGGTCTCTTATTCATATTCTGCATTTAAAATTAGAATACTTCTTTTACTTTCTTTAAATAGCTTTAGTACGGTATATGTATAGGTACTACCAACATAATATGTATAGATATTGGTACATATAGTTACTTACTATGGTTTGTGTTTTACCTATTACTCACACAAAATGAAGATAAGTAGGGTCTATATCTCTAACCTTAGCTAGTAATTACTACCTACTTCCGATAACGTTCCATACTAAATTACAAATACGAAAGAACCTACCTACATATATACGTCTGTTAGTTACATCTTCACACAAAAACTACTGAACTGATTTTAATGAACTATGCTACAGAGATAGATAGCTACTTTACTTAATTTTAACTATGAAGTTAAATAATATGGACCTTTCTTAAACAATGTCGTTTTCTTAAACAAATATGTAAAGGGTATTATACTGTATAATCCTCGAAGAAAGAGTATGTCTATCAAGTCTTAATTTTTGTAATCTGTTGACAAAGTTCTAGATCATTGTAATTTTTGCATATCTTGTAAAATTCTCTATTATACTATAACTATTTTTATTATGTACTTACACACTTTGAATCGTTTGTTTACGACAGTGGTTACCAACCGGTGATCCGGGAAAAAAGCAAAATGTGGTCCACCAAAATATAAGAAAGATACTCAAGACAATACCTAATAAAACCATACCATTCCTAAGACCAAAAAGGCCGGCAACGCACTTGTAACGATTCTGATGTTTCGGGTGTCCAAAGGCGGCAGAAATGGCTTACCATTAGGTTATCCGTATGCTCGTTTAAAATAATTACCGCTACAATACCACTGGCACTTTGAAGTTTTTAAATAATACAAACAAACACAAACTTTCACTTAGTTATGGGTTAGTTGCCGCTATAATAGTAGGATACTGTAGCTAGTGTATGTTCATCAGTGTCACGTTACTTGGAAACTGCTCACTCCGTCACACATGATGTTTGAAAATAATTAGCCGGAATGTTTTGATTTACTCACTGAATGATACTTAATACTTTACTCTGCCGGGCTGCTTCATTATCTTTAATGATTTTTTGTACCCACTTATGGGTATAATGGTTTGTGGCGATCATTTGTTGATGTTTTCGCGTAGTACTTAATTATCGTAAACCATGTTACTAAGTATGGTTCGGTTCGGTAATACTCGACTGTTTTCTCTACATTCTTATGTACAATATAATTGTGTATTCTAATCTTAATATATTTTCATACTTCAATAAAAACCATTAAAAGTATAAATAGTATTTCAGAAATATAGATTAGTGTAAGTTGATACTGCAAAACAACTTTAACTAACTGCATTATAAAAATACAGTAAAAAATAGGTTGTACTGAAACAATCCAGAGACTATGTTAGTCTAGTTTAAACCAGACGAAAGAGCAATCTGACAGCCAATCAGACTGTGAATTACGACATTGCGCAACCGAACAAAAAATAAAAATAAACAAAAGAAGTGGCGTCTGTATTATTTTGGCCGCTATCGTTTGTTTACATTGGAAATTGGGTTTATGAAGTATCAACATTCGATATTTCTACAAATCGATTTATTTTTAAACTCCTTAACTAATCTTTCCAGGAAACACGTTCGTGCTTTGTAAAAAAGCTGAGGCAAAGGTGTGCTTAGAGTAGATTAGTCGAGTAGACATATTTTTTTTCGGTAATATAATAAAGTGGGCCCAATTTCAGACTCCGTATTAATAGCATATTTCATTTTTTAACATCTTAGAAACCATAATTTGTATTCCAATTCGAAATAAACCTTCAAAAAACTCGACTTAAGATTCAATATTGCTCATTACGGTAAAAAGCATTTAATACAAGAGATGACAAGAGGGAAAACAATACGCGAGCGTGCCCCGTTCACACGGATGTGCTCCAGTTTACCACAGCACAAGTATTCATGGCAAAAACCATAGCGTACCTAGGCCACGATCTGCCTCGCTTCGACCTATAGACCTACATTTCGAGAATTGTCAATGTCTTCGCAGCCACGTCGCTGCACGAACCTAGCCTTTCAGTAAATCTAATTCGAAGTAGCACTTACTTACTTACTTGAATGTGAAAATGATTTGTTTGTAACTGTATAATCGGTTGGTAAAAGTAGATGTGAAACGTATCATAAGAACTAACTATTTAGACTCTTTAGACCTTTAGATGCGCCGAGGAGGACTTAAGGGTTGCCGAGGATCCGACTCGAGGAGCAGGAGTAGCACAGGGTGGTTTTTAATGAGTAGGTAAGACTCTGACACCACACTGATAGCGGGAGAAGTCATTGGATAATTTTTCCACCTGAAAAAATGACTTATTTATTTGCTCACCTACTGGAAAGGACACGTTTTTATATCAAACGATTGCCATAGCACCTATTCTACAGGGTGTCCCTGAAATCGACGTCCAACAGGCACCAGATGATCGGCAAGGTTCCAAATGTTATCAGAAAAATATAAAAAAAAATCTAAGTCCTACAGTTTTTAAATTACAGTGACTTATGTGTTATCCACGAAAAAGTACACCCTGTGCCAGTCTTTTGACTCTTGTTGCTACAAATCTTTATTTTTTCGTCTGCAGTCTTCCTTACATTATCCTGAATAGTGCTCCAGTAATATGGAATCATAAATTCTTAGCCAACTGCTTTAGTTTGGAAAATATTGTTAGTTTTAGAGGAACCAAATACTCTGAATAAAATTTTCACCTTACTTTAAGTGACTGTACTGAATAAATTATGTATGGCGCTAGTAGTGGCAAATTTCACCAAAGTTGGCGCATTTAATAAGGATTATAAAATGGTATAGCACTTTGCAAATTATTTCTTAAATTCGACACAAAAAAAGATTTTTCAAAGAAACTCCGTTTCGATGAATTTATTTGAACTTACTAAAAATTCTTCTAGTGTACTCAAATCATACGTTATAACCTAGTATGCACTAGACAGCACTTTGCACGCTATTTGGTATCATCATGTTGAAAATCAGCGAGGATCTCTTGTCAAACAACATTGTCTGTCTACTCATGATTTCGCTTGCAGCTTTCGTCGGCAATATTACTAGACTTACTAGAGGAACTGATGTTGTGTATCATGTTTCACTAAATAATATTGAATGATTGCAATATGATGTTCATAGTGCATCAAATACATTATCAAATGTATAGTAAAATCAAAAGGAACGGACGCGGCAGATTCATGTACACAGCATATCGACGCGGTAGTGGTATGGTGTACATGAGCCCTTACGCACAATTACTCGTCATATCCTCATCAAAAAAAAAAGAAGTGGGTGAATCCTCCGATTAAGTTACGTGTTCATGCCTTGTGATCAAATGCGGGATGAAGCATCAAATATTCTTTAGTTTGTCGAGAAAGCGTTATTTGCACCGTTACAAGGAATTGCAGGTAAAGCAAAAAATAATTTAAAAAATAAATAATCATCATGGCGCAGAAAAGCCAGTGCTCAGCTAAAATGCCGAAGCCCGAGTACGATGGCTCGAGATGCACAACACCAGTTCGTCTAGTGATAATATTGCCGACGAATGCTGCAAGCGAAATCACGGGTAAACAGACAATGTTGTTTGACAAGAGATCCTCGCTGATTTTCAACATGATGATAACAAATAGCGTGCAAAGTGCTGTCTAGTGCATACTAGGTTATAACGTATGATTTGAGTACACTAGAAGAATTTTTAGTAAGTTCAAATAAATTCATCGAAACGGAGTTTCTTTGAAAAATCTTTTTTTGTGTCGAATTTAAGAAATAATTTGCAAAGTGCTATACCATTTTATAATCCTTATTAAATGCGCCAACTTTGGTGAAATTTGCCACAACTAGCGCCATACATAATTTATTCAGTACAGTCACTTAAAGTAAGGTGAAAATTTTATTCAGAGTATTTGGTTCCTCTAAAACTAACAATATTTTCCAAACTAAAGCAGTTGGCTAAGAATTTATAATTCCATATTACTGGAGCACTATTCAGGATAATGTAAGGAAGACTGCAGTAGAAAAAATAAAGATTTGTAGCAACAAGAGTCAAAAGACTGGCACAGGGTGTACTTTTTCGTGGATAGCACATAAGTCACTGTAATTTAAAAACTGTTGGACTTAGAATTTTTTTATATTTTTCTGATAACATTTGGAACCTTGCCGATCATCTGGTGCCTTTTGGACGTCGATTTCAGGGACACCCTGTATATTGATATAATAAAAAGGTATCAGGTTACACAAACTTACTTAGGTACTCTAAAGATAATATAGTAAACCACCTTATAAAGTTTTGTGATATAGATACTTAGGTACATGTAAGAATATGATGCCATGATGCAAATAAAAAATAAGCTTTGTATAAAACCAGAGATATTGTCATAAAGTGGGAATGTCATTTCATTTTACGCTCTCCTCTAAACTCCTCACAATAATGAGCCTTCATGATACGTGAACGTATAACTTTATGACCATCTTTATGGCTATTTGCAAAGAGATTTGTGTCTACGTTTCACTTTCAAAGAAATCATATTCTGACTTTATCAGTGCAATTTAGGAGCGAGATAATCCGCTTGGAGCCTTTAACGAGTAGGTCTGTATAATTAATGCAATCTACCTCTATAAACTTTAGTAATAGGTGTCCCTAGCCTTAATTTCATAATGGGGCTTGATCAGCCCGTTCACATCCAGTACTGACATAAACATCTGCAATATATGGCAGATTGAGCGTAAGCTTCAGTGGTAGTTCAATTCAGTAGTGGTTGCTGAAAAGCCGAAGATTGTGCCATTCTAATTACTTAGGGTACAACTGAAGTACTAAAAATTAAGGTTGTTTATTTCGCTTAACATCTCAACATTTTCTCAGAGGAAAGGTAGGATAGATACATTTATCGACAATTTAATTTAGAGAGTAATTCCCTAATCAAACATTTTTACGCGACGACTCTATTTTTCGACTTCACAATGCTCACACAAAATATCTAGGTAAGCTTATTAGTGATTTAAACAAACATGTATGTATTAGCGGGATAAAATCGGTAGCAACAGCCATTAAATAACAATTTCATCAAACGAATCTCGATAAACACATTGTCGGCCAAACTAATGGCTTTGCACTAGCCTAACCTATTGAGAAACACCGTGGCATATAAAGGTTGTTTGAACATTTTCCACAATCGCGGTAATTGCTCGTTAAATCGACAAATCTAAATTGCCGTACAAAATACCGAGCGTTGAATTTAAATATTATTATGCGACATTTTGCACCGGACGTAAAAACGCATTAGAATGTGGTACACATGTACCACTGTACCGACTACTACCGACCGACATATCCTATTTTATAACTATTGTCTGTCAGTCCGCTTGTTATTGTCATGTGACAGTTTCTATAATAAGTAGAGTAGAAAAGTTACGTTTTTGACTGTAGTTTTTCGGATGACGGCTACATTAACAAAAATATTGCTATTCACTACACTGATGATGGGAAAATATTCAAAGACTAAAAATGCCCCAGCTATGTCTCGAGTAATGCGATAATTTATCACTTACCCATGAGTATCTACTCCATTATCATCACTTAGACTTTTTAACTTAAAACCACAATTAGACCCTGACTTCTCAAAAATCGACCTTAAGTCAGTGACGGCTTATGCAAGCGCGGGAGCCCGTAGCAAATTCTACTGGACCTCGACCTTAAACACGGTGTCTTTAGACGAATACCGTAACCTTATTGTGTCCCCCGTAAATTATCTAATTGAATTTTAACCCTTTACGTTTAATTTAAATAATTACCCTAATCTAATGTAAGGTAAACTAACCAAATAAGGCCTACCTTATTTTTATTACCGCCTAGCTCGTAGGTTTAAAATGACAATGGGCTGATAATTTCAAAATCTTATATTTATTTATTAAACTTTGTAATAATGGAATCAAATTGGCTTTAGAAACAAAAATTACAATTTTGTAAACACAAATAACTAAAGTGTCACTTTGGCCTTATTGGGAACCCTATGTCTTAATAAGGCCTCAATAAAAACTAGTAAGTATTCAACTTCTTAATTATAACAAAACTTTGTCAATGCTTATAATAAATGTAATGAGATCTTATTAATTAATTTTGGTCATTATACATCAGGCTAAACGAGTTTCTCATCATGTAATACCCAAGTAACATCTTTGAAGTCATCGGTACCCCAGCATCAGTCAAACGAATGAGAATAACTTCTTGTTCTGTAGCCAATTTAGCGACCGACCTAGCTTTCGTGTAGTCGAACCACTCTTTAGATGATGCGTACTTCTTTGGAAGTTATATCTGGCTGCAGCAGCCTACCGGATAAAACAGGGTGCATAAAATTCGAAGGGTGAATAGATACTATGAAGAATTTCCCGATATCCATTCAACCCTTTTCTGTATCTATTCACCCCGTTTACCCCTTTCTACCATTTTAACAGCGTTTTACATCTTTTGCAAAATCTATTGGCTTTCTTTTTGACAGAAGGTGGTGATCCGTTTTCTATGAAATTACTGAAAAACAACTATGCCGTAATAAGGCCTACACGGTTTTTTTGTAGGCTTTATTAGGGCATGGCACATAGGTAAACAAAACAACGATTATATGAAATAAACCGATATTATAGCTATTTCACTAATGTGAGGAGATGGCTAAATGTATAATTGTCATACAGACAAAACACGGCACGTCGTATACTGATAAATATAAAAATACTAACAGTTTACGCTACTCGAATTTTATAAAAACTAAAGTGCGCTCCACGTCGTGATTGTTTTCGTCTGTAGGTTCCAACATAATCGCGGCACGGGTTGCTTGCTGTGCTCAAATTAGTTAAGTAATGTGCATGCACACTTCTACAAACTTTGGCGACCATTTGACATCGGGAAGTAGGAAATTTTCAAAATAGGCTTAATTGGGGCATAGGCCTTATTTGGTTAGGTTACTATAGATACTAATTTGGTTGATACCACTTTTGCACTGGGCTCGTACCACTATTTATTTTTTGAAGTGTAAAAATCATTCTATGTCTTCTCCTACATTAGGTGGTGCGAAAGGGAACGTCAGACTCTGACTATAAACCACACAGCACCTATTCCTTTTTCGAGTCAGAGCTACGGTAACCAGCTAGGTCATACGCACCTCCATATACTATTTAAGCTTCTCGTAAACCCAACACTGCTTCAAACCCTCGTATTTACAAGAATAAAGAATCAATCACTATTTACATTTACCTCCAAAAGCCATTTGTTTAAGTGATTGTGAAAGGCCAATTAACACGATTACTTAATGATGGCCTTTTCGTCTATTAGACACTATAACTGATAACACTACTACTAATCTGATAAATTGTAACTACTACAAGTATGTAGTTTGGTACGACCATAACACTTCAGTTAATAATTACGACCCTGAAATGATACTAATAGAAATAAGTACAGAACAATTCATTATTAAAAAAAACATCCCTCTCGCTTCAGCTATTTTGACGTGATTTAGTACCCAATAATATATTAGTAAAACAATAAAAAAAATCAAATAATTGTCGTATAGCTTATCAAACCAGTCAAAAACAAAATTAATATATTTTTCATATATAGTAATTGTATTAGCTTTCATATTCTTAATAATTTTGTTACAGGGTAAGTAGAGGGGGAGGAACCTCAGTTGTATTAACAGTACCACAACTTTTTACCAGTAAAATGTCTTATGTAACTACTATATTAACTAACACACACCGGTTATATTTCCAAAAGTGTAGAGAGTGAAAATAAATGCCAAACGAAAATACAAGTGGTATAACTAAAAAGTAAGAAAAAATATTAAGTACCTACACAGGTAACAACCGTAACAGTAACAGTGAACAAATGGCATTCATGATAAATATTCAACACGCAAAAAATACAGTGAAAAGATAAGAACTTAAACAGTTCCATAAATAATCGAATAGGCCTTAACCTATTGATAAGCGACTGCCTAAACTAAACTGCCTATAGTATTTTCTCTTCCTATACATACCTATATTAACTCCACCCTACGCCGCAAATTATAATTATTGTAACAAACATGTTTTTCTTACTTTATAACTAAAATATTGACAATAGGTACGTATTTATAAGGTAACATTATCAATGTCAAATTGCCAGCATCTGTGTAAACGATATTGAAATTCTAAAGATATTTCACGCATTCGCAGTATTTACAGAGCGTGAGTAACTACATACTTTATAATGGCAATAAAGTCAAGGCAATAGTCCATATTAAGGGCAAAAAATACTTGAATACTTTAATAGTATGTAGGTACCTATAACCCCAGTACCCTTAGTATGAGTTTGCTTTATGTTTAGGTAAAGTAATCGAATCGAGTAATCGAATGGTACACGTTTCAAGCCTACAATATTTTATGACACGTCCCAATCATTAACACTAAAATCTAGGACGAATAAAAGTTAAATTTGTATTTAAATGTAAACACTTATAATGTGTATCTTATTGGGGTCAACTTTGGGCCCTTCCGCGAGTTTGACTTGACGTTGGCTTGAATAATTAACTTCCACGTGTTTATTTAATTTAATTTGTCGAAGTACCTACATGTACTTTATTTATATTCATTTAGGTACAATTTACTTTGTGAGAGAAAAACGATAAAAGTAGAGTTAAAACGAATGGAAAATGTAAAAAGAATTACACTGTAAAAAATATCTTACAACAGTTGTTTATCTATACGACGTGATATCGCTCCATGTGGCCATAAAAATAAGCCTTTTATAAGGCCCACGAGACGCATTAAGACCTTTACCGTAAATATTTTGATCGCAAATACTAAAATTGTGTATAGTCATATGCATGTGTAGCTACGAATTACTACGCTAACTACGGTTTACGAAATAGAGTACGTCTAAAAACGTTATGCAAAATTGGACCTTATTATTAGTATTACTATAAGACGCTACTGCATAGGTAGCTCTGTCCATCACAGAGTGTATCTGTTCCTATGTATCTATTGCAACTGAACCAACTTCGATTCAACTATGACAACATTTGATCGAAATAAACCAATATAAAACTTTTAATAATATGTATTTTTGGAACCTCTCTTGTTCGACGTACGAATGTACGAATCCTAATATCTGACACGTGTAAATATTTAATTCTGTGCGTTGCGTGTGTGCAATCAATACTCATATCTATAGAATAATCGTAATTGTGGGTAATGGCAGATGATAGTACAAGTAATAATGTCAATTATCATTTCACACTTCAAATAAGCATAACATTGAGTAAGATGAGCTCATGCCATTGGTACAATACAATAGGTGTTGATTTCTACAATATTAAATGACGTTTATTGGAAACGCGATTGCGAAGAAACACTTGGAACTAATCACCTTTTAATAGACATCAGTAATATTATTAAAATTTTCCTCTTTAAACATTTTTTAATTACTTTTGTGACACGATACTTGAAGATGGCATACCTACATTATTTTCACTAAAGAGAACTAAAGGGACAGTCGACTATTGCATCTACAACGCATTTGACAAAGACTAGGGGGCCCTCTGATAAACCTTAAACCCCGACCTCTATTCACCTGTCAAATGTGGGAAGCTCTCCTATGTAGAGGCTACGACTACGTAGTCCAGCAGTCATGGGCTTAATGTAGACGATAGTCATAGTCGTGAGATTCCAGCTTTTCAACATATTTCTTGTTAACCTCTTATAAGAAAATTCTAAAAGAAAACATGATATACTACACAAATATATGATGGAACATTCACCATTAATTATGTTTATAAAATGTTCGTCATACTTTTGTTTTATAATATTTGATTTCCATAATGCCATTCAATTGGTTATTTTATTTCACCACCTGCATATTATGTAATCGCGAGATTAGTACTTATATTGCTACTAGGTAAATATTGCATACTAAATATACTACTAAACATAGTATATGGTATGGTATAGGTAGTATGGATTTTTTTAAAGTGGGGAAAATCATCCCATGACTTCTCTCGCCAGGGTGAGGCGAGAGGGAATGTCAGACTCTTACTGACAAAACCACCCCGTTCCTACTCCTGTTTTTCAGGTAGTACCTATTGATAGGCTGTTTATAAGTTGGTACACCTTAAAGGTTCTTATTTTGAATAACCTACATAAACCTTTACATAAGTAATTTAGGAACGGTATTATGAAATTTTTAGTATTTATTTGAAGTTCGTCAATCATATTTAAGTATTGATTGAATTATCTAAGCGATAAAGTCCACATATTTTATTATCACACATTATCGGTATAATTATCCCAAATGAAATCGTAGTAATATAATCATAATTAAAATTAGGACAGCATAATGAAATAGAACAGATCTAAATATTGTGTCGTGGAAAAAGATCTGTGCCAGATGACCACCTCTTATCAAGCATGCACGCCATCATAATTCCATTTCATGCCGACGAACGTTTAATCATTTCGCTCTTTAATAACTTTTATCGTAATGAGCAAATGACGTTCAGTTACAGCACATACAAGAACAAATCTGCCAAAAGTAATACATTGCACATTGTACGTACTTATTAGAGTATTGGCTACGGGTTTTACCCTTATTGAACGATTTACGCAACACGTTTAAGATTTCTATTAGCCATGCTTGCTAATAATGTTGATTAAAGTTTAAGAAACATTATTATTAATTAAGTTACTATGCAAATGCGAATTTAAGACATTATTTATCTAACTCAGTTTATTATAAGGTGCCGTGTCATAAAATTTCATTACATTAACAATTGTCTCTGCCTACCCCCAAGGGAGACAGGCGTGAGGTATGTATGTATGTTAAATTGCGAATCAATTTCAATTAGGAAGACAGGGTAACTTTGTAAATCTAGATACTATTCAATTATCACTAATATTTAAGGAAAAGATTTCATATAAATTCACTGATAGTTTATCCATTAGCCTGATGTGTAACTATCTCATTTTTATCCTTATGACGCAGATAAGGATGTATCGCTTAAATATTAAAAGTTCCAAATATTGTTTCAATACAAAAATAGTTTTATATCTACACATATACAATCAGGGACGCTATCAAAACAAAATGTTGGAATGTAGAAGTATTTTTCGATAGTACGATGGTACGAGACTAACGCCCGAATACTGAAATGCTACTCAATTTTAAGTTATACTTAAATATCATGCTATCTCTGTCATTTTATAAAGAATTGATAGGGACTGAACTAGTTTTGAGAGCGTCTTAAAATTGAGTAACCTTTGAGTATTCGGACATTAATCGAACTATTAAAATCAATGTAAACAAGCTATGTTTATTTATTTCACATAGAAAACCATTAAGGTTAGTAATGTCAGCATATTAATAGATAGACAATGTGTTTTACCTTTAAATAGCGTGACCTTGACATGACCACTAGTCTGACGGTCATGAACCTAAACATAGTCGACTCTTAATGGCATGGGAATGGGGGGGAAATGTCAAACAAAGGGTGTTTTATTTGCACGTAAACAAGTAAACATGGTAATACATTATTATAATGATATCTAAGTACTTGATATGTTCTACTGGAGTATTATGCTTGCTTACATATCAAAGCATGTTTGTGGTGTAAATAATTTCCACTTCTCTTTGATTGCCTTTTGGTAGAGCAAGCGTCATTGCCAAGCAAAGGGTTTTGAGTTCGATTACTGATCCGAGCAAAGTTTTGAGTTCGGGCTTTTTATTTATCCGTGTATTGGACTTATAAGTTTGTATCACATGCCTTTTATCCCCAAAAGGGTAGGCAGAGGTGCACATTACGGCACGTGATGCCACTGTAGAATGTACACCCACTTTTCAACAATTATGTTATATTGACTTATAATTCTTAGAATATAAGTTCTTAGAGAATTCGGAGTTATTGAAGAAGGGTGCATATATGCCGAGTTAAAGAGTTATGTAATGTAATGGCATGGCACCTTATTATAAACTGAGGCAATTCAATAGTGTCCTAAAGAAAAAAATATTGTTTTTGTAGTAGATACATATCTGTTATTACTTTTCGCAAAAGCAAACATTATGTTATGTTAAATCGACATTGGCATTACACATCGTACTACAGTGCTAATGAGTGCTCCGGTTAACCCGTTGTTACAAAGGTTCTAATCGAATTATAGAATCGTACATGAGAACCGTTACATAGTCAGTAAATATTTACAAACACAGGTCGACAGCCGTAAACGACAGATTTTCCAGATAAAACGTTACTTTTTAACATCTACGTCTAGCGTCGCAAGCGCAGCGCACAGTGTGACAGAACGGTATCGAATTAGCATCGTCTAAGTAACCGCAATGTTTGACAAATACGAGTACGCTCAATCATTAGAGTTCAATGAACCCTGCTACTTTGGGGATCCAAAATGTAACATTTTGTATAGATGGATAGGTAGCTAAAGTCTTTATTCGCTGTTAAATTAAATAGATATAAGCTTAAAATATAAACGCTGACAGCATCTGTATTGCCACAATTATGTGCAGACGTGCTCCATCGTAGGCCGCATCATCACTTACCATCAGGTGAAATAGCGGCCAAACGTCGACCCATTAAATGTAAAAATAAAAAAATTAAAATGTAGGTATTGGAAAGTCGTGTCTCACGAAAACGCTGAGCGAATTTTGATAAAACTAGTACTTAGTATACTAAGTAGACACAGAATCGTAAAATATTTTAAGAGAAGATTACTTCTATTTTTTGTTTGTTAAGAATAAGTAGATTATCGTCATCAAGTAACGGTGTTATTTTGGTCATTGTGTACTTAAAGCCAGCATTTACAAATTTAATGCTAGTCTAGCATCCGTTAGATTTTTAAATCCATCTAGACATTGGCTACTTTATTTGTTGCGTATTTATTACTGGCAACTTACATTACGCACCTTTACAAATGCCGTTTTTAAAACAAGAGTAAATATTCTATTTATAGGATTCTATCTATACGATCTATTTAAGATATATTGGTCAAATGAGAATTAAAAAAGTTTGGTAGGTACGTGTAATATCCACTTAGGTACAATACTGTATTCTACCTAATCTAATCTACCTAACTATCTACCTAAGAGTTACCTAACATTTTTTTCCTATGTGAACATATCTACAACATCTAATGATCTAATCAAACCAATCCATTGTGTTGTAAGTTATCTAGGTAATCAAATAAAGACTCTGTGAACCAATCAGTTATCCATAGCGAAGATTAAAAACTATCACACATTTGACATGTATACTACGCCAATCGCATTTTGATCACTTTTTGTATTGTTTACAAACGAAGATTATTTTTTTGATTTTTATACAATATTTATTTATTTTTATACTTATTTATATTTCATTTATTTATTTATATACAGTTATTTATATTTATTATGTATATACAATGCTGGTGGCGTGAAATATAAAGGAAATATTCGAAGATAAAAATCTTGAGTTCGTTCGCGCCATAAAATATTTTTAATTTATAAACTTGTGTTGTGTTAATAGAAATTTAAAATTCTATAAATTTAGGATTCTCAAACAAAGGTATTTCGAACATTTACGGCCCTGAATAATTTAAATACACAAATACTCGAGATCATTTCACAACATTTGTTTCTATAGTCAACATAAGGCTTTGTCTATTATAATTAAGAACTATTGTATGGGTCTCATGTATATGAACTTATGGTAAATTGGTGAGTACCTATATGTTAACTTACTGATGTGTACTTAGGTACAATTAATATTTTATTTTACCTTGCGGAAGCTATAAAATATCTATTATTCTTATAATATACTGCCTAATAAACTCTAGTCTACGCTACCTTATTACTCGGCAATAATTATAAATCAAATATTAATGAAACTGAAGGCGACATCGTGTCCTAGACTTCTAAGGAATTAAATTGTAAATAAGGAAATAAATACATAGGTACATATTTAAATATACGTCGTGTGTGCTATCAATTATCTATCCAATGCGTTCTCCCGCCTTGGATGAGGCTAAAGGACTTATGTAGGTACTAACTAAAAACCACCCCGTTCATGTTATGTTCCATTATATGTATTTACGTGCAGTCTTTAAAAGGCGAATAAGTTTTAAAAATACATTCTAACATTTTCTTGATAAAACCTAAAAAGATACTTTAATATGACCTACATTGTTTACAGATGTCACAAGCAGTCGGAATACGATAGTGAGGGGCAGAGATGCAGGCGGTGACGTGTAGCAGGGTGCTGGCTAGTGCGGCCAGGGTGGGATAGCGAGCGGGCGACACTGCCACCGCGCGCACTCCGGCATGTGGGTGCGAGCGGCGCGCGCGATCCGGGCGCTGCGCAGGGCCGCGCTGCTGCTGCCGCTGGCACTGACGGCGCTGGTGCTGATGCTGCTGCCGCGCCCGCCGTCCCTCGACCCTGCGCCGCGCAGCCCCTCCCCACCCGTACCTCCGCCTGCCCTCGATCTCAACGTTGAGGTAACTTCCAAACAGGGGCCTTAGTCTGCTATTACAATTGTGTCAGAATGGTCGATCACTGAACAGTGCAAGAGGGACGGAGCTATACAACCTACATAGCTCCGTAGACCATTCTGACACAATTGTAATTGCAGACTAAGGCTCCAGTTCAAGAATTATTTATGTTCAAACCAAACAAAGGATTGTTGATTTAAACATCATTTATTATTTAATCAACATAATCGTAAAACAAGTGGAAGGTAATGAAGGTAAATGCTGTATAACGTTAGTGCTTCCTAATCATTAATTATTGTAAAATTATGCACTGGTCATACTGGAATCACCAGACCTATTTAATGAATAAATAAGATACCTACATACTTAATTAAGTAGTAGGTAATAATCGAACGTTTGTAGGTACAACTTGCAACAATAAAAATAACCTGTAAGTAGGACAGCATTATCACATTCAGTATGATAATTAAAAGTAATTACTGTTTTCATAATTTGTTGTTGTTTAAAGTAATCAAAATCACATTTACTTATTACCCAATTACCTATATGATATATCATATTATTCATATCTTTCATACTTTCTTAATTACCAACATTATTTTATTGTTACAACATATAGGGGAATCAAAACGTAGTGGAAATAATAGGTATTACATTATTTTCTCAATTAAATAGGCAATAATAACAATCCATTGCCGTACAGTTTGCCACAAGCTGCAAATAATGAAACACAGCTGATCAAAACGTGTCGACTTCGTACAGCTTCTTTTACCTGCCCTATTGTTATTTAGCAACATCTGATCTCTCCCTTATACCTACAAAGGCTCTCTATCTCCCTTTAACGCATATTACCTGTCTCTTTCTAACTTCCAAATTTTACCGACTTCACACATTAGCTTGGACATGTGTCCCATCCCATCCCAAAAATGTTACAGAAACGTTAAATAGTCGAAGCATTTCTGTATAGTTTTAGAAACATGAAGTGATTTCCCCGAATTTTTGGCAACGTAAATATTCTTTTGCAATTTATTACTTCGGTGAGTGCCCACCTGAAACTCGTGAAACAATAATAATGTGTTCCATGTAATAACATGGAATGTAAATATAAAACATTTCGTTCACACACAACACTGTTTAAGTTTAAAGAGCACTTTCTTTGCTTCTCATAACAGGAAGAGTAGTATTTACGAGAAATATTCTCACATACCTACATACAATTGCTTTAATACATAGGTACCTAAATGTATTAGATTCACTGTTTCTGTTATTCGCTTAATGCACTTCTAATTTAACCTAAATACATGTAGGTTATGCATAAACACAAACATCCTCATCGCAGTTAGTGGAAGTAGTCTAATCCAGTTTTTTAAACACCAGCGTAAAAATTCATCAGTAAATTCTTAAATTTATTACGAAAAGTATAGATAAAAATAAACATACCAATCGAAAAAAACATACCATTCCAATCGTGCCATGCCGTGTTTTTATGAATCAGATTGGTCTATAACAACAACACCCTCTATTAAAGACGCCAAAGTTTCCAAGCCGATAATATTTTTTTATGGAACAACAGCAAACGTGTCACCTGTTGGTAAGCAATTGGGAAGATTAGGAAGGAATTGGGCCTCCGGTAACCTCAATCACACAACGAAACACAACGCAAGCATTGTTTCACGTCGGTTTCCGGTGAGTGAGGCCGTGGTATCAATCCAGTCTAGCCGGCTCATTCATACCGAAGCAAGGCTGGCCCATTCATACCGAAGCAAGGCTCTCCCACACATATTTTAAAATTAATAATTTAAAATTCCTATAGTTGGAAGATTACAGGAAAATGAAATGCATAAAACTGGAAGCTAATAATTAATTTTGTTGTTAAATTATTCAGAACTCGATTACGGAGTCGGAATCCGCAGCAGTTCAAGATGACGGGACGGTTCAGCTGCCCTGGTTCATGCACGGAGGAGAGAGACGGCCCACGCAGCACGAACCTAACACTGCATTGTTCCCTGAAGATGCACCTGGACAAGACAGGTTGGTTACATTTACATTTTATTTTGTAGGGACAAACCGTACATAACCAATCAAAATATAGCGTAAATTGTAAAAAAATTTAGGCTACATGCCCTTTTTAAAATGCGATGTTTAGTTTGCCTACCTTGCGTGAAGATTATGGTACATCTTTTTATGTAGAGAAAGCTTATAAGCAGGCCAGCTAGTAATTGACTAAAAGCTGGGACTAAGCAACGGGCTATTGCAATTGCACCTAGTCTGAAGTTATTTTCTTAATTTTGTAACTAAAACTGCAATTTTAATCCCATTTCAGAGTGGTAAACCAATTAATGTATACGCTTCCAAAAGACGAAGATGTGCCTATAAAGAAAATCCTGCTTGCGAACGGGTTTGGAGCGTGGGGTGTGTCCGGTGGTAGAACTGAGTTCATTCGGAACAAGTGCCCAGTGGACCGCTGCACGCTCTCCTCGGACGCACGAGATGCCGCCACTGCCGACGCCATTCTCTACAAAGACCACCACACACCTTTCAACGTAAAACGTTCACCTAAACAGGTAAGCTGAAGCAATTAAGTTGGCCTTCCTAATATCCAATAAATATTCCTATCAAGCATAAATATTCCTATAGCCTATCAAGCAAGCTGTACAATGCCTACCTATAATCATTGTCATCTAAATGTACCCAGAAATAGAATAAACATTACCAGAATACTTCTAGTCTTTACCAGAGTCTCAAACATACCTATATTTTAAAAATTGTGTGGGTTGTTCGTTTCAATAGCTCTATTATTTTGTCTGCAAGCATCGTGAAAACAATATGAAATAAAAATCAATCAATCCACTTTCCAGATCTGGATCCTGTACTACTTGGAGTGTCCTTACCACACGGCATCATTACGGCCGTCGTCGGTGGATGTGTTCAACTGGACGTCCACCTACCGACGGGACTCCGACATCGTAGCACCCTACGAGCACTGGGTCTACTACGATCCCCTCATCATCGAAAAAGATCTCGACAGGAACTTTGCTGCCAACAAAACTAAAAAGGTAAGTAAAATGTTATATGTAATAAAATACCTTGTAGGCACTTACAGTTTGATAGACATATTCTGTTGCAAGTAAGGTGGAACCTATCATTAGGTTATTATAAAAAATAAATTTATCTTATCTTTATCATAATCTTAGTTTAAGTAAGTCACCTTCATATCAACTAAATTACCTGCAAGCATTTTTGTGACGGAAAATATCAATAGGGGATCGGTTCAAACATAACTGGTTTTTCGAAAGTATTTAACTACATATTCTAACATTTAGGGCTATTTCATACTTTACAAATTAACGTTTGATTATGTTTGATTAATTCTTCTTCACAGGTAGCGTGGTTCGTATCGAACTGTCACGCTCGCAACCGGCGGCTACAGTACGCGCGTCAGCTCAGCAAGTACATCCAGGTGGACATCTACGGGGCTTGTGGAGCACACCACTGCCCTCGCACCGACCCCAACTGCCTCGAAATGTTGGATAAGGACTACAAGTTCTACCTCGCATTCGAGAACTCAAACTGCCGTGATTACGTCACTGAGAAATTCTTTGTCAATGGGCTGCAGTAAGTATTCATACCAATAAAACCTTTGTACTGTTACCCAATAATTCGTCCTGTTGGGGACAATACCAACTATGTACTGCAAAAAGCCATATTGGCTATATGTTCATCTGGTGAAGATTAATGAATTAAGGACTATCTGAGAGGAGACCCTACATAGATTTTTAATCACATTCGTGATTGTAACCTCTCTTGATTGACAAAGAAAAAATAATTATACCTACGTCTAGTTTTGAACTACTGTTTTAATTGACCTTCCTTTCACAGACACAATGTACTGCCTATTGTAATGGGTGCTCGCGCATCTGAGTATGCAGCCTTAGCGCCCCACAACTCATACGTCCACGTGGAAGAGTTCGCTAGCCCTGAAGAACTCGCCGCCTATTTGAGGCGTCTTGACGAGGATGACAATTTATACAATTCCTATTTCAAGTGGAAGGTAAATATTGAGATTTCCATAATAGGTATTTTCTTTTACACAATATAGAAGAAAGATGGAGTTACTATGTTTATGTTTTTTTATCAGGGTACGGGAGAGTTCATAAACACGTACTTCTTCTGCCGCGTATGCGCCATGGTGCATGCGAACGAGCGGCGGCAGCGCAGCGCGCACTACTCGGACGTGCAGGCGTGGTGGCGCGACGGTGCCTGCACCCGCGCGGAGTGGCGCGCCGCCGGCGCCGCGCAGCGCGAGACGCGCGACAACGGCTAGCGACGCGCGCACCGCGCCCGCCACCGCACCGCTCGTACGTCACTGCTGCGAGCCCGCCCCGACCGCGGCCGGGCTAACAACACAGTCGCTGAGCCCGGGCGTTACCGACGCATCATCTAAACTTGTACCCATCGTGTTACGAGTCGAGCCGACATTTGTAATCGCGTCCATATAGCATAGCATACAATATGGTAGTAGTGGTTCTCTTATAAGTCTTAGATTGCCGGTGTTCGGTGTTCGAATTTTCCCCCAAGATATTTTTGTAACATGAACTAGTGAGGCGTGTAGTGACGCGAATGAAATTAGTAAATTAATGAATAATAAATAAATTCAACGTTATTGGCGCCCAACATGGTTCTAGCGTCCTGAGAGTCCTTGTGAACGAGACCTGTCTCTACTGATGACTTGATGAGAATCATAGTAGAATCGCTTTTGCATTTAGTTAAACAATAGCACAAATCATGTGTATCAATATTTTTGAGTGTATAAACATTCCATTGTAGTTTTAATTTATTTACCTATTGTTAAATGTTTTTATTGACTTAATAACGAATTTTATTAGATTTAAGACATGTTTTTATATAATATCATACCAGTTTTGTGATTGTTTATGTAAATTATTTGAATTTTGTAAATATTTTTGAATTATTACTTATGTAGATACTACAAAAGCGACTTTAATATTTCCAGTTTATTTTTAATCGAACCTAAAGCCGACGTCTCGTCATACTGATAGCGATCAGATCAAAGCTGTTAAGATACTTTTATTTTAATATGTTAATTATGAGATTTATGAAGTTATTTAAACACAGTATTTGGGCTAGACTTAAAACATTTTCTTATTGATGTAATGGTGGTACCTTTGTACCATAGATGCCACAGACGCAGTATTATGTCCTAATGACTTACAAGACAGCTCAATTATAAAGTCTAGTCATGATGCCATTGTTTAAGCACAAATACCAAAAATTAACTTAATAATCAATTTCTTCGCACAATTACTGCACAAAAATGAAAAATGCAACAATTAATATTTTATTAATAGCTTTTATATTTTATAATGATCATTTTTGCACTTCTCAAAGAAGTTTTAAAATATTGTCTCTTTGCAATTGTAGTTAAAAGTTACAATTTGTTTTCACATTATAAAGTTGCTAATTGAATTGTGTACATTGCTATTGTTGTGTTGTGTTATGTTAAAATGTTATCTTCAATATTTTAGATAAGAGACCTCTAGGAATGAGATTGCTGCAAATGAATTAGTATTTCATGAAGTAAATAAAATTCTGCAGTACATTTTTAAGAGATGGTGGTATGAAGACTTAAAATGGAACTGGCTGTTAAACAGAGACTGAAAATCTTTAATGATTTATGTTATATTTTATGTTTGGGGAAATCGGTAAATAGGTGAAATAAGTTCCTTGCCATAAACAATAAGTGCATCTGCAATAACTAATTACAGAATATTTAAAACCCAGATATAGGGAGACTACAAACTCTTAATATGGCTAGTTTTGTCCTAATGAAATTAAATGTATTTAAAATATCTGAATGTTAAATGTAAAGATCTCAAATTAAACTCTAATCCCAATCATACATACACCCAGTTTAACAAAAATAAGAATAATATTGTTATGAATTGATATCTCCTTGTGAAAGTTGCATAAGATTGTTTCAGATAAATAAAATATATTTGCTGGGATCACATTAGTTGTATTCTCCAGGTAAAGTTAAACATTCCATTTCTGTTATTTGTGTACATTATCTAGTTAAATATTATATTGACATGAATGCTGTTAGAAAAATCTGTTTAGTAGAACATATTATAAATAATATCTAAAAACAAAGTATGTCACACCAAAAAATATTTAAGTAATGTTATAAATAAATAATTCATCAGTGATATATGGAAGTGCTGTTTCATAATAATTCCAGTGCATAAACAAACTGTTTCACTACAAAAGCATTTCAATACCATATGTTGTGATTAAATCAATAAATTATAAAAATATGCTTATTGCAGTACAATTAAGCCACCAACATGACACCTAGTGTTCATTTCACAAATAAAATAAATAACAATTGAATCATGATTTGTTTTATTTAAAACTCAACAACATAAATAATTACAAGGTGAAAACAAATTTAAATACATAGACAGTGCCTGGGATACTTGAGATGGCTAAGTAAGCTTTTTAGAACCAATATACTGTTTCAACATGTTGATAAGTTTCAAATTGCTCTGCAACTGTAGCTGAACATTCACACACTCTACAACAAAGTGGATAGCATTCTGGAATATACTTTGAGCTTTATGCATGTTCTGTGGAACTAACACACCAAACCAACGGAGAGGATTAACAGTATTCTCTGCATCATTTTCAATAGCTTTCATGAGTTTAACTCCATCTTCTTCAGTTGTTTCACAAATGGTAGAAGCTGAGAAGTCAGGGCTGCTCTCGGTAGGTAGCCGTGCTGTGCTCACAGAGCTCTGCCCCATGATATAACGAGATTTAGCTAGATGAATACTTCCATTCTTTATACTGGTCTCTATATTTAATTCGCAACGCATTTTTTCTTCCATCAAATGCAATTGCTTCAAAACGATTTTATCAAGCAATTCATTCGCGACAGCTTCGGTGGGATCAGCAACATCTATAACACAATTTATATTTAACTAGGATAAACTGTATTATTGGAATTGAGAAACCGTAAACTATTATTGTTTACTACTATTGTACCTTGACGCTCTCCGGCCATGATTTAGGTTCCCTGTATTATACGAATTAAAAAGTAATGTTCTAATTTAATGTTTTCAAATGTGTTTGAGATGTGTTATTAACACACATTAAAAGAAATTTTCGTCAACTATCTCTTCACACTTGATACAAATAATGACAATCACCATGACACTGACAATCTGTCTGACAACAACATTCTTGACAGTCATGTGATTATGTTTTTATAAACCTTCTGTCCGCCCGAGCCGGATAACGATATAATATCGATACCTGGCAGTACAGTCGGATATATACGAAAATCTTTAGAATTGTATTATTTGACTTATTTTATTTCTCGAGTTTAAGAGTTTTCTCGAGTTTGAATTTTATCGGTATTTTTTAATAGATTGATTGTTTATTCAATCAGGAGTTGTTCTATTTATTGTCTATGGTGTATTTTCATTTTAAATAGTCTATGGTCTATTTCAGCAATAAAATACGCGCCGCCATCTTGGACCGCCATCTTAACATTTTTGTCATTCGTGTGTGGGATTATTGGTTTCGTATATTATAGAAAATTTACTTCAAGATAAAGTAGTTATTAATAGTAACATTCTTAAAATAACATCAAGCGATGTCGGACAAAAAGCGCTTGCTAAATGACCTCAGAGTTATAGACTTGCGAGCAGAATTAGAGAAGCGCAACCTAGATAAAAGCGGTGTTCGCGGTGTGCTCATACAGCGTTTGTCGAAGGTAAATATATGACGTGTTTATAGTATAGTATGAAACGTGTATTATTGTAACAGTTATCAACAAAATCCATATTTAAAAACAAAATTCTTTTTAGCATTTAGAAGAGGAAGGGCACGATCCTGCTACTTTCAAATTTGAATTGGCTACTCCAGAGGCGAAAACCCCGGCTAAAAGAACCAGACGATCGGAGAGTACTGTTGAACAGGAGTCTGAAGACACTCCAGCCATGGAGGATATGATCGTGCAAGATGACGCTGGAGAGGAAGAAGAAACAGAGCAAGGAGACGTAAAACCAAACGTTACCAATTCTCATGCTGAAGACACCATGGAGGTCGAGGAACCTGAAAAGTTAAATAGGAAAAGAGAATTAAAGGAAGAACCAGAGGCAACAGAGGCTAAGAAGCCTTGCCTCGACAAAGATACAACAAATGAAGAAGATCACAAATTAGAGAACAACACTGACGCTGAGGACAGCATTAACTTGGATATTGGTGATGATGAACTGCTCAATGAAGAGGTACGTTTCTATTTCTTCAGTGTTACAGTTAAACTGCCGCCAGTCACCTCCAAAATATCCAACGGGTTCATGATGGAGATAGATTAATATGTATTTAAAGTAATCAATAAGCGAAGTGATAATGAATTAGTAAATATACACACATATTTATTTATGTACCATTTATATGTATAAAAATATACTTATAGTATTATAAGTATCTTATTTTTTTAATCATCTCAGTTTGTCTAACATTTCTTCAGAAACTGCTT
This sequence comes from Spodoptera frugiperda, assembly GCF_023101765.2. Lineage (NCBI taxonomy): Eukaryota > Metazoa > Arthropoda > Insecta > Lepidoptera > Noctuidae > Spodoptera > Spodoptera frugiperda. The sequence continues at coordinate 6,234,210 of NC_064229.1, read as the reverse complement.
TTAAACCTAGACTTGCGTTTTAGTAATTATATTAATAGTATAATACTGGAATAACGCCAAACATCTTAAACTAATATTGATGTAATTTGTTGTGCAGGCATGTAACTTTATACTAACCTTGTATTTAATCTCTTTCAGACTGAAAACAACACTAAACCGTCTAAAAAAGGTAAGTTCAGAATTGCATTTAATTCATTTTCTGTAAATAAATGTCTAATTTTTAGATCAATAAATGGTGGATTTAATGTTAAATGATAAAATACTCCACTTGATATTTTAATATTCCTAAATATCAGAAACTATGAAATGACATAATTGAAATGAAGTAATGTGCCAAAAATAGAAAGTTTTAAAGTCTTCAGTATGTGAACTTAATTAGTTATGAACCTGCTTATGTTGCAAAGTTTATTCAAATGCTGAAATTAAAAAAACAATGTTGCCGTTTACAAGAGTGAAAAGTTGCGCACTGCAGAAGAATAAAATATTAAAGGCCAGCGAGCATGGTGCATAGAAACAGCTGCAACACAGAGTACAACCATATACTAAAAGAAAGAGAACAAATGAACTTGTTTGTAATTCAGGAGGAGTACAACTGAAATGAGCCCAGACTGAGGTGACTTTCTTTGCAATGATGTGGTGTTTTGTATAACTTAAGTGGCAGGGAATTTCCAATCACTGCAGCACTCCGGTGTCCTACAGTTATGTATGCTTTACTATGGACATAGTAGCTCATAGCTGCTATGCTGCCCCCATATCCAGATGGTGGTGTTAATGTCCAATCAAGTTTTCAGGTCAGGATATTTTGTATTAACATCAAACAAGCATGAAAAACCTGAAGATACTCAACACTGTCTAGCCGAGATAGAGAAGAGGCAGGGTGGGCCGCTCCCGAGTCTCGGCGAGCGACCTGCGCTGGCTCAGCTGATAACCGCAACTGACGTAGATGAAGCTGCGGAGGAGGAGGAGGAGGACGCGGCCGAGCCATCGAGCGACAAGTCTGCGCCCGCCGACTCTGCAGCGAACGGCGACGACGAGCCTGCCGACGATCAACATCAAGTAAACTCCGAAGCCCCCGCCACTAGGTTGGTGAACGTCGAACGGCCGCCGTGTCGCCGCCCACGCGCATCTATAACTTCGATTATTTCGTCATCCAATACTTTTCTTTCGTTATCACTACAAAGTTTTGCACCAAATATTTGGAATCTGGCTGCCCTGCGGATCTAACCACAACTACCTGCCAACTGTACTCAACGGAATCCGTCGTGCACCGCGACGTGACCAGCTACGAGCTGCAGTCTGCTGCATAAGCTTGGATGCTGTTGCTGACATCGACTTGCAGTCCGCGCGACACTTCGGCGGCGCTGCTGAGCGCTACGCAAGGGGTTTGAGGCGACGCCTGCATCTCTGCTGGAGCTGTCTTCGTTACTGGCCTCGCGGTGGAGTAATGGTGCAAAACTTTGTAGGTGACGAGTGTCACTACGGGAATCTAAAAAAATAATGTCACCAAACTGCACATTAATTTGGGGAACACATGATTAAAATATTTATGTTAAAATTCGAACCTTAATGTATATTGTTACTAATGCATTTTTTTATCATATTATTGGTTATTAATGCTGTAACCTGTTTTTTCAGCAATGAGGATGAGAAGCATGAGAAAGAGATAAAAGGTTGGTACTACTCTAATCCATAGTCATTACTAATAAAAAAATTACTGCAGATGAAAATTAATATTGAATTTATTTTTAAAGAAGAAAAAGACAAAGAAGTAGATGGCGAAAAGAAAGAGAAAAAGGAGGAGAATAAAGAAGGCGGTGCTAGAAACTTGTGGGTCAGTGGCTTGTCCGGCGACACACGTGCTAAGGACCTGAAGCAACTCTGCAGCAAGCACGGGAAGGTAAACAAGCAATGTGTTATCAAAGACAACATGGTTAATGTGCTTTTGTTATACTTTTGGCAAAACATACACAGCCCATACTAGTACCTATTTTATTTTGTTTCTAACACGTTATTTTCGCCCTAGGTGATTGGAGCCAAGGTGGTAACCAATGCTAGGACTCCTGGATCTCGTTGTTATGGCTATGTCACGATGGCAAGTGCTCAAGATGCAGAGAATTGTATTAAAAATTTGCATAGAACAGGTAACTATAGTTCAAAATTGCACTAAAATATCTAAAAGTTTCTAACATCACATGTTATGACTGCTAATCTAATATTTTTTTACAGAATTGCATGGGCGTATGATTTCTGTTGAGAAGGCTAAGTCCGAATCAGAATCGGCCTCACGACGCCAACCATCCGCGCGTTCGGAACGTCGCCCTAGCAAGGAACGTAAAGAAGAAGCTAAAGAAAATGAGGTGGGGCACTTGATCATAATATTTAATTTATAAAAATAATAACAGATTTTCTTGATAAAGACACACTGTGTAAGGGAAAAACAAAGCATTAAAACAAAAATAATTTTGTTTCAGGATAACAAAGAAGGTATCGAAAAGACAGGTGATGTTAAGATGAAGAAGGAGAGTGAAATGTCGGGAGCAGAAAGTACTCGGTCCACATCACGGACACGCGAAAAGTCACATCGTTCTGATAAGGTCAGCTTATTTAAAAATTATTGGTAAAACCATATGAAATTAAGTGTGAGAACAAAGGTTTAGCAGTAAGCTTGTTAACTATTATAATGTGGTTATAAAAATTACTTGCGACAATTCACAGGATCGTGCAAAGCGAAGCACAAGGAGCCGAGAGCGTCGGAGATCGCCTCGGGAGGTTTTGTCATTTTCCAAAATTTGGGTTAGTATGGGGTGGGTTAAATATACACTTCTCATCAAAAACATTGAACCACTTAAATAACTTTAGAATGAATTAAAGCACAAACTGATTTTATAAGTTAGTTCAAGATAACCATTGTGAGGTGGTTTGATGTTTTTATGAGATTTGTATTCTTAGTATGCATGCATGTGTGAATCGTGAATGAATTCGTTTTTGTTTTACTCTGCACATCAATTAAAGTTAAATGTAGTTTCCAACCAGCTGATCTGGAAGTTGTGTAGCTAGTATGATGATGCATGTTAACCAATCAGACTTTGTACAACAGATTTTCAACATTTTAATCAATAAAGTTGAAAATAAAATAATAAAGTTGACATTGACAGTTTGACCTGCAAGTAGTTGTGCAAAATGGCATGTATGAGTTACGAGAATGTTCTGAGTGTTGTAATTGTGTAAGGAATATGAGCTAAGGGTTATAAATGTGTGGTGCAGAAGGAGCGCGACGTGGCACGTGCACGTGAGAGGTCGAGGGCGGCGCGCGAGGAGGAGCGCCGGCGACGCGCGGCCGAGGACGCGCTACGCGAGCGGGAGCGCCGACAGAGGCAGGAGAAACATCGACTCGCACTCGAGAGGGAGAAGCTCAGGGCTGAGAGGTACTACTAACATTACCAATATTACTGTTGCCCCTATATTTTGAAGACTAAAGTACTCTGAACACAAATAGAGGAATTGGAAGTAAAATCAATCATCAATCCAGTGATTTAAAATATAACATTGAATAACAGTTAACTCATTTTGCAGAGAAAAAATTGAACGCGAAAAGAATGAGCTACTTCGTTTGGAACGCGAGCGTCATAGACTGGAACGGGAGAAACTCGAATTGGAAAGACTGGAACTGAAACGTGCTCAACTAAGGTAGGATATTACTGCAGATGTTATTGTTACAGTACTGCTCACTTCAAAATATTCATTTGTGAAACACAGGTCTTAACTTATTTTTGTCGTTAAAATGTACTTTTTGACATCAAAATATAAAAATTATTGTGTTCTAATTGTACTTTACCTTTCTATAACTGTTGACTTCCTCAGACTGGAAGAAGAGCGTCGTAAGCGCGGCTACGAGGGTAGTACATATCGCAAGGCGGGCAGTCCGCCGCCCGAGCCTGCGTACGAGCGTGATACCAGGCACAAGCGACCACCGCCGCCACCCATAGTATGTACCAAAAACTTTTATTATAGCTTGTTCCTTACTGACATTGATTATTATATATGGTAGTTTTTGATACTTTTCAAAGCGTAAATAATTCCTAAAACTTATTTTGGTTTTTAAATCTATTGTTTAGAGCTTTTCATTATAAACCAACATTCAGTTACCTTAGACATAGCATTTAAATGTAGTGATAAAGACTCTACAAACTTCACATAAATGATTAAAATCTAGTGGTTGGGATGACGAGTTTCCTCACGTTTGATATTTTTCACTTACATAATAAATATCACCAGTCGTCCAGCCGAGGACAGTTTGAAGCGCCGCCGCCGCCTCGGTTCGAGATGACCGCGAGCTACGAGAGAGGAGCCGACAAGCGGGATCGCGAACGTGACTACAAGCGGGATTATCCTCGTCATGTTTCATGTGAGTATTATACTTTATTGGTCTGTCTGTAGTACAGTTTCAAATGTATCGAAGTATGTTACTTTTAGGTCTTTATTTTACTGATATGAAGAATGAAATTATATTAGTCTTGTTAATAACAAAACAATATTTTTCCAGCTGGTAACATGAAGTACTCTAGCAATGGCGGTGCCAGTGAAGACTCCCGACAACCAATGCCACCAGGCACAAGACCTAAAGAGCCCAGGTATTGATTTAATCTTGTATAATATTAAACTATTTTGATTTTTAGTCTTTGTTTAGATCTTACTTATCATTCGTTTTATTTCCAGTCGCTCATATGAGTCTCGTGACAACCGTTCGTACCGGCCATCACCGCCCGGTAAACCAGAACCACGCAGCTGGAATGCGTCCAGTCGCTACCCTGATGCCGCACCGCCTTCTAAAGGTAATTTATACATGCATAATAAAGCTGCTACAAAAGTCTACTAATGAACTTTTCATTAAAGTTAACTTACCAATTGTGAAATTCTATTGTATTTTCAAAATTAATAAAACAAAATATGTAACTTTTTTATCATTGATGTTTTTAGGTAGTAACGGTAGTGGTGGAGGCGGCGAAGCTTGGTCGAGCGGCGAGACACGCTATGGCAGTTACGAAGCTCGGTACGCGCCACAGTATCAGCCGCCGCCGCCGGGCGCGCCTTACCCCGACCGCTACGCGCCGCCGCCTCGCGACTACCCGCGCAAATACTAGTCACGTAAGTCCCAACACAATTAACTTGCACTCAAGTAAATTTGTCTATTATATACCCAAGTCCCGGCACGAACGCACCCTCTTGCCCGCCTCGCGCAGAATGTCAGTCATTTCATTTTCTAGAAACCATTTCAGTCTAAAAAGTTGTGTAAATTTGTTCCGTGTGCTAATTCAAAAACCAAACAAACAAATGGCTTAGTGCCAAAAGATGAACATTAACATAACTACAAGTTTTTCTAATCTTAAAATTCTTTTCTACTACTCGTTTAACTACTACTCTAAAATGCTCATCTCATTTCTGTTTTCTTTTTTTACAGGTTTGGACAATTGTTGGCGATTACGGTTCACATGTTAATTTCGTATGTTAGAGTGAATGTTATTATTTTATAATGCAATCTTAGTTCAGAGGGATAGTATCTATCTCTGAATAATTGTACGTGATATTATATTACTTTTGTAATAACTCGCTGCAACAATTTGATTAATACTATTTTGGGGTCACAAGACTTATATTTAGCCCATGATTTCCCCGATTTCTAGGGATGTTATAGGATAATATTTAGCTCATTCCTTAATAGACAAGTTGTGATGACTAACATTAATGATGATATAATTTATTTGGATCCTTTACTTTAAAAGTTAATGTATTATTTCCCATGTATAAGATTGAATAAGTCTTATCTTCAGACTAGCTATTATTAGTGCTTATTATTATTCGTGTGCGCCGCTATCAATTGTTTTATCATGTAATACTTGACCAAAATGATCTAAGGTATAAAAAAATGTACAGTCAACGTAAATACATAATAATATATTACTAAACGTTTGTACAAAGTTACATTGGGTATGATAGGCTAATACGAATACAGTGTACTGTTTTGTGTAAAGTATAGATGATAATGCGATAAGTAAAGAAACATATAAATGAGACTGCAGTTTTATTTTATTGTATTTATTTACCCAATATATAACTCACTGAATTTAATTTTTTCGTCAGATTGAAAAATAAAAACATTTTTCAAACCTATAAAACGTGTTGAACTTACACCCACTGTGTTTTTCTAAATTACTGACTTCGTTAAAAAGTGAGTAGAAAACATTCTTGCTGTAGTCCTTAGCAATTGTTTTCGTTACAAAATCGTTACTAAAGAATAAAGTAATCTTTGTCTCTGAGTGCGGCAGTTAGACCAGTACCAGGGCAGCATACAGCAACAAAGAATATTTAATTTTCTAAGATCAAAAAATAAAGCAACAAGAGTAAAATAAGGTAATTCGTATCGAAACTCAACGCGAGCGTTGTATCACGTCGTTTCTCTGTGAGGCCCAAAGAGTATAATAGGTAAGTATAGGTGAGGCCGTGTTAGTGGTATCACTCTAGTCGAGCCGGCCCATTCGTGGCGAAGCATAGAGTAATCAGTAGACACTGACCCTGTGTAAATCAGCCATTACTCTTTTACTACCTACTACGAATATTTTAGTCAGCGCTGACTTCAGGCCACTGTATTGTACTGACTTCAAATCAGTTTATACAGGGTTCTTTTCGGGTCAGCACTGACTTGCCTCCAATTTGTAGTCAGTTACTGACCCTGTGTAAATTACCCATAATAGAATAATAAGAATATTTTATGACGTATTTTTATACAACTGATTAGTGGAACTTGAACTATTTGGAAGGTCTTTTATAAGGAACCAAGAAATAAGAACGCTGATTAAGTTTACATTTTTTTATTGATTTTCATAAATTACATATGCAGTGATTACAATAATAATCACATATATTACACTGAAGCATTTATTTTGTGTCATTTTGAAACAGTTACGAAATAAAGTTAATACTCGAAAACTAAGGAACAAGATAGGCGGATTTTTGTGGTGAAGCTACAAATACAAAACAAAAGAATATAGTAAATGGATGTTAATTGTACATACAACATTTAATACGTCGCCTAAGGAACAACACCGCTAAAATTAAACACTTATGTAGTACCTACTTTTCTATAAGATGTTACAATTTTTTAGATATATGAAAAGTTTAATTATGTTTAAAAGAAGAAAGAAAAGTTTAAAAAGTATTTTCTTTTTCACTGTAATCAGAAAGTCGTAATTTTTGGTAGCTGCCAATATTTTAGTATGGGTCTTATGGGTGATCAACCACACTAACATATTCAGCCGTCCTAACTTAATTCTTCTTGTCTCACCGACTGATTATCAAATTCTGGAGTCGATATGAGAGAAGTAAGATAAGTTTCTACCAAAACATTTACATCTTTTCTGCTTTTCATCCATTAGCAGTATGTAATACGTATTTATTTAGTAAATTGATTTGAATAATTTGATACTAGTCGCGATAAATGCAGTGTTGATCCTTATGCGTCGCAAAGGGCTGTTTATTGCTGTTGCATAAATAGTAAAAATATGATTGTCGAGTTACTCTGATCGTACTAACTAAATAACAAACGTACCGCCTTATCGCTCGTTATTTAGTACAACTTGAATGATTTATCGTTAAACATTCATTTGAAATAAATCACTTCTAATGAATACTTTGTTGTATTATTAAGAACTTGGTGTAAGTATCCCGTTATTATTCAAGTACAATCTTCAAATCCTAGAGTAACACCGTATTGACGAGGTAAGTGGTCTACACATGCAAGACTAGTTGTTTTAAAATGTAGGACGCTAACTCGGTCCGGGTTCGCGACCGAAATAAGACTTAATTTTTAATATGTTCAAATAATTTGATCTTTGACAGAATTTCATAGAATGGTAAAGTAGGTAGGTGTTTCTCAATAAATTGCAAGCAAACATTTGTCTTTATCTGTCTAACATTATAAAGTCAGAAAAAACATTCTCAATGTAAATTACAATCCTAAAAAAAATTCTAAAACAACATTGTTACATAAAAAAAAGTATGGGATAATTAGTAACTTAAACATTCCATCTTAAAAAATACAATGTGACACCCCCTTTTTAATGACCATGTAATTTAATTACTCGGTATATTCACGCTTTGCGTGTATTGTAACTTAGCAACTAATTAAGGTGTATGTACGCGATACAAAATCATCCACCACCAACTTAAAATATAAAAATGCCATCGCAGCCTCAAACAGCTGCCTGCAGGTAATTTATATTTTCGACAAACATTCCGCTTGGTGTTGGAACTTGTGGGTTTGTTGTAAAATCTGAATGTTTGTCGTAAGTCCATGTATTCACGTCTTTGTGCCGCGGCTCAGAAATACTCACGTTGAGATACTTCAGAGCCTCGACTGCCGCCTGTTGTCCCTGCACTGCGGCAAGACGCAACAAACGTATCGCAGTTTCCTGATCAGCCTTGAGTCCGCCTCGACCTTGTCCGTAGTAAATACCCAGATTGTATAGAGCTTCAGGGTGATCCAGTGATGCGGCCGACTTGTATAGCTCCATTGCCTGAAAAATTAAAAATATTTACGATGACTACAACGGCGACTGAGTATAATCTTCAGTCAGAATTAATATATAAAATGATTATATTTCATTATTTTCTATTATTAATTACCGTTTTTTCATTAGCAGTTACACCTAATCCCTTTTCATAGCACAACCCTAAATTATAAATGGCTGGAGCATGGTTACGTTCAGCTGCAGATCTGTAAAAACAAGACAATGTTTTGTTTCACAATACAATTTTATCAACAATTTGAAGATAATGGTGTTATGAAAATAGAAATGATAACAAATTAATGTACTTTCAAAATGTTCAGATAAAAGTGTATTCAAAGCATGACAGCCAATATTATAATTGTGCATTGCATATCTGCTAGGCACCCCAAGTTGTGGTACATAGCATAACCCGTTGTATGCCGGAACGCAGATCACGCGAGACACAATGTGATTTATATTGTTGTCTTATATACGGCATACAAGGGTTAAATGCGCCACTAATAGCGTTATATATACTCATCATTCCAATTTCATGCTACTTCAGATATTCGAAAAATAAAATCCCTACTAACATGACTTCTGTATGACTCTGGAACCGATCTCGAAATTAAACTCTTATCGAAAATAAACTGGGCATAGAAATGAGTGCGGAAACATTGACTATTCCTAAAATAGAAATACTAGTGATATATTTCATAGACCTTCAAATAATTACCTTAGTAAACTTAATCCATCTTGATAGTGTCCACTCTCAATGGCCGCTAAGCCTAGTCTGTTTTCAATAGAATTCAGCACATCACCCAAGTCATCATCAGATGTTTCAGAGGTGGAGTTACTGAGAGTTCTTGTTACACTTGTTTTCTCAGATACATTCTCTTTGATCGAAACTTTAGACAACTCTTTGAAGTCTTTCTCACTGTCATTAGGCATCAAATATACAGTAGGAGTAAATTCAGAGAACATCTTCCCAATTTTGGAAATGGATTCAACATAAAAGTCATTTTTGTTTACACTAGACAAGAATGGCTGGACAGAATTCACCAAGTTGTTTACAGGGGCGCATGCTTTCTCTTGAAGGTCAAGAATCCTGCAATGTTGCTTCACTTTGAAATGTATAATTTGACTAGTATACCATCCCAAAACTGCTGCACCACTCTGTAAAAGTATATCGTAATTTGTCATAAAATTATGCCTGATAACATCTTTGTCAAAAGAAAATTAGCACTCTTCTAAAAGAGACAGAATATTTGTGCTTGTTTATTTAAGATATTAACATCATTGCAATCTTAGAAGACTGTTGCTTCATTTCTGTTTGATTAACAAATTACATGACTAGAGTTGTGAAGGGTCAGTAAACCGACATTATTAAGTACATAAAAATAGACTGTCCATTTACATACCCATGTTATAGCATCCACCCAGGACTTGTTCAGGTGTTGGAAGCCCCACTTGTTGCTATTAGTGCCTTTGTCATCATTGTATGATTTGCAACATTTGCGAAGTTGAAGCCACTTACTGGAGGCATTTTCTTCATCATTTTCCTTTATTGTTTCCAATTGATTATCCTACAATAATTGATATATGTCAATATAATTAATTTGCTGCTTCTCATTGAATCATGCAACAATATTTCATGCAATATACATACATAATATTGATCCTCAAGCAATCTATATAAAGCATATACATATTAACATAATGTAAAACATGTTAAAATATAGCAGCCATTATCATTTCGAGCATCAAAATGATGTGTGGGTTTGTACACACAGATTAGATAAAAAATAGATTAGAATCCGCATGCAGAGCTGGCTTATCTTCCTATTGGTATAGTATTAAACTAAACAAACCGATGATCTGGGACTCATCCAAGTTTTCTCTGGGTGGTCAATGCTCCATTTCATTTCATTCTCGTTTTGGTATGTTTGACAGCGAAGTGCATGCCACTTACGAGGTGGACCAACATGTTTCCCATCTCTTTCATGAAGTTCTTTCATGCGATCTTCCTACAAATTATTTCAATATGATTTTGATTGGTCCAGTTAAATTGTGAAGATGAAGGGTTATGGTGGAGATGGAACTCAACCATACAAGTTGAGATAAAAATGACAAGTGTGAAATAAATTTAAATAAAAAAGGTATGAAAAGTACTTTGAAGTAAGGTTTAGAGAATTGTTTATGGAATATTATGATAACTGGAGAGATTGAGGACTTTAAGAAGGTAGAATATGGTTTTTCATCTTATATCAGGTAGATTAAAAATGGAAAATGTGCCAACCCCCAGTGAATTAAGACAGAATGAACTAACTTTAGTCATTCAAGAAGATAAGCCAATAAAACTGATACTTAGTGATAAAAAAAAACAATATAATTTGATTAAAATTATTAGGCCATGCACATTGCACACATAGTACAAAAATAACTATGTATTATGTTGGAACAATACAATACTATGTATTTATTTTAAGCATCTTTCATGCTGCAACGAAAACCAAACTAGGATTACATTAGAAAGGCAAAACAAAACTTTGAATTAAAATAGAAATACCAAACAGCAAATACTTCTATTACAAAACTGATTCATTGATAAACATACCCATTTTTTGGGATCCATCCACATTTTCGCAATCCTAGCTCGATGTTCCTTCCATTTCTCGGCATCTGGCCCTTCCCCTTTCTGGAAAGACCTGCAGCGGAATCCACGCCATTTAGACGGAGGCCCTGGCTTCTTCATATTGTTTTCACCTCCCTTTTCGGCACCATGTTCCTGCAAGAAAAAATTACTTTACAATAAGTTATTACAAGGCGCAAGTGTCAGATGTTCAATTCGAAAAGGTTTTAATCTTGATCAACCTTATTAGATCTGTAAGGAATTATGATATAAAAAATAAATACCCATGGCTTGCCTCCCCACGACCATGGCCCATCTCCATGTCCAAAGTTCCACTTGTGGTCATTTGGGCCATTTTCATCTTGGTGGGACTCAAATCTTTTGCGGAGTGCTAGCCACTTGCAGGGTGGGCCTGCATGTATCTCCGGGTTTTCACTTATGTTCACACCATTTTCCTAAAAAATATTTTGATCACTTGATAAATTCTGTACTGAAGTCAGTAGGATTTTTTAAAATTAATGTAATGGGATGAATGAGATAATGTGACAAATTGAAGGGTTAATGAATGGAGAAATTCCTAACTAAAGGAAAAATTAATGAATTGTGTGATAAATGATAATCTATGAAAATGGTGAATCAAAAAGTTCCAAAAAATATCCTAAATGTCCTATCTGTGTAGGTTTCATGAAACCTAAATAACTGTGAAATAACAAAATATGCCTCATTTATTATTATAACTAATTGTAGTCATTTCAAAATTTGAATGATAGTTAAATTCTTCAGTATTTCATAATTTGGCCCAATGTTAGCCAAGTTTGATAACACACAGGAGGTGCACCACATGACCTATTTCATAATAATATGGTGACATTTCAGTTGAATAGTCCCTGTTCATTACTTTTAGGAATAAATAATTATAAAAACAATATATTTCTAATGTTAATATTATTTCCTATGCGGCTATGTGCATCATTATTTTGATAAATAGTAATATGACTGTGTACACAACAATTTACGTTTTCCTTATGTATTTCTAAAAATATGAGGTAAGTATGCTAAGTGTTTACTAAGTCTAAATTTAAATAGGTAGGTAATTAGTGTAACAATAAAAGTATTTTTGCTTAGGGTCCATGGAACTTATAAACAATATTTAAATGGTTATTGTATTCTTTAAATTTCTTTTTATCATTTATATTCAGTTTTCATATTAAAATTAAATAAATTAAATTATATAAATGTAGAGTTCATTTGAAATTAAAACTGACTTTCAGTTGTGCTATTCGACTTTGTAATAGAAGCTCGAAGTTGGAATGTTATTAAAAAAATTAAATACAAAGCAAATAAAATGTTAAAATACCAATTATCTTGTTAAAAGTAGTTTCAATTGGCTTTATTTATTTACATTAACAAGTAGTAACTTCTATGTCTAGTTTAAATGTCTTGTGATATTTGAAACTTTTGGCATAATAACTATCTGTCAAACACAAAGCTAACAAACTTGTTTTTAAGATAAACATTATCAAGGACAATAAAAAATCAATGTTGATAATTGTAGTAACTAGCCAATATGTTGCAAATAAGTTATGATAACAATTTCATTCATATTGCAGCCATATTGTTTCAAGTTTAAAAGAATAACTTATACAAATGTTATTCAGGTTTCAAAGTTCTTAGGAATAGTTTGGCTTTCCAAAACAAGATGACATCACCAATATGGTAGATCTAGCAAATATTTGGAATAGTTTTCTAGACAAACAAGTCTGCTTGTGATTACTGTTCACACATTACTAGTACCTTCTACACAAAGTCAAAAATAAAAACAATACTACTGCTAGACGCAGTCAATAATCATATTTACTTCTTCTTTGAGATAACAGACCAATCTGTTTTAAGATAATAGTGTTATGTCAGTGATAAAAATAAACTTGCCAAATGCATTGAAAACATACCCATGTTATGGCACCCATCCAATTTCTCTCTTGATGTTCGGGACCCCATTCTTGATGGTTCGGCTCATTCTCGTTCTGATAGGATTCAGAACTACGCATTGATAGCCACCAAGGTGGACTGTCATTTTTCTCCTCGCAAAAATTGACAGCACCATTACCGACTACGGTGGAGCTGCATCTATCGAATTGATTGGCACCCCGCTCCAACGTATCCCGAAACCGTCGCGTGACATATTTCCACATATTTTCGAAAAAGATAGATTGATATCGGCACTCCATGAGAACTATTTCACTATAGAAACTCCATTATTGGAATTGAAATGTGAATATATATATTGATTTCACACATATATATGGTAAGAAAATTGCAAGCTTTGAAACTGTTTGTTTTTTGAGGAAATAATAAGGAAAATTATAATTTGCTACAAAACACCACACACTCGGGTGATAACGTAATCCATAGACTAAAAAATATTTCGTAGATTTGTAGAATATTCTACACAGATTAAAAATAAACAAACTCGTTCAAAAATAATTAAGCTGTTTTGGGCATAGGGTAGTTAAGTAAAAGTAAAATTATTTTCTTTCTTACTTTTCAGATTAAAGAAACAAATGATTGTTTGATTTTGATCCAGAATCAAAGTGTTTTCACGTCTTTAATTTCATGTAGGCACGTCCAAACGTGTTTATTATTTTTATTAGTATAAACAACAAGTGAAGGACTAAGGGGCACTTAGTCAGTCAATGGTCGTAGTAGTCTCTCGGCTGATGATGATGATTAGTATAAACATTATAATCTGTGGTTCTACTAGTCAACTCGATTAATCTTATTTTTTCTGTGGTACTGAACAACTGTCACTGTCACTGAAAACGAAAGAAAAAAAATTGGAATGACATTGTGTTCATGTTGTGTTTCTGTTTATTATTGTTTGTATTTCCTGTGAGGAAACTTTGAATAAAAGCACTAAAATTAATAGATAAGCGTGATAAAAATAACCATGTGTGGGCGTACTGGATTGTATGATACAGTATAAATTAAACTCTTTAATACTCGATACTTATTTTGTGAAACATCCATATTTACTAAAACATAATAATATTCTATTACTTCCTACATGTTTTTCAGATCATTACAAAAGGATAAAGTACAGTGCGCTTGCAGTTATAAATCTAAAAATGATAATCACTATGTTAAACCAGAATGGCTTCCAGAATTCAATGCAGGAAAAGATTATGTACCTTCTTACAATATTGCTCCAACTGATGTAACTCCAGTTCTAGTTTCTTCTAGCAGATTCCGTAATATTGTAGACTGCGACAGAGTCCTTAAACCTATGATGTGGGGAATTATACCACCATGGCACAAAGTATGAAACTAAGACAAACTTTTTATATATATTTTGTTGATTTCCTAATTACTTATTGCTAGTGTTTTTAGGGGGACTATAAAACACACAACTTGAGTACCAATAACTGTCGACTTGAAAATATAAAAAGTTCCAAGCTATACAGTCCAATATTGAACAGTGGAGGTAGATGTGTAATAGTCGCTGAAGGATTCTATGAATGGCAGACCACCAATAAGATGTCTAAAGTGAAACAACCATATTATATTTATGCTCCACAGAAGGATGGTGTGAAGGTTTAATATTTGTTTTTAATTTTTACTGAATTCTACCTAATAAATAAAAATATTGCCTAACCTGGGAAGCAAAACTGACCATGAACTAATAAATTTCTCATGACTACTTTCCCAAAGAGGCAAAAGGTTTCATCCCTCAGGCATTAATTATGTATGTGTATTACAGATTGATGAACCTGATACATGGCATAACGACTTTGATGAAAATACAGGTTGGAAAGGAATAAATCTTCTCCATATGGCTGGATTGTACCACATCTGGCAAAATGAGGAAACAATAATTTATTCATATTCTGTAATCACAATGGAGTCAAATGAAACTTTTGATTGGCTGCATCACAGAATGCCTGCTATATTGGACAGGGACGAACAAATAGAAGTATGTCTTCCTTTATTTATACTGCTGTATTATGTAGTAAATCTAAAGTATTTATTTGTTTCCACAGACTAGTCTTTTATATTCTATTGTTTTCTCAGGCTTGGCTGGACATAGATAATGTTAAGCCAGACATGGCACTAGGCTACCTCAAGCCCATAAAACTGCTGTCATGGCATCCAGTTTCAACTGCAGTTAACAATTCAAGAAATAAAAGTACTGATTGTAATAAGAAAATAATGGAAGAAGACAAGAGTAAGAAAAAAACACAAAAGACATTACAATCCTGGTTTACTAAAGCTGAAAAGAGGAAATCAACTGATACTGGTGATTCAGACCCTAAAAAGTCCAAACTTGAATAAAACTGTGATAAAATGTAATAATTATATTTATTTTTAACTCCTTGGAGTAAGATGTCAATCACAAGCTTTATGATCACAAATCTCGCTATATACATTAGCTAGTCAACACAGCCTTTTATAATTATTTTTATAATACTATCATTTTCAGTTGCTTAAATCAACCTTAAATCATTAAGGCACCAATAAATCTGCCAAAAAATAATGTGATTCACATGTTAAAAAGGCTGGTTGGTCATTTTGGTGTTATATTCAATTTACTTTAATATCAAAGGTGCTTCTAAATGACCAATATTTCTCTGCAATTTATAAATGTGTCTTCTTTGGCAACTAATTGCACAGCCACATAAGTTTGGATGAATGTTCAGGCTATAACTGCAATATCCCATAGTTTGGTTAATACTGTTTAGTGTTGTAGTCACATATTACAGAAAAATATTGCCTGTTTAGAAGCACATTAATAAATGTAGGCCACTTCTTTACAGAGATAACAAAGATATGCAAGTACAAAAATACACTTAAATATTTTCAATCCTGAATTCTTTGAAGTCTGCTTCACACCTTATTGTTTTGTGGTTTTTCAAGAAATCAGACACAAAACTGTTCACCTCATACTGTTCTGTAATTAGAAATAATAAAAATTTGAACAATACTAAATTAACATTTAATTAAAAATGTCCATTAGTAGTGATAAAATACCTGGATATCTGCTGCACTGATAAATAAGCCTGATCAAGTGTTTAGCTAGAGCCTTAAATATTAATTTGCCCTTAATATGGCCCCGTATATAATAAGGTGTTAGAAGTTTCACAACCCATGGTGCAATTCTCTCTTTACAACTGGTGATAAACTCATTTGTCTCATCTAAAGGAGACAAGATTTCTTCATCATCACCGTCAGGCCCAAATAATTGCACAAATTTTTGCTTTACCTGTAAAAAAGAATTTTTTTTTATATAACAATTATTAGTAACTCCTGTAATGCCAGAATACAGGTCTAAACAAAACAGAGTTGGGGATTGGTACTATCTTGTAGTAAAGTAAAAAAGGTGGTACCAAACCCAATGGTGGTACCAAACATTCGGATTAGTGAAAAAATTAAGAAAATATAATGCTAAAACAGAACTCACCTTTTCTAGTTCTTTTCTATCTCTGTCACCTATTTGGTCCAGCAACTCGTGTAACTTTTGTTTTAAAAAATATTCTTCACATATCCATTTGCTTGTTACTCTTCTTCTCATTTTTTGTACTTCAGTCTTGTGTACTGGATGATCGTTGGCTACCAATAGTCCTGCTAAGTTAGCAAGCCTCTCATCTAATGATTTTATTTGGGCAGCATGGTTTTCAATAATGGAATCCTGATTGTGGAAATTATTATTAAAATTGTTATCCAATACATTAGAACTTATTTTAGTAGAATCTTCTTGAACTGTCTCAGTTTTATTTTCGAATAAAAGTGCACCATCAAATAAGTCATCATCATCATTGGTCTCTCCTTGGAAGAGTTTCTCTAGCTGCATCATTAACTCGTCAGAATCTTGAGATTCAACTGACATTCTTTTGGTAGGCATGGGCATTGTTGTGGAACTGGTAACCTGAGTTACTGTTTCACTTTCTGTCTGCATGGGGCAAATAGGTGGGTGAGGAGTATTATTAGTCACATAAGTCGTAGTTGTCATACTATTATCATTATTCATGTTTTTATCACTTATAATATTAGGCATTTGCTTTTCAATATTTTTTGGTGATTCAGACATTCCATGTCTTTTACGTTTACTATAGCCACATTGACAATTGTTATTCATAAGTGTGCTTGGGGTTTGAGTTTTCTTACTGTTTTCTGGTGGTTTATTAAGACAATTATATAAGTTTTTATTTAATTTTCCTTTCTTTGTATCTCTTTTTAACTCCTCTATCTGGAATGTAGATACATAATGTATTATAATACCTTTACATAATGTTTGATATAAGATATTAACAACAAGCAGTACCTACTTACCACAGAAATAATATTTTTCCGGTATATTTGTACCACCATACAAGCTTGGGCTGCAGTCACTTCTAATTTTTTAGCACACCTCCATATGGCACTAGGAAGATATATGTTTTTGTTGACTAACTTTTGGTGTGTTTCATAGTTAGTCGAAAGAAGTCTTATGATATACTCCATGTAGTATTTACGAACCTGTCAAAATAATACAGTATGTAGAGTGGTAGAGAATTCATTACATCTGAATTATTACAGTGGATGGTGAATTATTTGTTACCTTCGAAATTAAAAGTTGGGGATCAGCTTCAATATCTGGTAAAGGCATAACATTATTTTCATCTTCTAATAAGAATTGTTCAACAAACAAATCATGATCTGATGTTTGTACAGCCATTTTTCACAATATTACATTTATAAATCTTTGAACATTTGTTAAATCACTTATGTGTTTTAGATATTAGTTTTCACAACAACCGGCTTTTAAACAACAAACAATCCTCATTCTGTCTGCCATTTAATTTAGTAGGGAAGATGCCGACACTCCCGTAGTAGGCCTGTTATTATTATAAAATTGTCAATGTCAATATGGTAGTTGTCAAATGGGTGGGAAACTGTCAAAGTGGCGGTAGCATCGATAGTCCCAATAAAATTAGCTGGTATACTATAGTAGTCTTTGGTCCTAATAAAATGACTCGCTGTGGCATACCAAAATTAGATATATAAATCCAACCTGAAATAATCTTCCATTAGTACTTCATGATAATGTCATATATATAAATTATTATCTATATGAATACAAAGACTGAACAGCTAAAATGGGCAAAATATTAAACGAAAACACATTACCTTTCAACGAACTTGCCACGTAAAGTATCATCACGTTTTTTTAGTTCGCCTTTCCGTTATATGATAAATATAGGTATTTAGGCATAGCAATCAAGAATAATGGCTGCCACACTATCGGTTCATCTATACTAGCGTTTTTTTTTTTTTTTTTTTTTTTTTTTTTTTTTTTTTATGGAATAGGAGGCAAACGAGCAAACGAGTCACCTGATGGTAAGCGATCAGCGCCGCCCATGGACACCCGCAACACCAGAGGAGTCACAGGTGCGTTGCCGGCCTTTGTTTTTTAAAAAGGAGTATGCTCTTTTCTTGAAGGTTTGAAGGTCGTATCGGTTCGGAAATACCGCCGACGACAGCTCATTCCACAGTTTTGCTGTGCGAGGCAGAAAGTTGCGCGAGAAGCGCACAGTTGTGGCCTGCCAACCATCTATATGGTGGGGATGGAAATGCTGTCGTGTGGGTCGATGGCGAAAAGAAGCGGCAGGAATAAGACCAAACAATTCCTCAGAGCACTCCCCGTGGTATAAGCGATAGAAAATGCACAATGAAGCTACATCTCTACGCATTGCCAAAGTGTCAAGTCGGTTTGAAACTTCCTGACACTCAACAATCCGAACCGCACGCCGCTGAACGCGGTCCAGAGGATGAAGCTGGTACTGGGGTGCCCCCGCCCAAAGATGAGAGCAGTATTCCATATGGGGCCGAACTTGCGCCTTATATAGAAGCAGGCGATGGGCTGGAGTGAAATACTGCCTCGATCTGTTGAGCACACCAAGCTTTTTCGAGGCTAATTTAGCCTTATCCTCCAGATGACCACGGAACTGGACGTCGCTCGAAATGTTGATGCCAAGTATTCCAATACCGGCTGAGGCAGTCAGAGGGGTACTTTGAAACTGAGGTGAGACGACCAACGGTAGTTTCTTAGCGTCATTTGGATGTAGCTTTCACCGAGCAACCCCATTATTCAGTCGTTTAGTAAATAAATATTGCCTTTTTCAATGTCTTTGTATTATTATTATGCACCTTTGAAAAGGTATATGTGAAATGTTTGTGATTGTATAAAAAAGGATTATAAAATTGATACGTTAAGTTTTACAGTTCTGACACCTATAATTACTAAATACTCTTTTAAACCTGTAAAACTCGGAGATTATAAAAAAGTTAAGTTGTCATTGAACGTAAATGTCATTAATGTCAGTTTTACTTTTATTTATTATCTGTGGTTTGCCGCCGTGCGCGTACCTTACAATAATTTGGTAAATTGTATTTTTATAGGAAATTCAGTTGTTGTTTCCATCGCAATGGCAGATTCTACTGTAACAGAAGTGTCTAAAATGAAAGTGGTCGATTTGCGAAAGGAATTAAAGTCCCGCGGACTGTCATATACGGGAGATAAAGCAGAGTTAGTAGCACGACTTCAAGCTGCAATGTCTCAAGATGAGCACGGCGACATCAATTTAGATTCCGATGAAATTGACTCCGATGGTGTTTTGGAAGATGAAGATGATAAAAGCCAAGGTGACATACTCGACGACAATGCTGTGGATACTCTGAATGAAGAGTTAGCACTTTCTGAACAGCCATCTCCCGTAAAGACCACGCCAGAAGCTAAACCGCCCCGAACCCTCAAAAGGAGAATAACCTCAACAGAAGTATCTAAAGATAAACCTGAAGATAATAAATCAACAGAAAGTAAGGAGTCTGCTGCTAAAAAAATTGTGTTAAACAGAGCTATATCTATAACATCTACTCCTGCAACAACCGTTGAAGACAAAGATGTAGCAGCGGCCGAGATAAATCCCTCAAGTAATAAGATTAAAATTACAGCAGATATAGATACTAAAACACGGTTGGAAATGAGGGCAAAACGATTTGGATTACCAGTAAAAATGAGTGAAGATGAGAGGAAAGAAGCCCGTAAACAAAGATTTGGCCAAACTGTATCAGCTAAAAGTTCAGCCATCTCAAACTCTGGTACTTCAGTGAATTTAGAGAAATTCAAGAAAAGGGCTGAAAGGTTTGGACAGTCAGTCTCTAAAATAATGACTGATATAGAGAACCAAGAAAAATTGGCCAAACGGAAAGCTAAATTTGGAGCATCAGCATAAAAATTAAAGTGAAATAGCTATTGTAATTACTAACGTAAAAGAAACAGATGGTTTATTGTGAACTTGCTGCAGATATTGACTTTTGGTGACCAAAACGTTAAAGAAATCAATAGGTATCTAGTATGATAATTTTGTCTTTTTCAACTAAAAGTTGTTAGTAAGTGACATCATCACTATATGAGTGATGAGTCCATGTTCTATTACTTATAAATCTACTGACATACATTAGTCAATTAAGATTGTATTTAAGGTTAACATTTAGCTGTAATTGTTTACTTTAAGGGTGAATAAAAATTGACTAAAATTATGACGTATTATTTAATTGAAAGGTAATTCTTGAAAATCATCCAGAACAGAGTCTTCATCTATGTGTTGTGTTGTGTCTAACTCTTCATCATCTAAAATATTGGAATCTTGAGGTATATGGATGGCATATTCCATATAAGGTTCTTTGTACAATAATGCCCATCGTTGAGCAATTTTTTTGTCCAATGATTTTCTAAACGCCATACAATGCATAAACTTAGCTTTTTCATACTTTATTCTATTGAAACCTATTTGAGCCAGTGTGTATCTCCAGCATTTCATAATCTTGCTATTTGCTCCAACATGTTTAGAATCAGGAGTGTTTATTATAAGGATGCCACCGGGTTTCACAAGTTTGTAAGCTTTCTCACATGCTGCAATTCTTAACTCGGAGGAAGGTATGTACTCAAGGAGAAAACAAAAGGTTATAACATCAAACGACTCTTGCTGGAGTTGAGTTGCAGTCAAATCCTTTATTATGTGACAGTTCCCAATTGCTACATTTAAAAAGTCACATTTCAGAACAGAAGAATTAGCAGGGCATAAATCTATTGCTATTACATCAAACATGTTGTACACTTTGAAAGGATTATAGCAACTACCGACATCAAGTAGTTTAATGGGTTCAGAGAATGATTCTTCAAGTTCTACTTGTAGACCTATACTCTGAGAAATTTCCAACTCTTTATCTCGGTACTTCTTGTACAACTGGTTATTGAAATATTCGTGGCAGAATTCAACTGCCCATTTGATTCTAGAGGTTGCTTCACTTGTATCACTATTACAGTTAGTTTCCCAATGTGTGGTGGCTAATTTCTGCATGCATTCTGCATATTTTGATAAAGTGTCTACTTTACAACAATGTTCCTGCCATGCTGTGTCGGCTCCTAGTTTGGAACTTGACTTCCTAAGTGATAAATGCACACTTTTTATGTAGTCTGAAAGTTTTTTATGTTCCTCACTTGCCATTTCGCAAATAAATTAGTTCAGATTATGTTAAAGCCTTAATCCTAGTGGATAATAATATTTTTTAAATCTTAACAACCTTAAATTGCATTTATTTACAATTTCAACAATTCAACATTTCTGCTATTTAGATCAGTGACAGAATGACGGTGACAGCGTCAAGTATAAAAACGTCAAATCAAATACTCAAGACATAAAATGTTGTCATCATTAAAAATATTTCATTTTGAGTTTTGTATTTGAAATAAGTATTACCACATAAAAATATTCAATCTAATATAATACAAAACCATAAAATAAAACTATGATAAGCGACATAATTGCTGAAATGTAATTTTCCTTTGAATAAATCTGTTTTTTTGTACTTTACAAACATCATTTGTTCTAAAATAATTTATAGAATACACAAGGAAAATTATGTTTAGTAGCCAGAATCATTATTTGTTGAGTCTTTTGGGAGCATTTTTGAGATGATGACATTATAAATTCAAAATCTTTTCTTTTTAGCAAAGTCTAGAAGCTAGTATGCTTTAGATATAGGATATTTGATACCCACTAGATAAATTAGGCGTTCAATATGATTAAAAGTTATCTATCAGCTGACAATCAGCAGAAAATTGGGAACCTGTGCAGTTAGTTCTTTGAGCCTAATAGTTTTAACTGCTAGTATTTTTTCATATTGTCACAAATATTATAATGAAAACTGCTGGTGTTAATCACAGTTTCGAATAAACTAATAATATATCTGGTGTAAGACTCCAACATTGTAGACAATATAGCACTTTAGCTTTAAACAATACATTACAAACATTAGTTCTCTTTCAAGTAAATAAAGTTAGTATTTAGTAACAAGTCCATGTTTCAGTAAGATATTCTCAACATGGATGAAATAAAACAAATTTGTGGGCTTGGTTGCTATTAATTTAGTAAATGAAATACATTGCATAATATTATAGAATTTAATTAGGGTACATACAAACATTTTGTAATGTTGGAGTATAATAATCAAACTAATAAGCACTTTGTTTGAGTAGCTAGTGAAAATTTGTGGGTAAGTATGTATGTTCTCAACTGCTTTATAAAAATAACTTTAGAGAGGAGTCAGTGTTTACCGTGAAATATGTTAAGTTGCTGAATAAATTAAAACAATACCTACACTTTATATAAGATAAATACAATACTTAATTATTTAATAACGACCCTAAACAATCGACGTCAAACTTTAAAGATT
Organism: Spodoptera frugiperda; assembly: GCF_023101765.2. NCBI lineage: Eukaryota > Metazoa > Arthropoda > Insecta > Lepidoptera > Noctuidae > Spodoptera > Spodoptera frugiperda. Next base: position 6,211,266 of record NC_064229.1, on the reverse strand, counting down.
GACCATTGTCAAAATTTTATTATAAATTTTGAATAATCGGCGAATTATTTTAACTTATCTAATCTTAATGCAAATGCAATTCAATAGGACTCCTCTCGTACGATAATAATTTAATAACGATGCCCTATGCATATCATTATTCTTTAAAATTTAATCGTAGTTAAATCGATTAAAACATTCCATCACTATTAAATCTCTACGATAAAGGAAATCACACGGATATTTCGAAAGCCAACAAAACAAACAAAAGCGTCCACTAATAAGTGTTAGCGTAAAACAAAGAAACGAGTCCAGGTAACGGTGCGTCTCCGGCCGGGGCTCGCGACACGCCCGCGACTCCATATTTACAACGGATAAACACTAACAACATCGACGGCCACAAACTTTACCCTCCGGCGCGTACCTCGCGGACTACCGTAACATCTAACGAGTAAACATCCAACAGTTTCGTCCACCGACGTCCGTGGCGGGCACGGCGGGCGGGCCGCGCCGCTCCTACCTGCGCTCCGGCAGCCGCGCCGCCGCCGCCGCCGCCGCGCGCGCCGTCTCCTGCACACACACACTGCGTCAGCCGCGCCGTCACACGCGCTCCGCCTCCGCCTCGCCCCGGCACGCTACCTTGCTGCGCGGCGTCGGCTTCACGCGCGCCGCCACCGCCAGCGCGGGCGGCGCGGGCTCCAGCGGCGCCGGCGGCGCGGGCGGCGCGGCAGGCGGGGGCGGCCGCCACGCCGGCGCCGCGCGCCCCAGGGACGCCAGCACCAGGCCGCGCAGCAGCGCCGCGCGGCTCTCCGCCTCGGGCCCCGCCTGACTGTCGCTGGCACCTGCGCATACACCGGGACGTTACGACCGAGTCACGAGCAGCGACACAAGTCTGTGATTGCCGTACTCACCGAGGAAGCCAGAAAGGAGAAACTGCGAATCGCTAGGTTCGGGTTGTGGTTGGGGCTGCGCTACGGCAGGCTGTGGCGCGGGCGGGGGCGCGCTGCCGCTGGCTCCGCCGGTCGCTCCGCCTGCGCGCCGCGGCAGTCGCTCCAACTGTTGTCGAGCCGCCTGTCGATGATTAAACTATAATTAATAAAATTGGATTGAACGTTAATCGATACGATGTCCGACACAGTATGATACAGTATAATAAACAGTAATGGTGAGGGTCTGACCGTGGCCTGCTGCCGCTCCAGTTGCAGCTGCATCTGTAGCTGCTGCAGCTGGCTGGGCGTGCCGGGCTGGCCGGCGCCGCGCCGCACTCCCGACAGTTGCGAGAGCAGCTCGGCGATGGGGTCCACGACGGCGTCGCGCGACGAAGGCGACAGCGACGAGATGCCGCCGCCCGTGCTGCAAACATTCAAATACATTTACCTATTTGAGACTGATTAGAAAAAAAAAACACATCTGCAAAATAGCATTTTAACTTTCGTGAGACCAACTAAACCAGCATAAATAACTATTTGAATGCATCAAGAGCTTTCCTGTGTTTATAACTCAGCTTGTACGTTATATTTCGGACTAAGTGTAGTCTAGTTCAGCAGATTTCATTTAGCTGTAATATTACAAAGCTGAAAAACGCTATATAGCTTTATTAACGCTAGTTAGTTGAGTTATACTCAGGAGACTTGAACAAGCAGTAATGTTTAGTGAACAGCTAAATTAATGTCAAGACATTGGACTACTCAACTAACAGACAGGAAAAAAAACATACTGAGTGTTTACATTCTTGTTTTTTGAATTCCCAATTTGATCTGAGTGCTCCATAATTAGCCATAATAGATGGTAGCCTAATTGGTCTTTAGTTAACTATCAATTAATTGCTCAATTTATGATAAGAATATGTAAAATGACGAAAGGTACTGTAGGTACAGCTCTAGTTCTGAAGAGCTCAGAGGTATCTAGTCAAGTGGGAGGAGTTTGACTTGCGCACTGGCATACACAAAGAACAAAACAAAGGTAACACAACTTAGTTTACACAGTTTTCTGTTGCTTTCTTTTACATTAGCATAAAAACCTGCAACAGTGGACTGCTAGTCTGTATTTGAAACTTCAATTACTTAGAAATTTTGATATTTTCTTTCTTACTTTTCTGGTGGTGGCGGCATGAAGAGCATTAAATTGAGAAACAGCGTAATCATTTTTAATTATATGCTAGCTACGTATTATACTTGATGTCGTTAAATGTAAACTTAGTAAAATGTGAGTTATCTTTACTTTGTTGTTGTGCTTGTTTATGTTACATGGCTCTATAATCTATTGTGATAATGTGATAGTGACTAGTGTTGTGATGAGTCTATGGTTTGAGTTGTCTGTGGTTAGTTTTGTATAAAATAAAAATATAAACAAAATAAAAATCAATACTTTCGAAATTATTGACATAATTTTGTTATACATTCTATAATGGCCAATCCGATGTTTACATATGAAACTGAAAGAAGTTAGTAATATGGTAAGTTTCATGTACTAAAAGAGAAAGTTATTACTTGTCTTATTTTCGTATTTAATTTGTTAGCATCGCTTTCTATGTAATATTAAAATACCAATGAAAAGATGACTATCATCCCTAAACTAAAACCTACAATATATGCTACTAACTAAAGTTTAGTATTAGTAAGTTTAGTTATACATCCCTACATCTATATAAAAAATGACGCTTCAAATTGTTTACGCAAAGCATAGCATTTTTGTAGTTGTTTTGCCTGTAAATTATTGTGAAATAAATTAATAGTAAAATGCAAGACAAGATAATGTTTAATTAGACAAAGAAGAATGTTACAAAAAAATGCTCCTTTACAAGTATTATAAAGAGATAGTTTTATCTACACTTGAATATAAAGATGAATGTGAGAAAACGGCTTTCAATACTACAAATTAATATGAGGTGTAATATATTGTAGGTTGGTTTATCATATACAACCGAATAAGTTATAATAGATGCCCTTCAAAGAATGCCAAGAAAATGAATATTTCCTTTGATTCAAATTAGGTGAAATGTCTGTAAGCTAACTACTGAACGACTGCACTGAATGGGAATGTCTTTATCATGGTTTATTCCAAGAGAAAAGTTTAGATTAAAAGAAAAGAATACCAGAAAATTAAACGTAATTTAACACGCATCCAGAGTTGGAGCGGGTTGCTAGTGTTTGTGACATGCTTTGAATCTATACTAATATTATAAAGCTGAAGAGTTTGTTTGTTTGATTGTTTGTTTGTTTGAACGCGCTAATCTCCAGAACTACTGGTCCGATTTGAATAATTCTTTTTGGGTTGAATAGTGCATTTATCGAAGAAGGCTATAGGCTATAAAACATCTCGCTATGACCAATATAGTAGTATTATAAAGCTGAAAAGTTTGTTTGAACGCGCTAATCTCCAGAACTACTGGTCCGATTTGAATAATTATTTTTGTGTTGAAAAGTGCATTTATCGAGGAAGGCTATAGGCTATAAAACATCACGCTATGACCAATAGGAGCCAAGCAGAGCGGGTGAAACCGCGCGGAAGTAGCTAGTACAATATAAAACACATTCCCAGCCACGTCTGTCAATCGGTAAGCGTCAAACTCAAAAACTACTGAGCAAAATTTTTTGATTCTTGAAGAAAGATGAAAATGAATGAAAGAAGGAATGTTGATGATTAATATAACTTAGTCGCCACTGCGTGAGAATGTTAGCTACAACAAAACAAACCAAATATAAATAACAATATGTTTTTCCATAAGCTCTCTAAAAACCCCCCCATGTAGATAGGCATGTATGAAAAGATTGATGAATGTATTGAATGTATGAAGACATGCATAAGAAAACAAAAAAAAAATAGTAGAAAAAAGGATACATTACCTAAATTGCATATTAGTACGTCGCGCGCGACTCACGCCGCGGCCGGAGTGCGGCGTACGTCGCACTCCTCCGTGCCTGATACCGCTTGGTTCATCTTGCACAGTTGTTAAGGCAAATATTCATTAAACATGTACATTATTAACAATAAAATTCATATTTCACGTATTTTTGTACCAATTCAGGGACGTATCCAATCTACACTAATAAACCTAAATAAAAAAGGACAGCAGGAAATGTTGTTGAATAGGCTCTGAATCTGCTACACCAATTTGAAGTTTTGTCTCACCATTTCACAGAATAACAAAGGCTACTTTCTATCCTGATATTCCTACAAAATTGGAAACTACTCAAGGGAAATATTTGAAAATCTTTGTGGGCCCAAGAGCTGGCAGAAAAGTATAACAATAAAAGTAGTAACTCTTAAGGGTCGGTTCATATCTGACGTAAAATACATCGAGCGTATTATCGGTCGTACTGACGTATCATCGGTTGAGTGTGAACGGTCAATTGTTTTTCTATACATTTGTCTGTTCTGGCGTTACGCGACTGATGATACGCGACATATGTTCCGTAAAATATGGACCGACCCTAAAAAATAATATATGGTATGTTTAGTAACCCCTCTGTAAAAAAAGATTATTATATTGAAAAGGATATTAGAAACGAAATGAGATCTCTAGGACCAGTCCTATGTTCCAAGGTAAGATGTCCGGCAAAGTCATCGGTCACGAAATTTGGTTCCCCACCAGGCATTGAAGCACATACTGGACACACCACCTGTTAACAAATGTCATTAAGAAAAAGGATTTAACAAAAATACATTACAATAATTATATTTCTAACATAATAATACGCCTTTCAATAATTTTTGTTTTATGTACTTTATTGTATTTTTTAATTATGTTTTAAGGTATCATGCCATGCCTGATGCTAAATAAATACTTTCTCTTTCTATTGAAAGATGTAATTGAAGGAGCATGTAAGCAAAGTAACAACCCACTAAGTTATTAATTATATTCCTTTTATAGTGAAATTCTATTCATATATCAGGTGCAATTCCAGTCTTCATGCTACTATGAGACGCTCCAGTAATACTTTGTCCGACCTGGGCATTGAACCGTTTCAGACTAATCCAAGAATGCGAGTCTAAGGCAGAATTACATACATAATTTATAGTGCAATTCTATACATTTAAATAATTGAGTGCAACAGTCGGGACCCATATTGAATGTTTTTGGTCTAGTTTATTTAATGGGTCCCGAGTTACACTCAATTATTTAAAGTCTTCATGCTATTTATTTTTATTTAACACTTTTTAGTTAGTTATAATACGGCTATGTGTTTCTCAAGATTTCACCCGCGATACGAAACGACTAGTCAATCGCGTCGCGTAGTACCTATACGAGTATTTAGTTTGGATAATAAAGAACCTAATTGCTCATAGTATTTTTTTTCTATATGTCAGTGATGTACCATTTTGGAATCCTCATGATGAGCTCTTTAATTTGATACCCATATTGTAGCAAATTATTTTTTTTATTTTTTTTTACTTCTCTCTAATGTTGGTTTTTATTTTACGTCACATATCTAAGAACACTTGGGTAATTAAGACGAATCCAACGATGCCCTGATTGTCGAAATCCATCAAGCCGTTTCGAAGAAATGAGGTAATAAAGAATATTAGGCTCATACATACAAGATACGCGCGAAAAACATAACCCTTCCTTCGCAGTCGGGTAAAAAATACTAGTGCAAACTTGCAATGTGGATAATTTTGTTTTTAATTAATTGTAGTAATTTTTTCTGATGGATGGAAGGGGATCCTTCCATCCATGTTCTTATGAAGACAAAATATGGAAGCACAAAAATAATTTCAAAAACAAAACTATGTAAAAAAAATAATAGATCATATTTACAATATTGCAATTTCACATTTCAACATAAAAATAAATATAATGGCATTTCCTGAATCTGTGAATGAACACTGGAACAAAGAGAGGCGATAGTATCTGCTAAAGTCCAGATATAAAAGAAAGTAAAATATTAGTTCAGTTAATGAATAATAACAATGAATTATTATTAAATTGTCAAGAAAATTCCAGAATGCCATAAAATATGAATAACTTACAGCCAATGTTGTATCTGCATGCTCTGCGGTAACATGCTCCATGAGCGCTGTGTCAGTGAAGCCCATCCGATTGCAGAATGGACATGTGTATGCTTGCGGTTGTTCCAAAGTTAATGCCTCGCCACCATAGTACAGATCTGAAGATGACATGATATATTGATATAAAGACTCTTTATAAAATATATCCAACATAACTATGTTGACTATACAACTATATGACTTTGGTTAAAATCAATGTGCAGTGTTTGTAAACAAAGAAAACATCCACGGGATTGTTTATTTTATTTTCATGATTTAAAATTTAAAATCTTTTTTAACAAATTAACTTTTAAAATGCATAATTAAGGGTAATGTCTAGTCAATTTCAATGTGTCAAAGACAGTACAAATTCATTAGATTTTTTCTTGCATTAAATGTCATACTTTTCTCTTTAATTGGCTATAAAAATATTAAATCAATGATTAAAATTATATCATTAATCAGTAAAACAATTTATTTTTGATTGAGGAAACAACTCTATCAGATTTCTGTTGCCTAACTAGATATGCCATGACCTCAATTTAGAAAAAAAAAACCTTATATAAGACCCTAATTACAGCCAGTAGGCTAGTGCAGTAGTATTAATTATGTGTACATTGTACTTATAAACAAACAAAGCATTCATATTTTGCCTATTTGGTACAGATAAGTACAAATTTATCATTCACTATCATGTATGAATAATTTTATGACTTTTTCGATGCATTCCACTTGATGAAAACTTGATATAAACATACCTGTTGTAGATAAGCAAGCTTGACTGATTTTATTTGTTTCCACTTAATAGCTGAACCAAAATTAAAAAGTATTCCCAATAACCAGAGTCTAATTAGAAAGTGATGCATTATACAAATATTGTATGGTTTCAGTGAATGAACAAGCTTATTTGATTCCAATAAGAATACTATAAGAGTTTTAAAATAATTAATGAATAACTGTTTGTTGTGTCATGATGGTGTTATTGTCCACAGGTGGCTAAAATTTTACCAATGTTTTTATCTTAAGTTAGTGTGAAATACCTTTGTTTGGTACAATAAAAATGTGTGTCAAATGAAGACATAAAGAATATTTTAATAATTTGACACTGCCTTGTGTATAAACATGCTATCTATGTTTTCAACCTTGCATAGGTATAATATATAAGTATTTGGCATATAAGATGCACTCTAATATATATAGCACTGTAAATAGGTCTCACCAAAGTCACTTCTAGATAGAATGCATTGCATTGGGTGCTCTGTAGTGTGTTGGTTTGTGGTAGCGCCGGACTCATAGCAGGCTGCGCACAAGTCATAATCGATGCAAATCAAACATTTGTATCGTCGTCCTCTGAAGTTATTTTTCAAACAAGAATCACAGCTGACTCCTGAAAATATGTCAATATACACAATACAACAACAATTCGTCATTTCTTTTCTATTTAAGACAATTATATTAAAATTAAATGCATAAATCATATAATTGCGTTAGGATGACAATATTTTCATATTTTTTTGCAATGAAATTCGCAGTGACAATAGCATCGAACAAATTTTGATTATCATTACCCACCTTCATGGCGATTCATTTTCGCCAGAAAATGTCGTCGAAACAGACACTTCTTGGCACCAGGATTACCGGTACTATATGAGGTATTTATATTACTAATCTAAAATAAGTAGCACAACATATAATATATTAAAATACAAGATTGTTAACAAAAATTTCCAAGCAAACCTAACCCAACCAGGCCATAATGACGTCACATAAATGAATGAACCATCGATATTGCTCTTTTCTTTTCAAAATTAGGCAATGGCATGACTTGTTCAGCTAAATCTGTCATTGAGTCATTGCACAAATGTTAAATATTGATTGTTTTATTTACTTGAGATATTTTTTTACATTATCTCATTGATTAAATAGAGTTTAATATTTTTCCTTATTTGGAAAACCTAACTTTATTAATGCTCTTTTATTATAATATTTAGAAAGAGATTAAAGCAGCAGCTTTACATAATTAAAATAATACAAAAGTCAAAGGTATTGGTAGCAATTAAAATAGCTTTCTAACGAAATACCTAGATTGCAATAACAAATACACAAGGATTAAGACGAGCATTTTATTCAAAATACACCATCAATGAGATTCTTATCGTCTAATACCATAGAGTACTTAAATAAAAACGCAGCCTCTTTAGTAAGAATTATCGATATCCTCTCTAGGATACACCGACAACTGTCATTTCGACACCTACATTATGACACTTTTGACAACTATTTTAAAAAGTAACTTTCGTTTCCCTCATTTTTGCTTTTTTGTTGTCCTGTGACTGTAAATTTATTTTAAATAAAGTGTTTTACTTTGTATGTACACGAAATATTAAATTACTACAGTGAACTGAACCAATTATCCTGAATATTATATATTTTGTTCTCCCGTATTATTATTACTCACCTTTTTGCGCGGGAATCGGGGGTTATAGAGTGTAATGAAATTGGATTTTACAACGTCTAGAAAATGACTGATGCACTGTGCCATTTAGTTGTAGATGGAAATGAGGTCCTGGAATTTAAACTGGGTAAGAACTTATTACAAAATAAACAAGATCCTAATTAGATCTTGGTGCAAACATCTCGGTACATTTGTGTAAGCTTTCCTGCGTTGCCATTTCCTGCCAATACATGGCGTGAAACAATACATACATTACGGAGAGCATCTTTAATCTCAGAGACCACTTTCGTTGAACATATCTTTTCTGTAATATTTTCAGTGCGTGATATTGAAGATCTAGAAAATGACGAAACAAGTTTCGGTCCAGAGATGTGTCATCAGGTTTTCGGTGAAAACGAAAACATATTTGGGTATACAGACTTGCACATAAAACTTTTCTATAGTGCAGGTAGTCTTCAGACATACCTTGGGATTGAGTATACAGAGAAGGTAAATATGGACATGGAATGGTCATTACTGCACAGTCCTTTATGTTTGAATTGATCATCAGTACCTAGTGAAATAGAAAATAATTTATTGACAATGATGATAATGATTACCTCAAGTTACCTTTTGTCTTCACTTTCTTACAGATTGAACCAAACAAATCTGAGGGTATGAAAGCAGATGATGTGGAAGGAGCTCTAACTAAAGTGATTGCGCCTGGATTCACTACCAACTTTGACCAATTTGTCTCTAGGCTAAAGAAAGATGAGACATTTGTTCCCTTTGGAAAGCAGATACATGCTTTCCAAGCTACCCCTGGTAAATACAAATTGTATTAATATATGTTGCTATTGAGTTCTACAGCTTGACACTATGAAGTACATTGCACATTCTTTTAGAGAATCTTCTGATGTATATTTTGTACTGAATAAAATTAAAACAATGATGTAACATCAGACCTGTTCAAACATGTCTTATTGTTTATAATCTCAGTCTGAATTTGTCATAGTAATATGCTTCTAATTGTATATGTATGAAGATTGTAGATTTTGTACACATTGATGTGTGTTATATATTTTGTAAGGTTCATTTTATGAATTTATAACAACTTTATAATGAAGCTGTTATTTTATTTTGATGTCTAACTAAAAATAGTTCTAATCTCAAAGCAAAATATATAGAGCTTTTATCCACTCTCTAAACTGTAATTTCTAATTTACAGCTGATGGTGGTGACAAACGATTTTTTGAAGTGTACTACACTGAGACATCTACCAGTGGTTTCCTAGCCTTCCATCAGAGGTTACAGACCTTCTTGCTGTGGTATGTTGATGCGGCCTCCTTCATTGATGTGGATGATGATCAATGGACATTTTTCACAGTGTAAGTATTATTTATTTAGTTAATTGCTTTGTTTATTCTGGGTATTCAATTACATTCACTCAGGATTCTCTTTGTTACTGTTGGTATTTCTATGTTTGCTGCTGCCTATCTATATAATAACTGGCATACTTCACAGACATAATGGTTATTTAAACAACTCCTTAGTTATGATTAGGTTCTGAAAACAATTGCTAAGGACTGGGTTACACAAACATTAAATGACTCTAAGTATGATGCTAAGTGCTTATTCATTGCTGTAAATGAGCACTTTAAGTACAGGCTGCATGCTGCTGGGGTACCTTTAGCTTTTGGTGTGTCAAAGTGCAATAAAATAACCTGGTACCTTCTTGTATCCTAAAACTACTAAAAAGACTGTTTGTTAATATTTAATGCTGCTTTTAAACATGAGTTTTTCCTACATGGATAGCATTTCTCTTTAGCACTCTCTTACACAAGTAGCCTGGGTGACTCATAGACCTTATTACATTACAAATTAAAGACACACTTGCAAATATCAGCATTTTGCAATCAAAGCACCATTAATCAGTATTCTTTAATTTCATGTTGCAGGTATGAGAAGTTTCAATCCAGTGAGGGTGGTACCAGATATGCTACTGCAGCATATGCTACAGTGTATCGCTACTATGCATACCCGCGTCATTCTCGTCCCCGTATCTCGCAAGTCCTCACACTGCCCCCATTCAGGAAACTCGGCATCTGTGCAAACCTTCTAGAGGTATTATCTTGTTTATATTGTAGTTATTTAGTATTGTAAGGGCATAACTAGGCCTTATTAGATGAGATGAATGGATGTAGATTAATGGATAAACAAAACAAATAAATAAGAGGTTGATGGATTGTCTTGGAAAGCAATATGAAAGATAAGGGGTTTGTAATAGGATGATATTAGTTAAGGGAGAACCATGCCGCGCCATGTTGTGTAAATTGATAAATGATAATGTTATGTTATAATTTTAATCCTATTATTATTACAAGTTATTCATAAAGTTTTTTTTTTGTTACAGGCAATTTATGCCAACTTCATAATTCAACCAGATGTCGTAGATATTACTGTGGAGGACCCGTCACAGGATTTCCAGAGGATTAGAGATTATGTTGATGCAGCGAGCTGCGAAAATCTTCCTGCCTTTCATCCTTCAAAACTTGTGCAAGGGTAATTATTGCAATAACTTACTTTCTATTTGATGAGGAGGAAAACTAGAGCTAGAACATTTAATAAAAATATATTTTTGTTTTAGATTCTCTCAAGATATGGCTATCCAAGCATGTAATAAATTCAAAATTAATAAGAAGCAAGCTCGTCGCATATACGAGATACTTCGCTTGAAGAACACAAACACATCAGATAAGACTGCCTACTTGAACTACAGGCTTGAAGTCAAAAATAGACTCAATGCACCCTTCCAGGTAAGTTATCAGTTATCAAAAAGTATATATTACTTTTAATATTCTGTTATGGAAAATATGTATTGTAAAATGTGTACTGTTTACAGAAAAAGAAATTAGAAATGAAGAAACTACAGAAAGTATTGAAACCTGAAGAATACGCAGCTACAATAAGCGCAACGGGCCTGAGTGAGACACACAGTCGTCTGACCAACCAATACCTTACGCTCGAACAGGAGTACAGACGCGTCATAAACAGGATGGAGCGAAATTATTTATAAACCACTGGATCAAACACCAATATATTCGTAAAGCACTTCTACTAGAGTTAAATCCTTGACTTGCTTGCTCTAATTGTGATGGTCAAGAGGGTTTTTGGTGTCCTTAGTCGTAATTTTACTATCATTACTTATACCAGTACTAAAATAATTACGAATTATCGCCACTATTGTAATAAATCTGAAAATTTTAACATTGTTATTAAAGACCTGGTCTTGCTCAGTTTAAGGTTCTAGTTGTATTGTATTGGAATTTACTCTTTAAATTATTATTGTACCGTTTATCAGATTGAACCGTTGAACAGTTACTTTGATCTCAGATTGGGTCCTTGATGCCTTGTTAATGAACACATTACCTACGAGATCATACTTAATGTTAGTGAGTATTTAAATATGTTAGTGTTAGGCCAACATTCATAGGATGGTGACTAAGCTCTTGTAACACCTGGTTCTAAACCAATTTATAAAGGAAGGTGTTTTGTTCAAAGAGTGTACTGGAAAACAATGTTTAATGTTTATTGTGTGCCTTAAGAACGCAACACACCTAATTGTAATTTCGATGTTATGGTGTGAGTAATGTGTCAATTGTTTCGGTTGGCAACATGATGATTATTTGTCTAATTCAGGACCTAAATTGCCGAAATTGTTTTTGTTATTAAAGTTTGAATGTAATTTTTCGTAATAAAACTCGATTTGAAAGTAATCTTCTTTATTTCTTTTAATAGTTGTCCACTAAAATAGAATGCAATCTTACTATTGTTTGATGCTATGTTAAATCACTAGCGTGTACCTGCGACATTACATTTTGATATACATTGGATGTACATTGGTCTGCACTTACTACAAAGCCAGTTTCAATATGCACTGTACTTATTTCTCTAATCTGCTGACTACATCTACTTAGTGAAACTATGATTGATATATCGTTAGAACTGCTGCTTGGAATAACAATATTTGATATAGTCACTACATAAATGTTATGGTATAATGTTGATATAATTTGTGTGCGCGCCTGAATAGTAAACAGCTGCGCTCGAATAGTATGCATTATTATTTACTATGTGAAACACGCAACACAACACGTACAGTAAATAATACAAATAATGCCTGGAACATCAAAACACTTAAAAATAAAGCTATTTCACTACATAGCCATTTACTTGTTCGTTACTTTAGTAGATAATTAAACTTATATTACGCATTAGTCTGCGCTCAATCAACTACATATTTGAGCAAACTAGGATATCTTTTTTGACTCAAGAAATTGTGGTATGACTGTATAGTTCGCCGAGTGTGCTACGATAGTCTGTATACATTAATAATAAATCATATCCAGACAAAAAGCACAAACCTAAAGAATTATACTTCTAGTATAAAGTTGAAAGATTAAATACAGGCTAGTCTAAATACAACGACTAACCTCTACGTATTTAGAATAATCATACCAGGCTCCCTATTGTGCATTGATAGGCCAGTGCTAGTAATCAACAAGGTCCCAATTACAACCGCTACATAATACTGACAAACGTTTCCTACAAGAAAATAGTACCCTACTAATCTTAACACAAATACCACTTTTGAATAATACTTTATCCAAACATGCAGTCATTCACGAGTCTCTCTCATATCTTTGCCGCGGGTCGTGCGATCGACCGCATTCCAGTCTTAATAACTTTCTCTCTATGCAAAGATCCTGTACCAATACCAATGCTAACAAGATCTCTGGTCCAAAAGTGGTATTTGAGTTAGAAGCGAATTTAACATGAGAACTTTGAAATACATTATTCAACTTTATGTCTCCTAATGAAGGCGTAATAAGTCACTCGTTTACAATATTGTTTCTAGTAATCTCGACGTTACCAGAAGAAAGATACCAGCCGCTATACTATCAGAATAGTATTGCAAAGAGATTCAAAGTGAAAGCGCATTTATAGGAGTTTCTGACAGTATAGCAACTGATGAACATCGCTGACGATTAATTTTGTTTCCATTGGACGGTGGCGAATCAACAATTTTGTTTTGAATTTAAATCAGCTCGTAAAAATATTCAGCGATGAGTTTTAACATTTTGGAATGTAAAGTTATCTCAATAGAGAGCAAAATTTTGTGGTTTTGATGAGTATCGGTATTGCTGTGAGCTTTAACGAGAGCGAGACATGCTGTCGGCCACGTAGTACACCTCTCCGAACCACTCACTGTGCTCGTCCAAGAATCTGCAAAAGAAAAGCAAAATTAGTCTTTTAGTCTCAAAGACAAGCACCATTTTTGAACGGTACTCGGCGGTGTTTTTCTGAATGTATGTAGTTTAGTTGTTATTTAAATTAGATCACTTACTGAACGAACATATCGATGTGCTTGAGAATCAGTTTCAACTTGAAGTCTGGCATTTGAGTAGCGTTCAGAAAATCAGGTAATTTCACTGAAACGAAGACAACAAGTAAAGTTAGCAACTATATTAAATACATGAACAACAAATAGATGTAGATATCAAAATAAAATACCGTACCGAAGAGCCTGGCAAGATGAATGGCGCCGTATACACGGCATGGCAAGTGTTCAGTTCCCTCGCGCGGAATTATCTGCCATTTTGAAACCTGAGAATAAAAACCTTACATCAGTTATAGATATAAGATTACATCTTCACTAAGAAGACATGTCTATTACTGAATGAAATTCGATACCAAACTAATAATTTTCTGCTATATGCTCTATATTCAGACAGTTTGTGGAATACACCAAATAAATATTCTGTACAGTTGTCCAAACCACGGCACGTTGCACAACAGTTGATAAGTTCAACTGTGCAAGTGAAAATACGAATATATACATACACGACATATACGAGTATATACTAGCGGACCCGACAGACGTTGTCCTGTCTACACGTCTTTAATTTGAAAATTTGTCGGATCCAATGTAAAACATTCCAAAATCAACAACTACTAATAAATTAAAAAATAATTAAAAAAACATTGTCCAGCGGACAAAATTGTGAATCTAAACCATTCTTAGATCCTCTTGAACACACACAAAATTTTCATCAAAATCGGTCCAGTCGTTTAAGAGAAGTTCAGTGACATACACACTTATAGAAGAATTATATATATAAAGATATTTGTTCTGTGTGTATTACCTTATCAAACAGCAGAGACAGCGGAGTGCGTGTAGTGGTCGGGGCGGGCGTGGACTGCGTGGGCCGCGCCCAGCACTCGCTCAGCGACGACCCGCTACTGCCGACACTAACACGAACAAAACATCATTTTATTAGCTATGCGATAAGTACATTTTTCACTGAATAAATTCAAGTAACTAAGAAGTTTCTTGTTTGTTTTTCCGCATAGAAATCTTCCCTTTTGGAACGAGTGAATCGGTTTACTAAAATAATAATTAGCAGATATTCATTCAAACTTTTTTGTTGTGCCCGATATGGTCCACATTGTGTCTTAGTTAAGTTTACCACCTAAGCCTTATTACGGCTTATTTTTTTACGGCATATTTAGAAGAAGAAAACACTTAAATTGTGGATAGCAATAAAGTATTGAGTCTTTTTACTGTTTGACTTTCAAGTGCATTTTTTTTTTTCTTCTTGATGGCAACCAAGTCTCCAATACAAAGTTGTCGACTATACTGCCGATGTCGATTGGCGACGGTACATTGTGTTCAAGTGCCTATACCTAGATTTAGTTTTATGAAAGCTTACCTAGACGACATGGTCTCGAACAACCTCGGTTCGCCTGTAGAGGTCGATGGAGTGGGCTCTTCGTTTTCCGACTGCGACACCACCGACTTATGGGAACGAAGCCTGAAATACACATAAAGTATTAGCAAATTTACTATATAAGATTAAATTGTTTCAAAGGGGCCTTGAGTCTAATGCAAATTGATTTGACGGTGTTATTACCTATGGAAACAGACTATTAATATAATAAAAAAATATGAGTTGGGAAATAAAGACATGGTCAAACTAAGCTTAAAAGATTTTTCTTAACTTTGCAAATATTTATACCTACATAATTTGCTGTTTAAAATACATATTTTTATTAAGACCTTAACTTACCTTACACTAACATGCAAATAAACATTTCGAGTTTGACTTTGTAAATGTACTCACCGCCTTGCCACATTGCCACTGCGTGTAGCAGACCTGCCCTCGCGAGGTTTGGCCGAGCCTGCCACCTGGTTGTCGTCCGTGGTGGAGTCGCTGACGGCGGTGGTCTTCTCATTAGGTTCGGTTTTTGGTACCGAAGCCTCCTCGTTGTTGCATTCTCCTGTTTACAACAAATTGTATTTTAAATAGAAATGTATTTTTTTTTTTTTACGTTTACACGTAAAGATTTTTTTTTGAGGGGTTAAAATCATCCAATGACTTTTCTCGCCTTGGGCGAGGCGAGAGGGGGTGTCAAATATGCCCTTATGTACCTAAATGTAAAGATGAGGTTGTCTTTGAAAGTCAGTTAAAGTTTGTCAATATAAAAACCGTCTTAATTTTTCAGTGTTAAAAGAAAACTTACCCTCGCTTTTATCAGCATCCATGGGATCCGGAGGCAGGTGTGAGTACTCCGGTATCTTGGGACTCTTGAGATCTTCTTCAGCAGCAGTGACTTCGTCCTCGGTGCCCATCTGTTCATCCTCATAGTCATCATCGGCTTCCAGCTGCTGCTTCTTGATTTCTTCTTGTCTAAAATAATATAAAATTACAGCAAAGTGGTCAGACGACCTGATAGTGGTCGCAGGGAGACAGTGAATGCAGGTCGCTTCCAACCGGCCGATCTGGAAGTCATTAGGTCGTTGAGTAATTCTCAGTTCTATAAACTCCTTGGAGAGAGGAATTAATGAATGATGGAAGTTCAGAACTTACTCATCAATAAAACGTCCGCAGATCTCGTGGTACTGGGCCAGTTCCTGCTTGTAGAGCAGATGGCCGCGCAATATGAAGTCGAAGTACACGCGGAGACCGTCAGCCACCTCGCGGACCAAATTCAATCTGGGAACAATTACCAACATGTAGTAGTAGAAAATACATGTGAGAAGAAAAGGTACTGCATCATATCTAGTGGTACCATATTGAAATAAAAAGTAAATCTTATTATTTCAAAAGTAGAAAATCTTTTAAAGAAAGTGACATTAGGATAGCTGGCTGGTTAGTATATACCTGCAAGACACATCAAGCATATCAGGCTTCTGCGGCGGGTCATGGCGGGCGCGAGGAGTCGCCCAAGCGCCGGCTCGAGCGAACCACTTCACAAACGATTCCAAGATCTCCGCGGCACATGGTGTCGCCGGCAACTGCGACAGGCGACCTCGCTTCACCACCAAATGATAGTCAAACGTCAGCCGATCACTGTAAACAACCACATAAATTATCGCACACATTGCAAATAAAGAGCCAACCAATAAAATGTTCGACTAAATTGAGCTGACATTGAACAAATTATTTCCATTATAATAAGTAATTGGGCTTCAAATCATCGTCACTAAAGTATCTGATTGCACTCGACCAAGAGATCATCATTTGTTTACCGTAAAGCTGAAGGCAGCGTGATGTGTGCTCGGCCTACATGCACGTTGGGTGGCGGTGATCGCGGCTGGGAGCTCGACCCAGATGCGGACGAGGAGTCAGTGTCGGCCGTCTCCACGCCTTCCTCAACGTTATCTGATCAATAACAAGTACTCAGGTCTCAGTATGTTCTATAAATAGCGCCGCAACAATGATACACACGTACCCAGATAACTATGTTTACAAGTTGCAAGAACGTTTCTAGTGTTATGGATATGCCCTGAATACGGTACTACGTATTATTCAGGGCGTGTCCGCCATAATATAACGCAGACGACATCTAATATACGTTTGTATAAACGTAAATTCGCTATAAGAATAATTCCAGTACACAAAATTACTAAGGAAAAAGCTGCAGTTAGTTTTACATCTTTACGACTTCTATTCCTCGAAGGAGTAGGCTGTGGATGCTGCGGTGTACATATTAAAAGTACCACCCACTTTTCGCCGCTTATCTATCACCTATATTAAGTTCTGGGCGTGAGTTCATATTACATAACAGGCAGGAGTCAGAGCTATTGTTTTTTAATTTAATGCGAAACTGAACAATTATGAAAAGACGTCTGTGAACGGTGCATTACGTCCTCAAATTATTTTTAGCAAAACTTTTACGATAGGGAAATTGCATAAACTATAAAAATGATGCAGTAACATTTGCAATAGAATATTAAATGCGAATGTTCCTCGTAAAATATGTCCAGAGCTTTAAAAGTGCAAAAATAAAAAGTTCGGCTTTCAAACAAAGTATAAATAAACAATGAACATAATAAAGGAAGCCGCCAATGCGAAAGGGGTGAGTGAGAGCGCTACTGCGCATGTCTGGGCGTTACCGCGTAAACGGCCATCTTTGCCGTACTTTGGGTGTGTCGGGTGGCGCGCTTTTTGAAACTATAGCCACGTGTTTAACTTGTTCGTATGTACGCTGGTGCCGTATTGCACCCAATGTTATACAAACGTATAGCTTGCATGCACCAAGCGCCGCACACATTGATTTCGTAAGAAAAAAAAATCACGACAATAACGAAATAGCAGATTGATGTAAAAATTAACAACACAAAAAATTATAACAGGGTGAAATAGGCCATTTTTAAAATAGATAAAAAAGCACAAATATTATAAAATGTAACGAGAATATTGTAAGATTGCAATTGCAACTCACCATCAGGCTGAGTGCTGCTGGAGGATCCATCATCAGAGAAGCCATGTCTGGCGCGCTTGGCGGGGCCAGCGCCGGCCGAGTTAGAGACGCTGCCGCCGCCCTTCTTACGTTCACGCCGGTATAAATAGGCGCCCCTATACCAAACATTGAACAATGAAGGAAAAATAGTAATCAGCACAGCAGTTTGCACAGCTTCTTATTACAAGAAATAAATTGCCCAAATATGAATATTTACAAAATAAAAATCTTACAATTGCAGTTGAGATTTCTCTGCTAAATCTCTTTGTAGCTGCCTATTTTCTTCTGTGTCTTTCAACACAAAATCTTCGCTGACACAGCGATCCCATGATGAATTCCAGCCTTGGAAATGTATCAGGTACTCCACGGTCCGTCGGCCACGCTTGTCTTTACTTTCAATTACTTCCAAAACCTGTTTACAATAAATTAGGCTGCTGTAGTAGATTCTAAACTTGGCACTCAACTAAGCAGGAATGAAAAAGAAATCATAATTCTTTCAAATGTAAAGAAACATATTTTATTATACAGTTATTTATCTTATGCAGTAATAGATGTAGGAAAAAGTGTGTTACAGAATTTTGCTAATTAACTTAGGCACCCCTTGCCCCACCCCAGCCACATTTTATGGCTTCTGCCTGTTGGTGGTAGTGCCCCACCCACAACAATATGTTACAATGAATCAAACAACTGCAGCAATGCAACAATATCTGATAAGATACTAATAAGAAAATGGTGAAACAGTAAATATTTTTGTATACATGTGGTCAGACCTCACCCCTACCCCACCCATATCCAGGAAATGAACTTACAACTTTAAAGAAAAGTTTAACTTATCAAATTTAAATATATATCGCGAAATAACTAATAAACATGTATCATAATCCACAATTTATAACTAGTTTGTGATATTTTTGACATAAAAATAAAAACTTAAAAAAATATTTTTTATTTAATTTTCATTACTTTTTCAACTAGTTATACATAATGAGTGCTGTGTAAGTTCATTTACAAAGTTTCTAAAAAAAATATGCTATAATTTTGGCCAAATGTTTCGCCAAAAAAGTTATAAACCTCTGACAAAAAGTTTTACATAATTCTAACCTAGTTGTTGTTAAGTAGTTGTTGCAGGTAGTTTTATAATATTATTTATTATAGAAGAGGGTGAAAATAATTAAGTATGTTGGGCGTGGTTAGACCTAGTACTGCAGACCTTACCTTGGAGTCGTAGAGCACCTTGGCTTTTGTTGGATCCGGTTCATAACACAATACGCGCTCTCCTTCGCTGAATTTATAGCGGACCCCCCTTGTAGACACCATTGCCGGTATTTGTTCCTCGATGGCACGAAATAATCAATATTCCAATAATATTAGTTATGTAATTTTTAATTATTATTGAAAATTTAAAATAATTTCCACAAATCGCGAAACCACAATAAATATTTTAGGCACCGATAGCTTAATTATTTTAAAGACCGATTGATACAATATTAAAAGTATTTTTAATCGGAGTCTGCGGACACTGCAGCCGGGCGTGTGCGACACACCTATTCCACAAAAATAATGTTTTGTTTGGGCGTCGGCCGATGTTTATTTTGATTTCAGCTGTCAAACATAGAAAGACACAATACTACAGCTAGTTCATTTTTTACTTGGCAACACTGAAGCAACAGTGGCGCTAGTAGTACGGTGTTTGAGAAAGTTTATTTATTAGAAAACTCTTATATTTAAAGGAATTAAGGCGTATTTGAAACTGATAACTAGTATTTAAACGTAAATTAGTTTTTCTAAGGTAATCAAATATTATTTTGATCCAAGTATTATTAAGAAATCATCAAAAATGTAGATGATGATTAAATTATTTATAGATACAATGAGAAAAAAAGGGACATTAAAATTACATGTTATAATATTTAAATAAATTAAACTTTGTACTAGTAAAATTAAAATTAGTTCCAATATTATTAGTTCCGCAGTTTTAGTCTGGCAAGGGCGTTGTGTTGACGT
Source organism: Spodoptera frugiperda (assembly GCF_023101765.2). Lineage (NCBI taxonomy): Eukaryota > Metazoa > Arthropoda > Insecta > Lepidoptera > Noctuidae > Spodoptera > Spodoptera frugiperda. Next base: position 6,191,051 of record NC_064229.1, on the reverse strand, counting down.
TGTTCCCTTCCCATCTCCCAGACGTGTTCTATAGTTACGCAGTGCTATTTACGTAGGACTTGGGCGTAGGATAGGGCGTGGAGCGAATGGGGCAGATACCCAAGGTCGTTGACAGGGAAGAACAAAGCCTAGTGCAAACACATGTCCCTGTGTATAACTTCTTAGTTATTGCTCAGTTGTAGTGTATTGCGGAGTAAATCGTAGGTGTTATTATGACCCCTGTTTATTATTATAGCTTCAAGTTTGTAATTTTATAATACGGTTTATCAATTTTTAGGCATATTATGTTTATGCACCATTCTGCTAAATATGTACCCTATTAATTATGGGTAAAATGGGTATGATGATGAAGTGTAAGTATGAACGCCTGTCTAAATTAACACCGCAAATATTTCTGTTTGTGTTTTGATTGTAGTTTTATAGCACTACATAATTAACTCAATCATATTTATGACTTAAATACTTAATCCTTTTTATAATTATATAAATATTGAATAAAGTACCAAATATTGTTTTAAGAAATAACATTTAATTACAATTTTGAAGTACTTATTAATTAATTTCATTTATTACAATAAAATTAGGCTCTTTACACAATACTGATACATTTTTTACAATCTGATTTTAGGTTCAACATTTTAAAGACCACGAATAGCACCTAATACATTTATCTTGGTTGAAAACCAAACATAAAAAATGAGATCTGGTTAGTTCCACAATCTGCATAGTATTTTCATCTGCGCCTAAAAATTTTATGGACGTTTCGATTTTCTCACACCCTTTTTTCCGGCATCCGCCACCCGTCTGCCTTTCCCCTCGGCTGGGGTGAGTGCCTCATTATGAAGCGGCTAGGGGAAGCTCGCATTCACAACCTACCTATACGTACCGATCATTGTTATGACTGCGTGCTCAGAGCAGTCTCGATATTTCAAATAACATCGCTTTAGCATGTCGCTTGGCTAAAACAGTTTTCATTATGATCTCGCGTGATCATTATTTAATTAGGTAGTTGTTAATTGTTTAATATGGCGTATTAAGTTAGCTTAGTTAACCATGCGGCAGAATAGAAAACATATGTTACTATACACTTATTATCCCTAATCTTGCCGGAGAATGACGGACTACATTCTTTGATTAAACTAATTATTTTCACTGGAATCTCCAATTCGATTGCCAAACGTGGAGATTTATAGCAAACCCGTCCATGTAGAATATTATCGTAGTTTGGCAGTGGGCTTAATTGATAAAAAAATGACAATACAATACTATATCAAGGATTTTTTTTATATTAGGTAGAAATGCTTAGAATGGAAACGACGTTTGGCCACTATCTCGCCAGTACCTAAAATATACAAATCAACAATGTTATGTTACCTAGAAAAGTTAGGTAGATATGCGTCAAATCTTCCCAGGCCCTAAGTTAGTCTATAGGTACGGTATAAGTACTACTTGAAAATGTCAGTAGGATAATTTCAGTCGCAGGCCGCCTGCGCGTGAACTTTGTAACCCGCCGGTACCTACGTGCTACGGCGAATAATTAAATAACATTCTGTCTGTGCATGGCATTTAACTACCTACATTCTTATTATAAAATATTTATTCGGTATATGGGTACGGTATGCTTTCTTTCTTTTAAAAAAAGAACGTTGTCCCACACTAAGATATTCTCCTGTGTTGTGGGTGCGTTTACAAACATACAAGTTCAGATACACATCACTCTCAGACCCGAAACTACAATTTATGGATCACACAAACTGTTGCTCCGAAACCGCTACACGTTGCGTGGCAGCCGGTTGCCCAGCCACCACGCCAACCATGCAGTCAAATTATTTTAAAAGTACTCAAAAAGTTACTATGCAAAATTCAATGTCTCCAAAAATGTAAAAGGTTTTTCATCAGTTATGTTATGAGTCCTTCGTGATACGATATGAGCCTATTAAGCGTACTACTGAGAGAAATTTGACACTATGTTATTTTAAAAAAATCCGATGATATCCCAATAACTCTGTCTAACCTGGGAATTCGACCAGAGACGTCTTGCTGGGCAGTCGCATTTGCGACCAGTGGACCAACGTGGTAGTTAGTTCGTAATACCTAATTCTCAATTTTGTTATTTCGAAATCCACCTGAACATCGAAGCCGAGATTACGCAACTTGGGCGTGAAAGAGGAAAATCTACATTAGCATTAGAAAAATAAAATAAAAGAATAGATTTTCATTACAAAAATAATAATTTAATTTAATATTTCCTAATGAACATTTTTATACTATAAACGTATTGAAAATAATACGTTTTATAATAGTACAATTAGATTCCTAGGTTTTGGCATCAATTTAGTGGTGGTAGAGGGGAGCAGAGTAGGCAACTGGGGCAGCGAACTTGGCGACGGGAGCGGCGTGGACCACGGGGGTGGCGGCGTACGCCAGCTTAGCGACGGGGGCGGCGTGGTACACAGGGGCGGACTGGTAGGCCACGGGGGCGGCTACCTTGGCGACGACGGGAGCAGCAGCGACAACCTTAGCGACGTGTCCGAGGGCTTCCTTGCGCACGACAGCGTTGAATCCGTTGTGGGGGTCAGCAGTGTAGTCCACGGTGCGCTTGGTACCGTCAGGGTCTACCACGGAGTAGGAGCCCTGTACGACATCTCCGTCGCGGCTCTCATGCTGGCTCTTGGAGTCACCGGTGAGACCGTCTTGCACGTCGTAAGCGAAGCTGTACTGGGGGTGCGCGTCGTATTCCTCGACGGCGACCTTGGCGACGGGAGCGACCACCTTAGCGACAGGGGCGGCGTACGCCACGGGGGCAGCGTACGCTTGGTGGGCGACGTAGGCGGGGGCGGCGGAGTACGCCACAGGGGCGGCTGGGTATACTCCAGCGCTGGCGGCAGCCACCAAGCAGGCGAATACTACAAACTGAAAACAATATTTTGACAAATTAGTGAACTGCACTATTTACATAAGATAATTAGCGATAGATTTGCTTTAACTCATAGAACAGGTTCTTGCGTGTGAGTCTGTACCTTGAATGCCATTGTGTGGTATGTGAGTTGATCGAGGATGTTGAATGATGCCTGACGAGAAGTGCTTGGAGCTTTTATATGGCTAGCGGGGGCGCACCCTTTCACTCGGCGATGTCGTGCGTAAGTCACACGGCCGTGGATTAGAGCCTCAGGGCGCTATTAATGCTCCCTAATTTTTCGGAAGCTGATTTTGTGATAAGAATTTGTTATTCTAATTGAAGTCAGTGTTGATATGGTTTCATGTGATGATTCTGTTGCACTCCTTTCTCTAATTCTCTTTTAGTGATTAGATGAAGTTTTGTTGCCTCTCTTGATCGAGAAATAATTAATTAACCAAAGTAAAAGAAAATAAGTAACCATGTTTTTATTCATAAAAATCACAATGAAAGACATACATATTGGCACGTCTGTCTTGCATTGGGGTAGGAAGAAATAAAGGAGCAACAAATAGAGGACATAATTAACATAATTATCAAAAAAGTATGAATTTCGTCTTCAAGAACATAATTATTCTATTTCTTCTCTTCAAGAGATCTTACATATTTTCCCTGTTTTAACTTTCAAGAAGCATGTATTTTCTCTAATTTAATGAGATTATGTAAATATTTGCGACTGTTATTAATTACTTAAAATAAAATAAATTAGGTAAAGAAGAAAGAGAAACGAACATCAGAGTGTCTATTTAATAACATACTTATTTTAAAGTCAAAAGAACTAGGTTTTGATTGATTGAAAGAAATGTTCGATAAGATCCAATTCAAAACGTAAATTCTTACGTAGAAGAATGGGTTTAGTATGATAGTCAGATACCATTTTTTATAAAATTTAATTACGTATTATAATCTAAAGTTTACATTGTTGATAGTTGTTTCAAATTTACATGTGAGAACAATGTCGTGAGATGATTTTAGTCATAGATTAAGGTCAAGACTCTGTCGCATTAAATATATTAAAACACTTGGTAACAGAGCAGACCTGCAGTGAGCCTGTATTCTAGAGACGTAGGTAGCTAGCTGTAGCTGTAGGTATATACCTAGCGTTTTTAAACTGACATGGTCACTAACACTAGAATTGAAACTTAAACCGGGATATTTACCGGGAAACTCATACTCGTACCTAAATGAGCACCAAACATATGTTTTTTTTTTATACTTTGCTCCACATTAGGATTTTCTCCTGTGTCGTTTACAAACATACAAGTTCACATACACATGACACCTAGACCCGAAACAACAATTTGTGGATCACACAAAGAGTTACTCCGTGCGGGAATCGAACCCGCTACCCGTTGCGCGGCAGCCAGTTGCCCAGCCACCGCACCAACCGTGCAGTCAAATGTTTAGACCTTAGAAGATTGAAGATGAACTCTAGACTCTCCCTGGTTGCTATCGGGCATCGACATCGTAATCATTCATTCTCATCATTAATAGGACGTCTTTGATTTAGTAGAACGTCGATGGTCTCTTGGTTCTTTAGATCGTAATATGTTTTTGACGGACGAGAGGAAGTATCAGACTCGTACTGATTAAAAACCTCCCCGTTCCTACTCCTTCTTTTCGGGCCGGAGCCCCGGTAAACACGCTAGGTAGTCCGCAGTTCCGGATCAGGCAACAGCCCTACTGAGCTCGTAATACGGGATAAAGACAAGAATTTAACGTGGCGTGTCCGGTTTAAGGCTACCACTTTAATTAATATTTACTTTTAATAAAAAAAAAACAATATGAAATGGCATATTAAAGTCCTCAGTAGCAAAAAAACTTAACAATTAAAAATGCATCGATACTTATATCCAATTTTAATTTTATATTTTTTATTCGCAGTTCCGTCTGGCGTGACAACAGAGGTATTAATTTCCTGTATTGTATAGGTATGTAAGTTATATGTAACACGAGAAGTGGCCCTCTACCTCAAATTCAAGGTCGCAGTAATCGGAGCAGTCGGCTGCCGCCCGCCCGCCGGCCACACTTGCACTGCTTTCCAGTTCCTAGTACGACCACGGTAACTAACAACTTCTTACACATTTTAAACAGTATATTGTATATTTTTGATCATCAAATTAAAGTTTACTAGTATTACTGATCTCACTACTTTGTGATGTGTCACTTGATTAGTGTAAATGTGTTTTCTAAGTATTCTGAAGTTTTAAAGAAGAAATATTTTGCTATGTGTTATTAATTATTAAAATAATTCGTCATCATAGTTTGTTCGCCTCTTTTTGTTGGAAAGAGCTCAAGCTTACATCACGACTCGTGAGAGTCGGTATTCCATACTGAATCCTCCCGCCCTGAGACCCTCAAGGAAGAGGAGGATCGCGTTCCCTATCAACGTATAATAGTATTCCCCAAAACTTTAGTGAGGATGGTACTTGTATGGATGGCTGCTTGTGTTGACCGTGTTAAAGTAGAACCTGAAAATAAATCTCAAGTCTATATTTTACGTGGTTTCTGCTACTTGTGAATCATTAAAGTAACCACATTGGCAGACGTTGCACACCGATACCTTTATTCATTTGTTTGTTAACTAAATGGTTTCTATTAAGCTGATAAGTGTAGCTTGTGTATTAGTTATGTATGTTATTACATAATATACTATGTAAATTAGATAGTATTGGCATCAACATTAGGAAATACTACTTTTTCCTTTTAACAAGTAGTAAAGGATAAAAATTATACTGGAAATTTTTTAGTGGTGGCTTAATTTTAATATGCTATTCATTAAGTTTTAATAAACCGCTTTTTTTTGTTACCTTCAATACAAAAATCTCAAGTTATGACCTATGAAAGATATCAAATCCAAAACATTTTTTATCGTCGCACGCTTTATTAGATACACACAATATTGAAAAAAAAAATTCATCGGCGTAAAAGATATGAAAATATTGCCACACCAAAAAAATATCTTGTGTAACAAAGTTTCGAGTTACAACTAGATACAGTACTTTAAGATTTTCCTCACAAATATTGCAAACATAAACAAAGTTACATTCAAAATATTTTATAGAAATAATAACAACGTACACTAATAAAGTCTTTAGTATCACATCCATGTCCTAAGAGATTTCAAATAGATGCATATCAAACTAAGTAATACTAAGTGTACCTATAAGTGGCTACTTAGTACGGCAAGGAAGAAATGAAGCAGCCATAAAAAGCTGGAGCGACATTTACTGCGCTACGTGTGCTCTTGTTATCGTGTATGCGCTTGCGCAAGCGAGCTCCACCCGTGCGCTCAAGGATGCCTCGCCCACAACACAATGCTAATACTTATTACATTTTAATCATCTCGTTTTAGATGTTTGACAAGGCTAATTTGTTTTGTAAACCAATCGTTATTATTTGTAAATAAATAAAAGTGTTTTTGTATGCATATCTTTTCAAATGCTTGTATCTTTTCGACTGCACGGTTATCGCGGTGGCTGGGCAACTGGCTGCCGCGCAACGTGTAGCGGATTCGATACCCAAATTGTTGTTTCGGGTCTGGGTGTCATGTGCATGTGAAATTGTATGTCTATAAACGCACCCACGACACAGGAGAAAAGTCCCAGTATAGGGCCACGTTTAAAAAAAATGGGGCTAATGCCTAATAAACTGCGGATTACCTAACGGGTCTACCGGAGCTCCGGCTCGAAAAGCAAGTTCCTACTCCTGTAGGAACGCGGTGGTTTTTAGTAAGTAAGAGTTTGATACTCCCTCTCGCCTCGCCCTGGCGAGAGAAGTCACTAGATGATTTTCGCCTCTTAAAAAAAATGCATATCTTTTAGTATTACGAGCTTGCGAAAGAAAAAGATATAGATCTTTTTATAAAAAATATCCTGTGAAAATCTAGTCCTTGTATATTTAACTATTACCTAAAACTAAAAGTGAATTATTATAATTAAAACAATAACTAATAAAATATCGTCACTGCGTTCATATTCCTACATTTAAATTGAACAACCTCAGTGTATGTGTGTATCGTGAGAAATTAATTTAAGTTCAGCTCAATGATGCAATAGCCATTTATTTTAGTGGGTCTACAATTTATTTGGCGTCAACCAAAATCTGTTTTAGTTGAGAGAATGTAACAGTTAGACTATTGCGCCTATTTTATTCTAGGAAAAGACAGACAGAGATTTGGTATTATGTATTCACAGTTTTTATTTATGTTTAGTTTTGATGAGTTGTATGTTTTTTAAACTGTTTCTTTTATTACACGTCTGTTAAATGAAGAAACATACTTCTTAGGTGTTACAATTATGTAGTTAATATAGCATTTTAGTGTATTCCTTCGGGGATCAGCATCATTATATAAGTCAAGACATTTTTATAGTCTTACCGCCGTACTCAGAGTAATTTAATGATTACTTAACCCAGTCCTTAGCAATTGTTTTCTGAACAAAATCGTTACTAAGGAATAGTTTAAGTACCTAATCATTAAATGTCTCTGAGTACGGCAAATAAACAGATACACCACATTTATAATGTTCGTGCTTAAGGACTCAATATCTTAATTTAAATAGAGCCTAAGGTCTTTTCGCCGGTAGTAGTGTTAAATTGATACTTACCTACATCAATCAGATCAGTTAGAGGTCAGTGGCCATGGTCCCGACGGGTGTTGAGGTCTTATATTGACTGATGGCCGGGTGTGTCAGACTGACGACTTGTTGAGGGACAACTGATGGTTATCTTGACATAAATATCTATTTCTCACCATCATTCATGGGTAAACAAGTTGGGTAGTACATTTTAATTAAGTCTTTGACTGCCAATAGAAAACTGTTGAAGGCAAATCCTCCGCTAATGTCGGTCACCGGTGACCACCACGGCGTTCAATGTGTTAAAGTTGATATAAACTCTTCCTAAATTAAGAGGACGTTAAAAGGGCTAAATAAAACGCTTTTTGGGTGACAAAAATTATAATAAAAACATTTGCAGACGACATTCATTAGACATCGACCGAGGATTCGATAAATTGTTCGAACAGGATTTTGTGTTCCTTCCCACTGAAACTAGTTCTTAAATGAAACAACCTAAGGTTGCTTATAGCATTACATGTTAGGTACTCTGAACTATTAAAGTGGACAAGTTACACATACATAACTTGTATCTGCTAAAATATGCACACGACTTTGTGGGCACATATCGTTGTCCTTGTTCTGAATTATAAACTGCTGATATTTTCATTTGGTTGGAGGCCTGTGACTCTTTGCTCCCTTGAAGATAACGGACTTAAAGTTCATCGACGTAATTTACGAACATCTGTTACCATTCCTGCATTACTCGTGTAATTACCGGCATTTTGCGCTGCGTAACGTAACACTAAGCGACATACACAACTTGTTCTCTTCGTAAACTGGTCCAAGGTTAAGATTATTCGATTACTTTGACAGTTTTACGATATCATGCAACTAAATGGTAGTGTGTCGTCGCGTATGACTTCGAGCTTTAGTTATCACTCAATAAATGCTGCGACAGGTATAATGTAGACTGTTAAAAGGTTGTAATAAAGCGAAATTGGTTTCAATGCTCCTCATCGATATCGAAGTAGCAATAAACTGTATTTTTTTGGAGATGGCGCTCCGATATGCAAATATGTGCTGATAATATCTAGATGACTCAATTACAGTGCGTTAAGTGATGAAATCAGCAATATATTATTGATCGGATGAGTTGCAGGTTGTCGAACTAATGTGTATCAGTGCAGTGGACTAGATTTTTAATGAAATGTTCATGATGACTGTGATTGATTTCATTTACTTGATAAATATTGTACAGAAATAGTGTTAGAATTCATTTTTATTTTGCACAATTCAGTCTTAATTACTTACAATATTCATTAGTAATTATTTGTTTACTTATTCATTGCAAAGGTTTATGAGCTTGGTGTGAAAGATTATTACCCACATCAAAACATTTTTCTTTCAATAAAGAAATAGTATTTCTATGAACAAAAACCTCTGCCTATCTTTTAGGAGGAAAACAGCAATGATATCACGTAGGTAAGTACATGATACATTGTTAGCAATGAACACAATCCCCCAGTTAATATAAATGCACATACGTTAAAACAATCACGCCCAGCGCCGTAATCTTTCACTGGTATCGACAGCGCGATGAATGGCTATTCATTATTTTGTTACTTAGGGCTCATACAGACAGGCTGCAAAGTGGCAACGACAAATTAGTCGTTGCGTCGACGGGTAGCAATTATAATGTCTGGCCTGTTTGACAAATCTGACAGAGGATATGGTAACCTTATCTGAGATTTAATTTCGACATATGTTTTAGACATATTTTGATCGCGGGTGCTTTTACATCACTGCTCATCCGCTTATCACATTCAAACCTAATTAGAATTAAGAATACTCAATTTGTAGACCTCAAGACTCCATTAAAAACGATACAAAACTCTATCTCTAGTAACCAATTTAGTGAAATAAGCTATTGAAAGATCACAAATCGGGATTCGTTGACGTGTTGCCGGTTGCAGATGATGCGTAAACGGGAGCATTGGTGTTTGTCGCCAAAAAAGTGCCATTTGTCTGTACAACGCCTTACAATTCGCGGTCCGCGTGCGTTTGAGACAATAGTACGGTCTCACCTTGACATTATACGCCGTAACGCGATGGTTATCCGACCACTGTCCAAGCTTTAAAGGCTTCAGTAATGTAATGATAGACGATGTTATCGATACAGGGTTGGGTAACCTCTGTAGACGCCGGCAAAGCATTAGTTTATATGTTATTTATTACTATACGATTAAATTAGACGTTTCTAAATAAAAAAAATGTAGATCTTATTGCAAAATACCATTAAAATAGATCTAATGTTTAGCGAAGAGTGAGTGCTCTGCTGCTACTACTACTACCTACGAACCTATTTAAAAGAGCAATGGAATTACAAATCATTTCAGTCCTTTCTGTTTTTTTTTATTAAGTAACCAAGCAATCTATTATGACAGTTGCGTTTAGTTTTAACAAGTAACGAGCGTATAATTCGTTCTAGTTTTGTCTATACCTAGATCTGATATCGGCATCACATGGGCACAAGTTCGTGATCCACATAGCTGCGTGGTTGCGCCGCTTCAGTCTGCAGTCTACTTATGTCATTCCTCAGGCTTTGTCGGGCATGTCACGAACGTGATGCAATGTCCGGAGCACGACCCCACGAATATACGACTATAAGTTTATGGTCTTAATTACATTTTGGCGTTTAGTTCGCTATAAAGCATAATAGAATTAAGTTACGCTCAAAATGTTTGGCGATATGTAACGTCGGTGAACTCGATCGTGGCTGTCATTGTTATTTTGTAAGTAAAGTGCTTGTAAATAAAGCTTAAAGTTTATTGGGTAGTTAGTTACCAGTTTATGTGCCATGAAAATATTTTGATTAGTCAGTGTTCATTTTATTAGAAGAATTACTTAATAATGTGCTACAAGTACAATAATGTTTTGTTGCTAAACATTCCTTCTGCTATAACATCTTAATGCGAATCAGATGAAAGCTCTATTATGCACTGAACAGACGCGCTTGGAAAAATATGTATTACCTCTTTTTAATGAATGCAGTACCTACAATGGAGTCATAGGTTTTCCCTCACAGGTGTTTAAGTCTAAGAAGGATATATTCTCACCACGTGATTGTATATTAAGGCACGTATCTGTAACACTAGTGTGTTGCATTCATAGTTGACAGTGCGTAAGCAGAGAAAGCTCGATTGATATTCTCTGAACAGCCGACAGATGACGATTAACACTCGCAACTAGAGATTAACAGAAGATAAATAGCATATAAAATTTCACACGCACTATTGCAGATTAGATAGTGATAGGCAGAGGTGCACATTACGGCACGTAATGCCGCTTTATAATGTACACCCAGTTTTTAACATTTGTATAATACAATTCCAGACCGGTGTCTGGTTGCTAGTAGCACGGTTGCTACTAAAAGCTCAGCAATACCGAATCCCGAAACTCGCACTTGCGACCACTCGACCGACGAGGCAGTTTACTTCTCTGATCAATTTGATTATGGAATAAGTGGAAAGTTTGAACATACGTTCACCATAATAACCCCAGGTTTACCCACTGTTGGTTACTTTACCAATTTTCTGCCATACGTAGGTATGTCGACGTCCCTAGATACTTCACGTAATAATTAAACGGCGGCTCTTCAATCATCAAATAGTCAGTTAATACAAGTAGCTACTTAAACAAGTTTTATTACGAGTTTTACATTTTGAATTAAATTGACACGTAGATTTATGGCTATCAATCATGTATCTATATTTGCTAAATTATTTTGTAACTGTCTCTAAACATTACGCAGTAGTGCTATTTATACATATTTAAATAATTTCGCCAGATTATTAATAGCCTCCAATGTCGTACATAAGTAAGTACATACACACACATACGAATTTAAGTCCTTAATTGGTAGTTAATTACGGCTTGACACCATGAACATAGTCATAGTCGATATCAGTAGATATCACAGGTTAAAAATGTTGTTGATTTTCATATTTTTTCTTATACAATAGCAGCAATCTTAATATTTCGATTAAATCGTAAGTAAATGATATTTATCACATAATACTTATAGTGCGGTTAATTTAAACTTGAAAACTGTAATAAAAGAACACAAATTCCGACAGCGCAAAACTTTGTTGTTTTATTAGTTTTAAAATCAGCCAGGAATTATTGGATACTCTATCTATTATCTAATTATTATTAATGACTTCCCAAATTAAGTCTCTTTCTTTATAATGAAATGCACGAGTATGTATAGAACTCGCAACTTGTGTGTTCATCAAGTAATTGATAGCATTGAGTGAGTAACAGCCGAGTGACACAACTATCGTCGACAATGTTCGGAATCTTTACGTATTGTGTCCACGTCTTAAATGGTGCAATTGTTGCTACAGTACTTTCATACGAAAAAGCACAGCACACAAAGGCTTAGAACTATGAATGTGCAGTCAAATGTGCACATTGAGATCTATTTGTAAATTGGTATCTAATCGAGGTGATCTCATTATTTCAATTCGGTAATGTCTATTGTATCACAACTTTGGGTTTTATTTTGTACGAATGTTTTGTCTAAGTAATGTTATCTTACTCATCAACATTTTAACGCTTCTTAGCTGTTGGGAATAGTTTATTAAAACTAAGATACTTATTACTGGCCAAAGATATACCGTACTATGTATTGTCTGTGATAATTAATCACTAGAAAATTTAGGTAAGTGAAAAGTTACTGTAAGTGTACAACGTATTTATGACTGTATTAAAAGCGAGACTATTTTAACCGGACCTAGTTATGACTCAAAATCGATTAATTTATTCGTGCTACATAATATAATTCATATTATTAATTTCTACTCACTTTACTTTGTTATCTAATAGGCCATGGATGGAATAAAATCGAGATCTTATTAAGTGATCGTAGATATTAAAATTGAATTAGGTTTTATTGAGATACTATCTTGAAACTTGTTTAAATGTGAGGCAATGGTTGCAGAGTATAGATTTGTTCATTTATCGAGGACCAATGTATGTGTATGTGTGCCTACGAGGTACGTGTTAAAAGCAAATATTTTCCTTATACATTGGACACAGAAATTCTAGGAACAATTCAAGTGTAACTCAGTCATGCGTTGAAAATGAATCAGATCAAATACTGTGGCCTTCTTTTTTTGGAAATAATGTTATCTACAGATATTTTTTGTGGTTTTGGTTCAATTATGATCAAGGCTTTCAGGATGTAACTGAAATTAACGATATACTGAAATTTTGTACAAAAAGATGTAGGTACACTAGGTACTCTTTATTTATTTTTGCCTAAACGTCCCTTTGGCTTGAAGTCCGCCTATGTGTTATATTGTCATTATACATTACTCTATTATTTTTGAAAGCCTTTCAAATTGTACAATGTGTACAAGAATGTTAAAGATCTTACAAAAACCTAGATCTATGTCCTAGCTCCATTAAACAAAATCCCAATCCCCGATGCCCTATCAACCCTTAAATTCGTAACCCCCAAAAGCCCTACGCACATGTTTCGAGTGTTCATGGGCGACGGCGATTGCTTACCATCAGGCGATCCGTGTGCTCGTTTACCGGCTTATATCATAAAAAAAATATATAGGTACTTTCACAACAACTAACTAACTTATGAAACATTAGCGTTGCATCCCAGATATTTTAAAAATGACAGATTCTGTAGTTCGCATACCAATGTACTCGGAGGCCGTGATAATGCTTTAAGTGGGCACTTACTTTCTTCATCACGTAGCCTAAAGTGGCAGCTGTCAACCTAGACATACTCGTATACTACAGTAATACGAATTGCTATATATCCTTGTATTCATAGGCTGCTAGAATTATATACATGTGGTTACATACCAAGTGTCAGCATTTAATGTTCTTATACTTGGTTGAATTGAAAGCTTTTTCCTTTCCAGTTTGTTTGAACCAAGGGACTAATAACACTAAATAACAGTTAATTCAGTTGTCACGATTGGCGAACAAGAATAGATTTAAGTTACTGTCTAAGCGTTACCATGATATTCAATTTTCTTTCTACAAGAGTCTGTAATTGTACCATGCTGGGTGTTGTGTTAAGTAAGGTTGACCTCTATTACTTTTATAACATATGGTTCAAAATCAAAACTAGTGAAAAGTTAGTTTTTGTTGCTATATTTATTTGGTACCTTTTTGTCAAAGGAATTGAAAACGAAAAGAGTAGGTAACTAATTTAATCAAATGTTTAAATAAATAATTAATCAAACAAAACCTACTTCTCGATCCATTTACATTCTGTATGGCGAGGACTTTCGCCTTCATGTCCCACGCATAGAGTGGCAACACTTATGATAACCAAATACTATGACAAGTGATAAATAATCAACGTTTGCCTAATTTTAAATTAGTTTGATTTAATTTATCCTTTATAAATAATTTCTGTGCCATTCATATGTAAATCTCTATGATGATTTCATTTCAAATTGATCTCGAATAGGGTCAAATAATGTTTTCAACTGCCATTTTTTGGCAACGCTAGGATTTTTTCCTATATCGTAGGTGTATTTATTACATAATTTCACATAAACATGACACCCAGACCCGAAACAACAATTTGTGGATCACGCAAAGAGTTGCTCCTTGCGGGAATCGAAACCGCTACCCGTTGGCCAGCCACCGTACCAACCGAAATTACCGAGTTATACACAGTAAGTATCTGAAATAACACTAACAAGAAAAATAGGTGTATTAAAAGAAGTATTAATAAATTGTACACTACAAAGAGCAACAAAGAGCAATACTTAAGAATCACATACCGACAATTGTGAAATACATATATTTTTCAGCATTCTCAGAAGAATGATTGTCTAGGTTCGTGGTGAGTTTGGCGACGGAATATAAAGCAGAGCTCTGACTGACGGACTGTCGCAAGCCACAGTGTGACGCACTCCTAACAGCAATGAGGTCAATAATTTGAGTCAAGGTATGTGCACTACTTTTTTGGTACAAACAGTAATTTGTGCTGCATTTGAATTTCAGATTTGTTCGTGAAATGTGAAATTGTTTAAATGTTAAGTAAGTGCAGAGGGAGGACGTGATTTTTTTAAATAACTTGCAACTTAATACTTTTACTTCGGTTTCAAGGAGATTTTGGTGGAAAATCGTGGTCAGTTATTTACTTGGTTCTTTTTATTTCTATCGGCTGATTGTTTTATGAACAATTCGAAGGTCAGACATGGGTTTCTGAATAGTAATATTTTACATGAGGTGACTGCAATTGACATTCAAGGATTCCTAATGCTCAGAAATTCTATGGTTTACGTGAAGTAATACATTTTTAGGGACTGTAGTTTGTGCTTCATACTTTGAGAGTATAAAAAAACATGTAATCATCTAATAAAAGCCAGTATTTACTCATCACTTGTCGTGTCATTTACTCCCGAACCTTTACACAACCATTCATACATGGCGACCCTGCCAGAATTCGAACCTGGAATCTTCTAATGGAATCATCCCACAAATCTAATTTCTACAATTTCTCTTATCCTGGTAGTAAGTTCTACTAAAGATCCAATTCACAATATGGTTTATTCGTGAGATTGTATTCAATGGCCAATTACTCCAGCAAATACAGAATAATTCGTAAATTGCTTTGATTTAACCGTCGGTTGAACGAGCTTAAATTTCGCACAGCCTTAACCTGTTCAACTTTAATGAAATTAACCTCCGTAATTATAGGGGAGCGGTCGGTCGTTTCCTGTCTGTACCGAGGGTCAAGTTACATTGGTTTTATTTTTATTTCGTTCACTTTCATTGGACAGCAAAATTTCATTGAACCTAGCCAAGGACTTTTCACATATCTTAGAAGTATAGAATTAAATAAGAAATGTAAGCTTATAGAAATGTAAGGTTTATGATATGAATGCTTCTCTTGCAGAACAAATGCTTCCCACATTTTAAACAGTAAGTACATTGAGGCCAACCTTTTAAATAAAACCTTGTTAAACGAAATACATTTTTTATAAATATATGAATTCCCTGAGTCAGTTGGTAAGGTTGAATTAGAGTGAATATGGAGGTCCTTTTTCAGGTTACAATATATTATGCAATTAAATTGATAATAATATTATATTTGAAACTAATAAAGTATACTCAAATGTCAGGAAGTTATCGATTTACACTAAAAAAGTCTTTTAGTTCAGAAAATAAAATAAAACAGATTCTTAGTCATTTAATATTGACTTCCTAGCTTGTGTTTTTAATATTTTTCATGTGTGTGTGTGATTAAAACAACCAATACAATAATAACTCTGTAAAACAATGACTTTATATTTTCCTGTTAAATGTTGCGTAGAAAAGACATCAACGCGTAAACATTTTTCAGTTACAGTTTCCTTAACATTTTGTTAATTGAACAAAATATTTAATAAACAATTTAAATACTTTATATTAAAATATTCATCTCGTTTTTTTTATCGAGATTGTAACAAGGATACAGCTACAGCAACTGTATGCACTTATTATATTAAAATAATCGTAATAGACAAAATTATTTTTGGCTTATCTTCTCTATTCTACTTTAATTTCACTTTAGTGTTGCCCAAATTCAGTATTGGTCTTGCAGTCTTGGTCTTGTTCTTGCGTTTTTGCAAGACCAAGACCAAGAACAAGACCGCGTATTTTTAGCAAGACCAAGACCAAGACTGACCGTGCAAGACTTGAGCAAGAACAAGACATAGCCTGCAAGACTCTTGCGTCTTGCAGATAGTACTTCGCGCTATTTCACTGAGTAGTTAGGTGTAACAGTTCGGTGTATAGGTAGGTACGCTTAGGAATTCTATGAGACGCAAAAAACTGTATCAAAGAATATGAAAAACTGGACCTATGCGCATTACGACTAATACCATAAACATAGCGAATAAAAAAATATCTATTAAAATCAAACTGAGTGCATGCATAGTTATGTTTTAACCATCGGCACTTTGATAATGCGGCATCAAAGGTTTTGTACTTACTTCTCAAAGAAATTTGCCGCTTTTCGGAAGTACATGGTTATGATACACGCGCCGGCGGCTTCTTTTGAAATCTAAAACAATCGTTGCCGCCACGCCGAAATCATAACATTTGACACTATTTGATTGCCGCCATAGGGCGTAGGTATACTCATGCAAAATAATTTCGAATTTTAAGAGTACCTACAGGTGTTCCAAAGAATAAATAAGTTTCAGAGTGCTTAGAATGAAAATGAATACATTATACTGATCACGCAAGTAGTATTATGATTAGGATAAAATGGTAAGGATAGGTAGTAGATGTCATATTAATTCATTCTAGTAAGTATATATTATAATATTGATTACTTATATGGTTTTAGGTACTATTATTGTACATTTGGTCATTATATTTCTTAAGTTTTTACAAGAAAAAATAACAAAAAAAGTGTTCAAATATCACCCGTTTAATAAATATTGTAGCCACTTTTATATATACTTGAAACGTGAAACGTTCAGCTTTATAATATTAGTATAGATGTACGCCAAAACATTCACTTATATGTAAAGAATAGTGATTGGCACTAATTCTTTACATATATTTTATTCACGCGTCGCGTCTGTACAAGTAGGTAATATTTCTTTAATAAATAGTAATAGACTAATTGGTAAATGCAAGACTTGCAAGACTCTTGCTGCAAGACCAAGACCAAGACTTGGAGCGCAAGACCAAGACCAAGACCAGGTGTATTGGCGCAAGACCAAGACCAAGACTGGCTAAGTCTCGTCTTGTTCTTGCATTTGGGCAACACTATTTCACTTGATCCTGAAAATAGATAAATAGACAAATGCATATAACAGATAAAATTAAATATTATCGTTGTGGAAAAAATATTGAGGTAAAAATACGAAACTAAAAGCCGTATGATATTAATAATTAATAGAAACTAAACTAATAAATTAAATTAATGGGCTCCTAAAACTAAAACGTCTGAAACATTAATATACGCGAGTGAGTCATCATCGATAAAGTACAGTTATAAAACATGTCACAATATTGGTGCGTACGTATTTGTATGACAGTGTGGCTAGTACGTAAATGTCAAGTGTATGCGGCGCACGCGCTGAAAAGGTCGGACACTCGTGCGCAGGTCTCAGCGTACCGACAAATCGAATTAATTACAATAGCCGACGCAGACGAGGGACTTTTGTACACTGAGAACAAAAATCTATGTAAGATTTATAAAACACCCAAGAATTTAATTTAGCTCTATTGTTTATGTGTTTATTCTTAAGTTCGCCTAAACAAAAAGTAGCCTTTGTGTAATCCCAGACCGCAATCTATCTCTGTACATTTCATTCAGATGCCATAATTCGTTTTTGCGTGAAAGAGCAACAAATATACACACACATACATCCTTATTATCCTTAAATTCACATTTTTACTTTTTCTTCTCCTCTAATAATATCCTCTGATTAATTTCGTTGCGGGATCCATGACTTTGGGATGCGCCGGATTTCAGTGTTCCGGTGTTTTCATGGTTATATCTCTGGATGTATCTGTAGATCCAGGCTTACAGGAGTTGCAGCGGTATGAGCGGTTATGGCGGATTTGTCCCATAAAAATTAGGATTTCGTAAAAGTACGTAGTAGTGGATAGCAAGTCCTTCGTCTGCGCAGGGTTTAAATGAACGCAGTATCGAACCTTATTGCATCAGATGACTTGTTTAAGATGTACTTCGGATATAATTTACGTAATATGTGTAATATCAATTTGGAAGGCGTTAAATTGAAAATTAGGCTTTATATTAATCGGAGCTAGAGGTGGTTTACGTAAGACATTTGGCAAATGTCGCGAGTGTTTATATTGAACGGGCATGCTCTTTATTTTTGAAGGAATAACATATGTATCTAGATGATAAATATTGGTAAATGTTACATATTTTATATTATAAGTAGCCGGCTTGCCACAGATAATATAAAATATGTAATAGTAACTTATTCGTCCTAATTATGTTGGTGATTTCTCATCGATATTTAGAACTGAATATCAGAACTTTCAATTAAAAGGGCACTTGTGAAAATATAGTTGATTTAAATTATTAAATTAGTTTTATCTTTGCTTTGCTTTTTTTTTGCTTTTTTCAAGTTATTACACCCATATACTTATTTCGACGTTAATTGTATTATGCAATGGACAAACAGCATTGAAAAACATAGAAGTAGGACACAGACCAAAAACACTACAAATATAGATTTGACAGTGACTAATGTCATTGTCAAACACCATAAGCACCATAACCAGACTTTGTTTGGTATTGAAAAACTCCATACAAAACAACAGAATCACAATTAGCTGTTGTCCATAGGAAATTCCCAAGTTGCACCACAACTGGCTTTCGGGTCATTTATTCCGGAGTGTGATCTTGAAACGTACCGCGAGTCGCTACGTGCAGTACTTACAAAGACATGTTTCGGTATGATCCGCTTAGGATTTGTGTATATTGAATATGGCAAAAAGATCACTATTACTATAGTTTTAAGAAAATGTCACTCATAATGTACTATATACACAGGAACGTAATTTATTATCAAGAGGGACTATTACTTATACATTCAGGGTTTAAATTACTGGTCCTTCAATATAAAAAAACAAAACTTGAAACGGTATTCATGATTGATAATAATCAAATTGAAATTTGGTGGTACGCCAAGATTTTATTGAAGCCTGGTTATAAGAGCGACTTACAAGCGACTGAAGTATGTTTTTATGCGAGTAAAGCTCCTTGGTAATTTAAATGACTACTAAATCCTGACCACTCACAATTCCCAACCCATCATCCGATGGAACGCACTGGTTGGCAGGCCGAGCCGCGCACGCGCCGAACTCTTGCGCAACAATTGGCAACCTTGTGAAGGACGCGCGTGCGCACGCCATCGCCAGGAAAATGGACGCCGTCGTCGTCGCGCGCATTTTCATGAGCTGCCCGTGTCGGGCCGAGGGTAGTTCAAGGGTGGCGTGATTGAGGCCGCCCTCGACGGCTGCTCCACTGAAATATAAACAGATATTGCATAATAGTGAACTGCAACGAGCTTTTATGGTGGTAATGACGTTTTGTGTGAAGAAAATATGTTTTGTAACAGACAAATTATAATTTTTATATTTTTTAATGTAAAACTTTCTTTTTTTGTCAAAAGACTATTAGTTTTCTAGACTAGCCTGGGCTAATCTATGATCATTCAGACTATAATATGTCATTAATGGTACTAAAGCCTGAAATTCACCTGAACTGTTACATTGAATTTTTTCAATAGTTAAACAAGCTTAATTTCTAAGAAACGTACCTAGTTTAAATAAAAATCTTAATTTTAACTCAATCCCATTCAATTAAGCAATGACTACTAAATAGATAAATAACAAAAATGGACGCATAAAGCATGTTTAGTTGTCACAATCTGCTTCAGAGCACAAAGGGAAGATTAATGTGGTGTGCCAAAAGTTTGTCGCGAGCTAACGACCCGCCATTAGCCGTCAGTCAAAATAGTGCACGACCTCCGTCCTCGCGAATACATTCACCTGAGAAAACTTCTCTCTGTCATGCAAATGAGAGAGACAGGCGATAATGAGGGAATTTACAAAACGTTTAAACAAGTGTCAACCTTATTCATATATGTAATAGATATTGTTATACATATGTGCCCAAAATAAATTTTTAAAGTGTTCTTTCTATGTTTGACTGTAATGTTATTGTATTTTCAACCATCGTCCTAACAGAAGAAGGTTCTTAATTTGGTTGTATCACTTGTAGAGTTGGCAGTCTAGAGGATATTTTGTTATAATGGAAACAACTTGTATGAACAAGTTTGGTTTAATCATAGCAAAGGATGCAATTCGTGTTCATTGTACATGTTATTTCGTAATTGTAACAAGTTTTGTCGGACGAACTTGTTTGAAACGTCGGCGACTCCACAAATGTGTTCGCCGAATTAAACTAGACCACTCTTGCCGTTTAGATTAAAGCATGTGATGCAATAACATTGATGATTATTCGCAAAGAACCAATATAGAGTTGTAATTATTCATTTGTATAGGGAGTTGTTTAGTATTTACTTGATAGTTTGTTTGTTTGCGTTGTTATTTTTCAATTAAATAATGTAATGTTTACTTTATACTTACTCAGTTTTATCTCGTTATTGCACATTATCAGAAATCTGCACGTACATAATATTATCAATCACATGTTATAAATTAGCACTATAATATACACTGGAACTAATACAATACATTGAACAAGTGTCACTACATGAAAACGTAAAATAACAACTCTCCTTGAAGCTTCTCAGATCTCTTCATTGAAACAAAAATATTCAAATAGCAATTGTGATGCAATTCACTTTGCCGATATGATTCCTTTTAGAAGCATTGTAACCGTAAAAATTGTAAAAACAAATCCTGAAACTAGCTATTTTGTGAATTGAGCGAAGAATCGGTGTGACCGCGATGTTTCATAGGCCAAGTGTGTTGCACAAGTAGCCGCATTGTTTACGTGGCATTGTCCAGTCGTCCCATCGGTTAGCTTGTACGTGCGTACTTGAATATATTTAAATTTGGAGATGCCACCAGGATGAGGCAAGAGTTCCAACAACTACTATAAATGCTGTTAGTGTCAAACTAAGGGTACAGTTCACAGCTCTAAGCATCCCTGACTACATCTCAACCACAAACACCAGACATGGCATTCAAGGTACGGACTACAGTTGGATATGTGAAGTGAAATACAGTGATATGTGAAACAGTGATAAATAATTCCAAATAGTGATTAAAGAAATAAATTAAAAACAATAAACATTTACAGTGACAAATAAAATGAAAGTTATGTTTCAAATTATTAATTTCTTTTTCAGTTGGTAGTTCTCTCTTGCCTCCTGGCCCTCGCTCACGGTAGCGGGGTGCCCGCGGCCATCGCCGCTGCTCCCGTGGCCTATGCTGCCCCCGTGGCTGCTGCCAGGCTGGAGGAGTTCGACCCTCTCCCGCAGTACAACTTCGGATACAACGTGGCTGACTCTCTCACCGGAGACTACAAGAGCCAGACCGAGCAGCGCAATGGAGACCTGGTGCAGGGCCAATACTCTCTGGTGGAATCTGACGGCACTCGCCGAGTGGTCGACTACACTGCTGACTCAGTGAACGGTTTCAACGCAGTAGTGCGCAACGAGCCCCTTGTGTTGGCCGCTGACCCTGCTCTCGCTCCCGCTCGCTACGCTGCAGCTGCCCCCGTGGCCGTTGCTCAGGCTGCTCCAGTTGTTGCTGCTGCAAAATTCACTGCCGCGCCAGCCTACGCCCGTTACGTCGCCAATGCCGTCGCTGCTCCGGCCCGCGCGGTCTACGCTCGCTACACTACTGCCACCTTAGCTGCTGCTCCTGTGGCTGCTGCCCCTGTAGCTGCTGCTCCTGCTCCTGTATTCGCTGCTCGCTACGCAGCCGCTCCCTACGTAGCGTCTAGCTATGTAGCTGCACCTGCAGCGGCTGCTTACAGAGCCGCGTATTCTGCTCCGGTTGCTGCCGCCTACTCTGTGCCCTATGCTACTCAAGTAGCAGCTGCGTACACAGCGACAGTACCCGCTGCGTACAGTGCTCCCGTGGCAGCTGCCTACACAGCGGCAGTGCCCGCTGCGTACACAGCGGCGTTGCCTGCAGCGTACAGTGCTCCCGTGGTGGCTGCGTACAAGGCGGCTCCCGTAGCTGCAGCATACAGTGCACCTGCACCCACGGCTGTAGCCCCCGCCCCCGCCTCCACCGCCCGCGCCGCTCCTGCCAAGATCGTAGAATCATCAGCTGCCGGATACCGTTACCCTTGAATGCCATAATCT
The DNA here is from genome assembly GCF_023101765.2 of Spodoptera frugiperda. NCBI lineage: Eukaryota > Metazoa > Arthropoda > Insecta > Lepidoptera > Noctuidae > Spodoptera > Spodoptera frugiperda. The sequence goes on along the minus strand of NC_064229.1, from coordinate 6,168,669 downwards.
GATACAATGATACCTGTATACCTCTAAAGACTTGTTTTGTATATACGACTTCATTTTTATTTTATTTTTTCTACGAAACGAAATAAATTCATGAAATTTTGAATGGTTGTTTTTTTACGAAAACTGAAATTGTGTAAATACAAAAGGGTTGAAATATATTTAGCCCAATATATTTGCATTCTAGACTGTAGCGCTCAGTCTAGAATGGGCTAAAAATAATTGAAAATAGAAGAAAATAATTTAAAAATTTTGCTCGATCCAAAAATCGAATACCTTTGTTTGGTGGTTACAGTAATTATAAGATAAGTAAAGATCGACTACTATAACTTGATAGTTTGAATTCACCTCAATTAATCGATGGTCAACAAAACTAAATTTTAAAAAATCCTGAAAAAAATGTCAAAGACAATTTTTTTTATAGGATAGGTGGACAAACGAGCAGATGTTTCACCTCTGCTACCATCACACCAAACATCACTGACCATAGCCAACCGCAATACCGGAGAAGTTAACAGTTAACACAACGCCAGAGTTGTTTCATGTGTCTAAAAAGGTTTCTACCGAGCCGATCCATTCATGCCGAACCATCTTCCACGTAACATCCTGATTTTTATTTAATGAGCTCATATATGACCTCTGCTGTAAGTTGGTTACGATAAGATACCTCTTACCTGTGTAAAAAATATTATAAAAATGATAGAATGTGAAATATTATGTAGCTAATATCAATATTAGTATACTGAGAAAGTAGCTTTCGTGTTTTCATTAAAGGGAAAGGAAAGTTCAAACGCCTGAACAGATGTTTTGAAATTGTAGCTGAAATAAATTTTAATTATAACACAGCTTAGACTTCCCAGCACTTCACTGACTTCCTAAAAAACACTAACTAGATCACAATTGGTTAATCAATTTAGGTGTTACGTTATCACTTAAAACCTTATAAAGAAATGCAAGGCAGCGAGACGTCACTCACTCACTTTTAGCATAAGAATGACAAAAACAGAAGAATTTACTAGGCGTACTTTAATTTTTTTTTACTTCAATCGTATTTGTTTATTTAACCTCTGAAGAACTAGGCAGGAGTATACTACACACTGCACATGTCAGTTACATAGTTACACATGTCTGAATAGTCAGTTGACTATACTGGCAAACAGGGAGTGTATTACAGATACCGTTTCGCAGGATAAAACGATGTTACGATATATATATATAGAGTTATTTGTTACCAAGGCATATTTTTTTATTGAGTGCCTCGTCGGTGTCGGGTTTGATTCCCGGGTCGGACAAAAAATTACTGGGCGTTTTTCGGCTTTTTGTTTGTAATGTGCACCTCTGCTTACCCTTTCGGGGATAAAAGGCATGACGTTGTACGCACGTCGCATTATTTGTTAGGGGGTTGTAAAACAGGTTTTTAGTTATAACTATCTAATTACCGTTGCTTTCCATACCCTAATGTCTTCGATAAAAAAAAATGGTAATGGTCCCTTATGAGAATGTCTCCAGTAACAAGTCATCCTGTATATCCTCAAGCTATTCCTATGTTACTCGTACACATGTCAGTAATGTGCAAACGATTCGTAGCTCGTGTTCTTATCTTTAATTCAACACAATCAGTTGCCACACGGCTTAGGTTGGTGCCAAGGAATTTTCGATGCATTTTAAGTAAAAAAATACCGCGCAGTTGAACATTCTTAACACAAGTTATATTATATCCTGTATTTTTGCTTACCGTATAAAATAGATAATATCTTAGCTATTATAGGACACTATTTTGCTAGAAGTGTTATCATACATACATAACTTCACACGTCTGTCTCCTATGGGGATAGGCAGACACAATGGAACGCCAATTGATTACGATTACGATTCTTACATACTCCATTGCTTCAGCAACAGTCATGAGTGTTTTCATGCATGCTTGTCGGTTAAAATTGGGCCAAATTAAATTGTACTTTTAATTTGGCCCGTCTTTAATTTATCGCCAATCTGGTCGCCATATGTCCGTCTAGAGCGCCCTTAACCGACGGACCCATTCATATTCGCCTATTATATTTCTTTCGTAAATCTGCTTTCATCAATCCTTACTACATGTCCAAGCTATCATAACATTCCCTTTTCAATCCTTGTCACTACATCGTCTTCGCCACACTTTTCTCTAATAACACTATTTTTCACTCGATCACTCAATTTTACTCCACACATACTTCTCAGGGCTCTCTTGTTGTTGATTGATATCAGTGTTATTGATTGCTTTGTAATAGTATCTGTACTATTACTTAGAACGTTATAATTGAAATTCTCAATACAACTTTATTGGGAACTAGCTACTTCCGCGCGGTTTCACCCGCTCTGCTCGGCTCCTATTGGTCATAGCGTGATGTTATATAGCCTTCCTCAATAAATGCACTATCCAACACAAAGAAGAAGAAAGAATTATTCAATTCGGACCAGTAGTTCCGGAGATTAGCGCGTTCAAACAAACAATCAAACAAACAAACTTTACTTACCTTTGAAGGTAATCAGTATACAGTCAGGTATGGGTCGTTAAATCAAACTTAGTATTAAAATTATGTCTACGACTGTGCCATTACGCTAGCCAAACGCGGACGAATAGTATGTCGATAGATTAGTCATACTTTTGAAACGAAAACTCAATGTGGCCCATCTACTGTTACCCTATGTATGCATGTTTGCTAAACATGTATCGAACTGTTAATTAAAACATTAAAGTTTGAACAAATTAATTAGGTTATTAAAAACAATGATTTAACTTATGTTTTTTAAGGATGAACTCGATACGGTGATTTTTTATGGTTATGTTGCATCTTTGAGTCGTTTGTGAACAATAGCAGTTCTTATCATAGACAACACAGTTGTATTTTTTATTTTGCTTTTCACATTATCATGGACAAACATTGCAAGTCTTTTTTAAATAGCAGAGTACCTACGTGGTATTGTTCGACCGTCGTTGTCACCACGACTCGCAATGCTAGTGTCCGCGGCCGCCTCGGACGTGCGTACTTGAATATATTTAAATTTGGAGATGCCACCAGGATGAGGCAAGCGCATAGGCCGCTACTATAAATGCCGTTAGTTTGGTACTAAGGGTACAGTTCACAGCTCTAAGCATCCCTGAACACACCACAACAACAAACCTCAGAAATGGCATTCAAGGTACGGACTACAGTTGGATATGTGAAGTGTTATACAGTGATATGTGAATCAGTGAAAATATACCTGAAAAGTGTTTTGTGAAAATTGTTTCGAAGACGATTCAAGTTGTTTCGAAGATACATAGTGTTAACATCAATTCTCAAACTTATCTTTAAATTTTAAAATTCTTGATTGACCTATTTTTTTATTTTCAGTTGGTAGTTCTCTCTTGCATCCTGGCCCTCGCTCACGGTAGCGGGGTGCCCGCGGCCATCGCCGCTGCTCCCGTGGCCTATGCTGCCCCCGTGGCTGCTGCCAGGCTGGAGGAGTTCGACCCTCTCCCGCAGTACAACTTCGGATACAACGTGGCTGACTCTCTCACCGGTGATTACAAGAGCCAGACCGAGCAGCGCAACGGAGACCTGGTGCAGGGCCAATACTCTCTGGTGGACTCTGACGGCACTCGCCGAGTGGTCGACTACACCGCGGACTCAGTGAACGGTTTCAACGCGGTGGTGCGCAAAGAGCCCCTTGTTGCTGCCGCACCTGCTGTCGTTGCTGAGCCCGCTGTGGTGGCTGCACGCTACGCCGCCGCACCTGTAGCTGCTCCCGTGGCTGCACCCGTAGCTGTTGCTCGCTATGCCGCCGCTCCCGTTGCTGCCCCCGTCGTAGCTGCTCGCTACGCTGCTGCCCCAGTAGCCGCTCCCGTCGTAGCCGCCCGCTACGCTGCCGCCCCCGTAGCCGCTCCAGTTGTAGCTGCCCGCTACGCTGCTGCTCCTGTAGCCGCCCCAGTCGTAGCCGCTCGCTACGCTGCCGCCCCTGTAGCCGCTCCCGTCGTAGCCGCCCGCTACGCGGCCGCTGCCCCAGTCGCTGCTCCCGTGGTAGCTGCCCGCTACGCCGCCGCCCCAGTAGCTGCTGCCTACAGAGCTGCCTACCCCGCTCCAGTGGCTGCCGCCTACACTGCCTACTCCGCTCCAGTGGCTGCTGCGTACACAGCTGCGTGGTAGATCATCACCAATCCTCACAAACCGACGATAGCAAACCTCTAAAGACTTGAATTGTACATACTACTAGTTTTAGATAATTTTGTTTATTATTTTTACAAAATGAAATACATTTTTGAAAATTAAAACTTAATTGTTTTCTATAGATATCACAAAACATTTTCATTCCTAAGCTTATTAAAAAGCAACCATTGTTGGCAAAACGTCAATCGACGTGTGTGTGTCATATCAACTCTGCATAATTAAACATTTTCAGGACAATAACAATGACCTGAGTCACTACATGTCATCGAAAATCTCATGAGCTAATGAAGTGATCAATGCTTTAAGTTTGTGCTGAGATGTCACAGAATACTAATTAAATTAAGTACAAAATAAGTGCTATTTATACAGCAATATACCTAAACCAAGCTTAAACCCAGACCTTCCAATTATATTTCCATCGATACCAGGTTATAAACTCAACTAATATTATTATGATGGCTCATATTTTCATTTATTTATAAGAAAATATATGTTTTATTGACAACAGATACTTTCCTAAGATGAGTTTTGATGTCAATCTATTTTTCTAAGAATTCTAAACTCGTAAACCGTTTACTTCACTAAACAAATACTAGTTACAACCCACATCACGTAATACAGAAACTTATTCCTGCACTGTTTTAATCATACTGTCAAATTAATGTAGGCTTGCGTTAGATAATTGCAACGATTTCGTCAAATATCCATTAATCACGTCAACATTTTAGTCTTGATGACTAACATGTGATAATTAATACTAATAGTATCTAATTGTAATTAAATTCTGTCCACGGCGGGCGACGAAAAAATCAATACGTTCTACCTTGACCTAGCTGGCAAATGAAAATCTATTTGGAATTTCCCATGCTAATTACATGCTATACTCATATGCACGCTATAATCATACACATTTTATGTAATGTATGCGGTATTTGTTCCGCTCTATGAAATGTTTACCTAGACTTGAAACAATTGTAATTAGTGATATGGATCTATGATGTGTAGGGATGAATGGAAAAGAAGATGATCAAATAAAAGATGAAATAATATTATGAAACTGTGTGAGGAATTATATGAAAAGTGGTCGTATTAAGATAATGTTTACGTTACGTACCTTAAGGAGAGAATGGAAAAGTCTAATGGCGTCGATATCGTATAACTTGAAATTGGACATAATGCGTTTACAAAATATACACATGAATCGAACTCGTGATGACCCGTAGGTTTAAGATGTCCATTTCTCATGTATGAGGGTGCGGGTACTAAACCTAACAACTTGTCGTTGTTAGGTTTAGTACCAATGTAACTTTTTCCGTGTGATACTTATTTACTTTCTAAGATTTTTTAGACACCACTGACAATCGGTATAGGAAAACATCGTAAGTAAACCTTAGCTCATAATTTCTAATTATATAATTTCAAATCGCATTGAGCAAGTGTGGTAATTAATGCTCAAGCCTTCCCCGTGCAAAAAGATACCTCTGGTCAGCAGTGGCCAATTATAGGCGGATAATGTGAAGATGTGATGTGAATTAAACTCTATGAAACGGAATATGTTTAGAGTCTTAAATAATAAAACCATGTTTCGGAGGTATTTGACCTTTAATTATTGAAAGTATTTGATAATACAAATACTGCCTCGTTGGCTGAGTGGTCGCAATTGCGACTGCCGGGCAAGGGGTCTCGGGTTCGATTCTCGGGTCGGGCAAATTATTACTGGGTTTTTTCGGTTTTTCGAAAATTTCTCAGTAGTAGCACGGAGTCTGGAATTATGTCCGGTATATGGCAATAGGCTCACTCCCTATTACATGGGACTTATAAACAAATGGTGAAAAGTGGGTGTACATTGTATAGCGGCATTACATGCCGTAATGTGCACCTCTGCCTATCCCTTCGGGGATAAAAGGCGTGACGTTGTTTAGTCGTTTTTTTTGATAATACAAGATAGTACAATTAATTCATAGAAGAATATTTCTTATTAAGTTTTACTTTTTACTCTACGTAACTAAAGATGGTTGGTTAGAACCTTTAAATGCTATTAATATCTGGAGAATACACAAGAAAATCTAAAATTCATGAACGATTTAACAACGTACTTACTAAACTACTGGTTCGTTTGCTAGCTATCAAACACGAGCAGTTGAGCAAGTAAGTAAAGCCTAAAGTCAGTCAGTCAGGATCCTAAAGTTCGTCTAATAGCAGAAGTTAGTATGTGGTGAAACGGTAACCAGGGATACTACATGTAAATCCCTAAGGAGTGTGTATGTTAAATTGAAAATAATAGCTCATAAAATTAAAAATGTATGCGTACACATAAATAAGAAATGCGTACTGAATCGTGCTTTCGTTTGCATTTGTTGCTGTTTGCCGACATAAACCTTGCAGCAAATGCATCCAGCATCATTAAAAAGAAACAAATAAAATTGACCGGTATTCCAATGTACCTCAATATAATCCAATGTTCATCATTTATTCAGTTTTAAAACTGGCGTTTCTATATTAGAAACAGCAACTACTTTTCATTCAAAAACAGAGGTGAAATCCAACCACAAAACTACGATATCAGACAGACAGACACAAATACTTAGACAATGAACAAACCCGGAAGCCTGTACGAATCAATGAAAGCCTACAACTGATACAGTTCGTGAAACGTAACATGTATCGCAAGAGTCATCGGTGTCGCGTAATTCGTAGCACTTTCTTCAATAAGCTGCGCTGTATGTCCATCACGTACTTAGTTACGAAGTGCCCGATATATAACGCGAGGACGAGCATCAGGAACCACATTCCACTTCGAGGACTGTGACCATCCTATCCCACACACACAGACATGGACTCCAAGGTGAGATGGCGAAAAATATTCATTTTTAATTTAATTTTTTTTTTGGGATTTATTTAAATTATAATATGTTTTTATTGTTTTGATATATTTTCTTAATTCATTTGTTTGATACAGTTTTCTAATTGTTTAGTTTTGCTTTGAAGTGGGGTTGAAAACTAAAGTTGTGTTGGTGAAAAATAATAATATAACATTTGTAGTGCACTTTGATATTTCTATGCACTTTGAAAATTTATAATACATTTGAGGAGCTAATAAGATCTAAGATAAATCAAATTTTCGTAAATGATCGTGTCAGTCTCGGTCATCACGATATCATCTAACTCGAGCGTCGCACGCGCAGCTCGTTCGTGCAGACTCGTGCGCGCCGTGTTGACCAACACGATCCATATCGGGACACTTTGCGACACTGCCTTCTTTCTGGCGCTTTCGATTCGATTTGCCCCCACACATAACAATGAAATGTGTACATTAATATTTCACTTCCTATATTTTTTAAATAAGAACCTTAATGAAGGTTCAATTCATGGTCAAGTACGAATATAAAAATAATCGTAAATAGTTGCAAGGTATATTTAATTTTTCTGGCATTGTATGCTCACTTATTGATGACTAATTGAAAGCCAATGTATTGCTATTATTACGACCTTTACTTGCATTGAGGTTTCGATATATCATTGTATGTAAATGCAAAGCTTTCGACTACAGCACTATTTTGTTGTAGCTAACAATGATATAATTCTAACAACAGTGGTCCCTAGGGATCTGTTGTGCATCAGAAATGATAATTTACCTTACCCCAATTTGATATTGAGTTTCGAAACGTGTAAAGAAATTCAGTAGTAATATGTAGATATAAAAATACAAACGATTTATTATTTTCATACAAAAGACTTCAACGCACGAGCATCACTGTTACCTTGTTTGATTACTTTTGTTATAAAATATTTTTTCCGAAATAGATAATATCTGCTTACAATAAGAGTTAGAACCGTTTCTAATCTTATTTTTTAAGCAAAATAACAATTTAAAATGCTTAGCACACCATATACAACACCAAAATACCAAAAGTGCTTCAATTAAAATTAAACAAACACAAACTTCTGCAACAATAAGAACTCGATTAGGATTCAGTCAAATTGCAGCCGCGAACGGCGCATACATTACACTATTGTCATTCCTGTCGCGTGTAGTTACGAAGAAAGGGTTTAAAGCATGTCGCAAGGCTAGTGGACACACACACACAACGCACTTGTAAACAACGCGACACTATATTGTTGCCCAATCTTATTATTATTATATAACGGATTTATTGCGATATTAATACATCATATTTATTCTACAAACGTATTCTAGGAGAAATTGTTGTATTCATATTGAATAGACCGACAGTAGACCAGGCGAGGTCGTTTAGCAGAATAACTTGAGGAATCATATATTATTCTTTCGACTAGCGTTACTGTAGTAGGACTCACTAGAAAATGTATTGTTGTTCCTATACTAACAAGAACAATGTGTTGTTTCAGATTGTAGTATTCATCTGCTTGGTAGGCGTGGCGAGCGCGAGTCTCATTGCTCCCGCTGTCCCCGTGGTCCGCGCGGATCCTCTACCCCAATACTCCTACGGGTACGACGTGCAGGACGCACTCACTGGTGACTACAAGGGTCATCAGGAGCACAGGAACGGAGACCTCGTCAGTGGATCATACACCGTCGTGGATCCCGACGGCACAAGGAGGATTGTCGACTACACTGCTGATCCTCTTAACGGCTTTAACGCGGTTGTGCGCCGCGAGCCCCTAGTCGTCGCAGCTCCTGCCAGGGTTGTCGCTCCAGCCCCAGTCGTCGCACCGGCCCCCATCCTCGCCCGAGCACCCGCCCCTGTACTGGCCGCTGCGCCCGCGCCACTATTCGCCCCCAGGCTACCCAACCCCTACTACTTCTAGATGAATTATTACAATTTTGTTGTTGATATCTTTACTATTAGGACCTTTTTATACTATTGTTATTTATGTACATAAACGCTTTTTGATACATTTACTTGTTGTTGTTTTATTTGTAAGTTTTAAAATAATATTACATGCCTTGAAGAGACAGTTACACTACGCATAGAAGTAAACCAATACAATTTCATTGTTTGAAAATGTGTTCAAGTGTTAAAAAGATTAAATATCCAGTGGATACACATATTTATACAATCTCAATCAAAACGTAAAGGGTTTGATGAACATACACATATAACTGTGTTCTGATAAAGCAATTTTTTGTATATTTCGAGCACAATGAAAGCGTACAGCTCAACTATCGTAATACAATGTGAATGTAGTTTTACAGAATGTTGATTACCTGGAAGTGTATAAGTACCGGTCAAAGTGCCATGCGATTACAAACACACGAGATGGTACTCAACGATCTGCACCGGGCGGCGCAGGCTTGCGTCCTGCGCTTGCATTCCGCTGAAGATCGCGACCTTGCCTTGGTTATCCACCTCAATTAAAAGCGAAAGTTTCAATAAACTGTCATACCTACATACGAGGTGCGATTACCGGACCGGGTTCGTGACGTCACATAAATCTGAGCCACGAGTGCACGCGCGTTGAATATAAAATGAGAGCGTGCATTGGAGGCGGCAGTTCCAGCCCTCTGTTGAACACTACCACTACCTAAAATGGCATTCAAGGTACTAACCAAACAAGCTACTTTTTATATTACGGTAATTTAATTCTTTGTTTTAAGTATTTTGTGTTTAATTATATTTTGTGTTTTTTACAGTTTGTCGTCCTGTCTTGTTTGGTGGCTGTGGCGAGCGCTGGGCTCCTGCCAGCCGCTCAGGTGTCCTACTCGGCTCCCCTTGCCTACTCCAGCCACGCTGTGCAAGCCGCTCCTGCGTACTACGCTGCCGCTCCCGTGGCCAAAATTGCTGCTCCCGTGGCATACGCTGCCCCCGTCGCCAAGGTCGAGGCCTACGACACCAACCCCCAGTACAGCTTCTCCTACGACGTACAGGACGGACACACCGGCGACTCCAAGAGCCAGCACGAAACTCGTGATGGTGATGTTGTGCACGGCTCCTACTCCGTGGTAGACCCTGACGGTACCAAGCGCACCGTTGAGTACACTGCTGATCCCCACAACGGTTTCAACGCTGTTGTACACAAGGAAGCCCTCGCACACGTCGCCAAGGTTGTTGCTCCCGTTGCTAAAGTGGTTGCCCCCGTTGCCAAAGTGGTCGCCCCCGTGGCATACCACTCAGCCCCAGTGGCGTACGCTGCTCCTGTCGCCAAATACGCTGCCCCTATTGCGTACCAGTCCGCCCCTGTAGTGCACGCTGCTCCAGTGGCTTACTCATCAGCCCCTTACTACCACCACTAACTGATTATTATAAGACAAGCTTTAATGCCATACTTAATGTAAATAAATATTTATTGTACAGATACCAATTTGTTTGATTTTACAATAGCTGTCTTTTCATTTTATATTTTAAAATGCATAATAGGATAACTATATTTAATTTGTCAATAATGATTTGTATACAGGCATGATATTAGAAATGGTTCGACAAAAATTGTAATAATGGTAATATTAATTTATATGTCAAATAGTTGGTAACCAAGTACATTTGACTTGGGAGCCGCGCGTAGCTCTTGTTCAGGGCCGGGCACTACGGTTAGACCACGTTGGCGACGCTTCTTACGTTCAGAGCGTGGGTCAGCAGGACCTTCTGACCGCTGTGGCAAAACAGAGAAACGTCGGCCGACAGGTACCGTCGACATGCGCTTGAACAGCACCTGTGTCTCTACACGTGTCTCTGGATCCATGACTGCCATAATCTGTCGTTCACGTGTAATTATGGCCTTACGGTCATCTCCTGTAACCGTCTCCATGGCCATTTCCGCGCATTTTGCCAGGAAAGCTTGCACTCTCTCTGGATCTTGCAGCTTTTTCGACCACTCTAAAGCCTCTTCGACTTCTATACGCACTTCATTTGCATTGCCTTGTTGCATGTCGCCGCTCATTAAAATGAAGCAACCATTTAACCACCAAGTAATATTTCCCAATTCTTGAGCCTCTCTCTGGCAGCGTTTGGCATAAAATTTAGCGAGAGCGAAATTCTTTTGCACGGAAAGCAACCTCGCCAATTCATACATTAACCAACATTTCATAGTTGAATTTTCACACATATCCAGAGTCAACATAACCTTTTCTGTTGCTTGTTTAATATCAATGAACTTGTAAGGATAATTTGCCATAACAGAATCGAAGGAAGTTGGACGGCCAACAGGTAGGCCCATGAGGAATGCAATGCGTCGGCGATTTCCACGCTCGCTGAGCGTGTAAGACAGACGATGTTGTGACAAGTATCCTTCTCCTACCGCTCGGTACAAACGATCGGTATATATTTCTTTGTCCGGTAATGTTCTCGGCGTCTTTACATCAAGGAACATTTGCATGCGCTGCGCTTGTGACATAAGATCCATGACGCGATGCTCACGCATGCTCTTTTCAATCTGTTTCAATAAGCGCTCTGCAGTCTTAGCTCCAATTTCGCGTTCTTGGATAAGTACAGCCTCCTTGTACTTGGTCTGGTGTTTAGATTCCGCCTTTTCAGCTAATTTAATTGTGTAGTATGGTCTCTGTGCACGCAGCATCTCTTGTCTTTCACTGAGAGATCGTAAAGCTTCTTTTACAAGTGCTCTTAATTCCTGACTTCCACCTGCATTTGCAGATATAAGGCGTGGATCATCATATAACTCTTGAAGGAAAAATTTATCGTAAGCCATCGGCCCGAGATATTTCATAGCGAGTACACGAGCTAAGGTGCTGTGCTTACGTGCTTCCATTTGAGTTAGCTTACGTTTAGTTTCCATTTGGGGTATACGGTTCACGTGTAAAACTTTTCGAGGCTCATCCTCATCCGGACGTGCAGCTTCTAGTTGTTTAATGAGTGGCAGAAAGTCCAGCATAACATTACCGGCGTTTATTCCGATGCAATCTTGAATTGTTTCAACTCCCTGATTGATGCCTTCCATGAAGTAAGGTGGTTGGCGTCGAAGGCGAAGTCCTCGGAAGTTCATAACGACGGAGCGTTCGAAGTCAGACATGGTATACATGGCTCGAGCCTGCATGTTGCGTGCGTTCATGTTGCCGGGCGACAGTTTGAGCGCCAGCTCCGCGTCAGCGTACGCCTGCACCGGCCGCACGGCGTCCGCGCATACCTGACTGCGTCCCGTTAGTGTGCGCACATCCTCGGAGTTACTCTTGAAAGCTTCATCATACGAAGCTTTCGCCTTCTCAAACTGTTCGAGCCGCCGTAAATAAGCTCCTCTTTCACGATATACCGTGAGAGCGCCATACAGTTGCTTTTCCTCCATTGTTAGTATAGGAAATATAAAACAAACCTTTACAAATAAAAATATTTCAAACTAAAATTATTTTTATAAAAATAAACGTGATTTATGAAAGGTGTCTTTTGACAAGGTCAAATGATATTACATCTGTCTAATATTCTGCCAAGTTCCAAATAGTAATAAGTGTGGCAACTAAGTTCTCAATTTTTTAAAGTTTATCTATGATTTTATGTGAGAATTTTTGTGTACCAGTCTTGAATAAATCATCGGGTTCACATCTTAAACGTTGCGAATCTTTAGGGTAAGACGTCGATGGAATTTAGAACATTATGACCAATTTATATCACTATTGCTACTAGAATAAAATGTTGGATTAAAAAAAAGTGTTGCTAATTGGAAGAGCGCTAATCTGCGATTTGCATACTTGATTTTTTTCCGTGCTATATGTTCTTGCTCATCTACATAGTCGTAATTATATTTCACAAGTGCTATATATTGTTTTACAGTTATTAAATATAGCAAAATCCTCATATATTGTAAAAAGAATCCTTTTTCGCGTCTACCTATTTGTAGGAACGCGATACACAAACCCAAAAACAGATGGATTTGCGCAGGGTTTTCTTCACTAGGTAGTCTGATTTTTGTTTTTTACCATGCGGGCAAAATGGAATAATATTGCATTTAATGTCGTAAAAAATTTATTGGCCATTGTTGTCAGTCATCAGGAACCGGAAAATAGATGTCTAGACCGCTACAACAGGTGCAGCAGCGGGGTACGCGAATGGTGTAGCGGCGTACCGGGCGAACGGTGCGGTGTAGGCGGCGGCTACTGGCGCGCTGTACGCCAGGCGGGCCGCGGGGGCAGTGTACGCGGCAGTGTAAGCCACGGGCGCGGTGTAGCGCGCAGCGACCACGGGAGCAGCAGCAACTGGAGCAGCAGCGACGGCGGCAGCGACCGGAGCAGCTGCGAGACGAGCTGGCGCAGCCACTACGGGAGCTGCAGCTACCAAAGGTTCTTTGCGCACCACCGCGTTGAAACCGTTCACTGAGTCCGCAGTGTAGTCGACCACTCGGCGGGTGCCGTCAGAGTCTACCAGAGAGTATTGGCCCTGCACCAGGTCTCCATTGCGCTGTTCGGTCTGGCTCTTGTAGTCGCCAGTAAGGGAGTCAGCCACGTTGTATCCGAAGTTGTACTGCGGGAGAGGGTCGAACTCCTCCAGCCTGGCGGCAACAGGTGCAGCTGCTACGACAGGCTCCGCGACGAGGGGAGCAGCTACAGCTGGAGCCACACCGGCGCGGGCCACAGCCACCACGCATGCGAGGATGATGAACTGCAACGAATTGATTAGTCAAACTCCGTCAACGGTCAACAGTGATGGCACTGGTCTCATTCAAAGTGCGACACATATGTTGTACTTGAAACAGTGACACAGTTTTGCGAGGGCGAGACTAGTGCGATTGCGTAAGTGTATGCGCGGAGAAATTACTAACAAGCCGAGGATACCTCGCTCGTCAAGGACACACAAGTGGCGTCTCCCGCATTTCAATGAGTTTGAGCAGCAGAGCAGAGGCACTAAGTTGGCACTTGTTACTTTTTAAAAGTGCCATGATGGAACTATGTGGACAATTACTACTATACCTGAATAATAAAAAGTTTAATGATAGTTAGATATTAATATTAGTGGCATAGCCTATATTTTTTGATAATTCTCAATTTTGAAACAAAGTTACATTTTAAAGTTATAGAATTCGATAAATGTGACAAACTTTTTAAGAATTTCAATTAAAGAGAAAACAAGCAAGGAAGTATGTGGGAGATTTACCTTAAAGGCCATTTTTGTTGGTGAGGAGGAGTTGTGGAGTGAAGTCTTGTTCGACTATGCTCCTGTTCTCTCCGGCGAGGTATATATAGCAGCAGCAAGTTGTGACATCCCGGCTCAAGTTCGCGCTTTGTATTATGTGTGCGCATCACTATGGATGTGCACGCAATTGGAAATGAGCTACAATTTGTCAATGGCGGAAAATTCGAACACGTTCTTGAATTTTGGCCAACTATTATGAAATTTGAAAATATTTTATGATATTTATTGAACAATAGTTATAAAGATGTTGTTAGAACTAGGAAAATTACTCAGCTTTTAAGAAAACTTTACTAATCACACGATAGATTAAAAGGTTATTTTATCAAAGGTTAATACTTTTGATTAATAATTCTATATTAAGAATTAAACAAAGTTTCCCATATGAGGTTACACAATGGCCGATAGGTCTCTTAGCCCTTAGATATGGTTTACAACTGTAGAAAAGAACTGCGAGAAGGAAATCATCAATCATGTTCAGCAATTTTAGAAGCAAAGAACGTGCGTTTGTTGCTGAATTTAGAAATAGTTTAACTATATAAGTTAACAAAGTTGTAGCTGAAGCTTGCAACTGTTTTTATAGAGACTGTTGTAGTAAATGGAAGCGTGAGTAGAAAAAAACTTTATTGAAGAGTGGAGATGAATGGGTAAAAGAAAATTTAACTTGGGTACTATTTAGAACCAAGTTGTGTCTATTTGAAAAACGTACGCCGTGCTTTGGTACTCTGATAAGGTTTGCCTTATTTGCTAAAGTTCCCATAATTGACGTGGTTGAAAAGAAACCGGTATGGTTTGTTTTCATTAGCGAGATTAACCGAAACAATTACCACATAATGTATTAGAGGCAATCTTTATATCTTTTACTGTCATTGTCTTTATCGTTTTCGAGTGGAAGAAGATTATATTTGTCGGAATGCTCAAAGTTTTGCAATAGAGATGGATGAATGATAGTCACTAATAATAATCAAGTGTCAGAACTTTGTTTTTATTTTCTTTTAATTGTATATGTGTTGTATTGAGTAATGTAATTGGGTTTTGTACCTACCGTTCTTTTCAATTAAATAAATAAAAGAGAAAATTATGTT
This sequence comes from Spodoptera frugiperda, assembly GCF_023101765.2. Taxonomy (NCBI): domain Eukaryota; kingdom Metazoa; phylum Arthropoda; class Insecta; order Lepidoptera; family Noctuidae; genus Spodoptera; species Spodoptera frugiperda. The sequence continues at coordinate 6,153,351 of NC_064229.1, read as the reverse complement.
CAATAAATAATTTAGATATTTATTATCAGTTCGTGATTATCATCACACTCAAGTTTACAATCGTTTAGTGGTGGTAGACGGGAGCGGAGTAGGCCACGGGGGCAGCGTGGTACGCAACGGGGGCAGAGTGGTAGACGGGGGCGGCTTGGTAGGCCACAGGAGCGGCGTGGTAGGCCACAGGGGTGGCGACTTTAGCGACAACGGGGGCAGCGTGGTAGGCGACTGGGGCAGCTACCTTGGCGACAACGGGGGCGACGACTTTAGCGACGTGTCCGAGGGCTTCCTTGCGCACGACAGCGTTGAATCCGTTGTGGGGGTCAGCAGTGTAGTCCACGGTGCGCTTGGTACCGTCAGGGTCTACCACGGAGTAGGAGCCCTGTACGACATCTCCGTCGCGGGTCTCGTGCTGGCTCTTGGAGTCACCGGTGAGACCGTCCTGCACGTCGTAAGCGAAGCTGTACTGGGGGTGCGCGTCGTATTCCTCGACGGCGACCTTGGCGACGGGGGCGATCACTTTAGCGACAGGGGCGGCGTACGCCACGGGGCCAGCCGCGTAGGTGACATGGCCAGCTGGGAGCAGACCAGCGCTGGCCGCAGCTACCAAGCACGCGAATGCTACAAACTGAGGACAAAAATAAATTTTAAAGAAACAAATAAAAAAGTTTTTGCTACAGTAAACTGCGAAAATATTAATAATTAGAGGAATTTTTGGACAGTCAGATGATGAAAGTTGTGCTTAAATTCGTAATACAGGTTATGACATTTAGAACTTAGTAACTAAACTCCGTGTTCTGAAGTCGAAAACACAAGACAAGCTACAACTTTTAAAAATTAATTTTCGTTGGATTACCTTGAATGCCATTGTAGAAGTGTATCAAATGAGTTCTATTGAACGTATGATATGTTTTAGAATGATACGTTGCTGTTATATATGGATAAGATATTGCCTGAGGCGAGAGCTTGGTACCGGCGCCCACCCTACCGGTCGATGACTCGCTTCGATCAATTAATACGGTGTACCTTGTAACGTTACAAGGACTACCACGCAAATTCTATTCACAAATTTGTATATGCCTTTGACATTTATTCAAGGTGTAAAACCCGAAACAATGCAATGGCAGGCTAAGATACGGTTGTAAACGGTTTTGAAAATATTTCTGAGGTTATTTGCCTCAAGTGTAGTGCTTAACTCTGTAATGAATTTTAGATTTTCGAAACTACAACTTTTTGGTATTAACCATTGTTTTGATTTAATTTTCTTGATGTTAAGCTAATTTAACATTTTCTGAGTATTCTCATACAGCAATGGAAATATGGTGCATTTGAAATATAGCTAGACGAAGACCTCCTTCTGAGGATGGATTAACTAAAAACTTAAACAATGAGGTAAGTAAGTAAGGGTAAATCATAAAAGTATTGTCATAAAACCAACTAATCAATCTGGAAATCATTGAGGTAGGTCACGTCTAATGGTAAATTGGATACTCATGATAGTGACCTTGATGAAACATAAAAATCATCCATTCTTGATATTCATTAATTAATGGTAATTAGAAGATACTCTTATAATTCGCATGCTGCATGCATTATAATCATCAAATAATAATGAGTGTGGTCAATGGTCAATTCCATTTGCCCATAAAAATAAAATAACCAAATACCAAGCTCATACATACAATAAAACAACTAAAATGTTGATAATAGTATAGATTGTTGTGATAAACAAATAAAAAACTGCGTTTAAAAAACCGACTTCAAAAAACCAAAAACTAAAACAAAAAGTGAAAACTAAAAAGCATAAAATGACTATCATAATAAAAAAGTCAAAACATATTTCATCATCACTAGCAAGAAGATATCCTATTGAACGTCTTGTGGACCGAGGCTTTCCTCTTAATTGGTAAGTTTACCATAACACCATGCTAGATACTACAAGCTACTTGGAAACCACAGCAGTTTGGTCACCAACATTTTAAAGGAACACAATAATATCATTTCGTGTTTTCGTTTCTATGCTTGTAAAGCAGTAGATTGTAGTCATTTAATAGAACCTGATATACACATTACTTTTAAATAAACATTTTTCTCAAAAAATAAAAATAGCACTAATTTGAACAATTGGAACAATGCAGTTGGTATATTTTAAGGGTCTTTAAATTTTGGTAATTTTGTAATTTTATTTTATTAATACAGAATCTTGTTTCGTTTATAGACAAAGTTAAGAATATTAATTTTAAGCCCAACACTTGGGATTATATAGAAAGATACGGAAGCTTCTAATAAACACTAATGTTTAAAATATTAAACATGACAATTCCTCAAAGGAATAAGGAAGGAGGAACTTTCAAATAAAATCTAATTTTCAGATCATTATGGAATTTTGCATTTAATTCGTAGCAGCCACATGTATGGCTACTATAGATAAACGAGATTCGAGATAATTGTTCAAATTAAGTATTTCAGTTTATGAAAGTATTCATACATTTATGGTACAAGTTTTAAAAAATATTCTCATCCTGTGCGTATCTTCACTTATTTGGGGTCTCACAATATATTTTCCTCTTTAATTATTCCTTCATTATGACATCAAAATTCATATCTTCGTATAATCTGTCCAAACATCTTTCCTCCTTTGGTCGTTTTCATTTTTACAGTTTGCTAAATCTAGAACTCATTTATTTTTTAATAACTAATATTAAAAAATACTAATATTAGGAAAATCATAATGATACAAAATTTTCAATAATTTAAATTCTTATTTATTTTCAGTTCATCATATCGGTAATTGTACTAATAACAACCTGCCGTTACCACTTAGTGGTGGTAGGCGGAGTAGGCGACGGGGGCGGAGTGGTAGACGGGGGCAGCTTGGTAGGCCACAGGAGCGGCGTGGTAGGCCACAGGGGCGGCTTGGTAGGCCACAGGGGCGGCGACTTTAGCGACAACGGGGGCAGCGTGGTAGGCGACTGGGGCAGCTACCTTGGCGACAACGGGGGCGACGACTTTAGCGACGTGTCCGAGGGCTTCCTTGCGCACGACAGCGTTGAATCCGTTGTGGGGGTCAGCAGTGTAGTCCACGGTGCGCTTGGTACCGTCAGGGTCTACCACGGAGTAGGAGCCCTGTACGACATCTCCGTCGCGGCTCTCGTGCTGGCTCTTGGAGTCACCGGTGAGACCGTCCTGCACGTCGTAAGCGAAGTTGTACTGGGGATGCGCATCGTATTCTTCGACGGCGACCTTGGCGACGGGGGCGACCACTTTAGCGACAGGGGCAGCATACGCCAAGGGGGCAGCGTACGCTTGGTGGGCGACGTAGGCGGGGGCGGCGGAGTACGCCACGGGGGCGGCCGGGTATACTCCGGCGCTGGCGGCAGCCACCAAACAGGCGAATACTACGAACTGAAAAAATAATAGGGATTATTAACAATCGTTGTGGTGAAAGCTGCAGTATTGAAAACCCCTTTTTATAACTTTTTATAATAGTGGTAAATTAATATTTATTCATATAAACTTCTAGGGTTTTAAATTGTGTTTGGTATATACCTTGAATGCCATTGTAGGAGATGTGTACCGATTGAGTTCTACTGAACGTATGATATAAGTTTAGATTTATACGCGTTATTATATACGGGTGGAGTAGCCCCGCGGCGAAAGCTGGGTAAGTAGTATTAAGCTTGTACACGAGCACTACAAGGCTACTTAGATGAGAGCAAGGTGTACAGAACATTAATGTCTTAATTGGGGGCTTTGATCTGCTTTCCTTGCGACTTAATTTCGTTACTTACACTTAACTCATTTACTTTAAATACATATTTTACCTTTCTTTCACTTAATAACATAAAAATGTACCTACAGTATTGATATTCGTATGTATGATTCATTATAAAACAATATGACAAGCTATGAAACAAACATTTTACATTGATATAAAGTTGTACAAGTTCGTGGGCGAAGATGCGCTATGTATTACATAACAGTGACTCGCTCACGCGCGGAGGTTTCTAAATCTTGACCGTGAACTTGTGATGATGAGCCATTCATAAATAAGACATTTACAGTTGTTTATACTGATGTTATAGAGATGAATTATTAATACATTTGTAGTTTGTACTCCAAGTGGGTTTAAATGATATTTACCGACTTCAAAAAAGGAGGAGGTACTCAATTCGGTTTGTATTTTTTATTTGTTCACCGATTTGGTCTGAAGATGAAAAAGTGTAATTGTTAAGGAATTCCTCAACGGTATACAGTCAATAGTCAATTTGGGCTTGAATAATTTGTATGTATTGATAAAAACTTTACACCTAGGAAGAGCAGGACTAGTCAGTAAGAGTCTGACACTCCCTCTCGCCTCGCCCAGGGCGAGAAAAGTCATAGGATGATTTTCCCCCTTAAAAAAATAATAATAAAAATAGGAGGAGCAGGACATTAAGGGTCTGAGGACGAAGAAGTATAACAGTTAAGGGAACTCCTTAACAGTAACTTTCTTATATACTTTTATTTTTTTTTATAATTTTATTCAAAGTTTTTACATAAATTGTGGCCTTAAATCTAGACTCGCCAAACTGTAACGTTTGATGGCGAGAAGCGCTCATTAAACAATTTTAACAAATCAAATAACACACACAACTAAGTCTGTATAACTACAGGACATAGCGTATTAAGCGTAGCATTTTAACCCAATCAAATAAAATAATACTGACATAGTTAACTCCACATTATAAAACAATAATAAAATTAAATAAAACATAAAAACTCAAAACAAAAACTTTACACCTATATTTGGGCTTTACACCAATATTTGGGCTTGATTAATTTGTATTAATTAGAACTTTGCACCTATGTGGATTATAAGTGGCAAAACGTCTCTAAGTAGTCTTAGACTAAAAAGATAAAAATAAAAAACTGCGTTTATAAAAACCGACTTCAAAAATCTAAAAATTGAAAACTAAAAAGCATAAAATTACGATACAGTACTAACTGATAGATTAGATGTCGGTGCTATTAGCTTTATCAAAATAATATATTAACTTAATGTTCACAACATTGTAAACATCTTACATAAATATTAGGTTTTAATGAATAATTTTGTTTAGAACTTATATCTATATTAACTGACTTAAATGCCTTAATTACACTTAACTCTCAAGCAAAGCAGATTAAAAGCACCAAATAAGACATTAGTGTTCCGTGCACCTTGCTCTCATCTAAGTAGCCTTGTAGTGCTCGTGTACAAGCTTAATACTACTTACCCAGCTTTCGCCGCGGGGCTACTCCACCCGTATATAATAACGCGTATAAATCTAAACTTATATCATACGTTCAGTAGAACTCAATCGGTACACATCTCCTACAATGGCATTCAAGGTATATACCAAGAACAATTTAAATCCATTAAAGTTTATACGAATAAATATTAATTTACCACCTTTATAAAAAAGTTATAAAAAAGCCTTAATTCAATACTACAGCTTTCACCACAACGATTGTTAATAATTAATATTATTTTTTCAGTTTGTAGTATTCGCCTGTTTGGTGGCTGCCGCCAGCGCCGGAGTATACCCGGCCGCCCCCGTGGCGTACTCCGCCGCCCCCGCCTACGTCGCCCACCAAGCGTACGCTGCCCCCTTGGCGTATGCTGCCCCTGTCGCTAAAGTGGTCGCCCCCGTCGCCAAGGTCGCCGTCGAGGAGTACGACGCGCACCCTCAGTACAACTTCGCTTACGACGTGCAGGACGGTCTCACCGGTGACTCCAAGAGCCAGCACGAGACCCGCGACGGAGATGTCGTACAGGGCTCCTACTCCGTGGTAGACCCTGACGGTACCAAGCGCACCGTGGACTACACTGCTGACCCCCACAACGGATTCAACGCTGTCGTGCGCAAGGAAGCCCTCGGACACGTCGCTAAAGTCGTCGCCCCCGTTGTCGCCAAGGTAGCTGCCCCAGTCGCCTACCACGCTGCCCCCGTTGTCGCTAAAGTCGCCGCCCCTGTGGCCTACCAAGCCGCCCCTGTGGCCTACCACGCCGCTCCTGTGGCCTACCAAGCTGCCCCCGTCTACCACTCCGCCCCCGTTGCCTACTCAGCCTACCACCACTAAGTGGTAACGGCAGGTTGTTATTAGTACAATTACCGATATGATGAACTGAAAATAAATAAGAATTTAAATTATTGAAATATTTGTATCATTATGATTTTCCTAAAATAAGCGATTTCTTTCCAAAAGCAAAAGTCTGTCTATAATTTAAGTTCAATCTAAAAGTTCAAATCTATGATTTCGAATGATTCACCACTTTTATAAGAATTTTATAATACGAAGTCTTCTTCTTCTTCTATTTCGTCAATCGCGATCACACATCTCGTAATGATGAATTCTATGACTTCAAAGTCCCTAGATAACACTAAATATGGATATAAAATAGTAAGATCAGTGTGTAACATACAAGAAAATATGGTAAAAATTAACTTAACGTGGAATATTGAAGTGGTTGTATAAAAAGTTATAAACAGAGATTAGAATGAAGTTTAATTAACAAAAAAGTGTATTAGTAAAAAAGTTTAATTTAGAACAAATAATAAACACCAATATTAAACACTAGGAAAAAATAAATTAGTTCTAAATTTACCAAAGTGTGAAATTGAAAACGACCTAAGGAGGAAAGACGTTTGGACAGATTTTACGAAGATATTATGAATTTTGTTGTCATAATGAAGGAATAATTAAAGAAGGAGATATATTGTGAGAATCCAAATGAGTAACGATACGCACAGGATGAGAATCCTTTTAAAATATGTGCAGATGTGGCTGCTAAGAATTAAGTGCTTAATTCCATAATTATTTAAGCGTTAAAAAAAGAGTTCAAGTTCCTATCCTTTGAAGGATTGTCATTTTTCATATTTTAAGCGTCAGTGTTTACTAGAAGTTTAGGTATTTCACTTTATAATTTTAAATTAAGATATTTTTTTACAGCCGTTGGGTTGTCTATAACCGAAATGAGATTCTGTATTAATAAAATTAACCATATCATGGCTTCAAATTACGAGTATGTTTGTGTTTATTTTATAAATTTTATGAATACAGTACTTTTTTATATACGGTGGTTCGACATTTGGCCACCATCTCGCCATCTCCCCTACTTCTTGTTATTCTCACTATCTTATTAACAAGTAATATTCAAGCTCTATTAATGACTACACTCCACTTCTATACAGGTATAGAAGTAAAAAGAGAGAAATGATAATTATGTTCCTTTAAAATTTTGGTGAACTAACTGCTGTGGTTTCCAAGTAGCCTAAAGTATCTAGCATGGTGATATGGTAAACTTACCAATTAAGAGGGAAGCCTCGGTAATAAGGTAAATAAAAATAATTAGTAAATTTCTTAGAAATATTTTATTTGCTCATAATCATAATGTCTAATGAAATAAATAAATCTTAATGCTCAGTTCGGGGTATGACTAGGTATGGCATTCAGTGGTGGTAGACAGGGGCAGAGTAGGCGACGGGAGCGGCGTGGTAGGCCACAGGGGCGGCTTGGTAGGCCACGGGGGCGGCGACTTTAGCGACCACGGGGGCAGCGTGGTAGGCGACTGGGGCAGCTACCTTGGCGACAACGGGGGCGACGACTTTAGCGACGTGTCCGAGGGCTTCCTTGCGCACGACAGCGTTGAATCCGTTGTGGGGGTCAGCAGTGTAGTCCACGGTGCGCTTGGTACCGTCAGGGTCTACCACGGAGTAGGAGCCCTGTACGACATCTCCGTCGCGGCTCTCGTGCTGGCTCTTGGAGTCACCGGTGAGACCGTCCTGCACGTCGTAAGCGAAGCTGTACTGGGGGTGCGCGTTGTAGTCCTCGACCACTTTAGCCACAGGTGCGGCGGCATATGCCACGGGGGCGGCGTGCACTACATGCGCTGCCGGAGCGGCCGCGTAGGCGACAGGGGCGGGCTGGGCAATGTAACCCGCGTTGGCGGCGGCGAAAGCGCAGACCAGGACTACCAGCTGAAAATAACAGAAAAATATTTAGGTTGAAATAATATAATACAAGTAGAAAATACTGCTGAATTGTGACTCCTTCACTTTGATGAAGATTATCAATCCGTACCTTGAATGCCATTTTGATTTGTGTGTATGACTTAACTATGAGAGGACCTCAAGTTGAATGTGCTGTAACAGTATCTCTTCGACTTTTTATATGCGGCCCAGCTGCCTCAGAATTGCATTACACTATTACGCCGGCGCGAGTTCATATGAACCGGTCGCTTTGCAGTGTTTCATAATTCAATTATACATTTAAGAAGTTGGGTGTCTACCGTATTTGTGCGTATAATATGTTAATAAGAGCAAGTGGGCTATGATTGATCTCAAGTATAAAGATCACTTGCATTGTAATACTCGTCGACTTTTTAGGCGGAGCGTCCTTGCGACGACGCATGTTTGTCAATGTAAATTATTTTAAGCTTGAACAAAATGTAGAACACACACACATGGTATTACATTTAGGGTACTGAAAGCTAATGTATCACTATTCTATAAAAGGGGGTGCCGACCACACTGAGCATTAATAGGATTTTTAACTTTTGTAATTTGTAGCATAAGTACAAAGTTGGTAACTAATAATTTAGCTCCAATCCTGCTTTACATAAAAAAGGTATTGTATTTAAAATACAATTTGATTTCCACTTGTACTTTGTAGTTGAAGTAAAACATACCTGTAACTTAGATATCGCAGCTTTAAGTTATCTTGCCTTACACCTTATTGCGCCAAAGATTACCATTGAAATGTATTCGTTTTCCTTGCTACGAACTATTTAAATATTTTTAAAACAACTACCTAAACAATATTTTTAAAATAACTATAAACTACAAAACGAAAACACAATGAATTTAGAATTGGAATTAAATATTTGACGCTGTCATAATCATTACTATCAAAATAAATATACAAGTGAAACAATTTGCGTATCTAAAAGACGAGACAGTGTTTTCGGTGATTTGTAAGTAAATTTCGTAGGTGAGGTCAAAAGCAATTAATTTGTAAGTATAGTCGTTTCGATTACCCATAAATACTACTTGCTTTGGGTTTCATAGTCTTGATCCTTCCTCCTCTAATCCACACAAACAGTACGAGTTGATATATAATTTCGTAGCAAAAAGGGGATGATTTTCGTAGACTATGTGCTACGAGAAGGCTACAACGTTTAGGAAATACCTAACACTATCCGCCATTCTCAGAATCATGTAATGATTACTTAACCCGGTTCTTAGTGATTGTTTTCGGAACAAAATCTTTACTAAGGAATAATTTAAGTAATCATTAAATGTCTCTGAATACGGCAGTATATCATAAACGAATATAATGTATTTTTATAAATTTATTTTGTTACAAACAGAATAAAGAATAGAACAGAATAAGTGAATGAATACTGTAGATTTTTATAGGATATAAGACAAACAGGGTACGCATCAGCCGATGGTATTGTAAGTGATGAGCGTCGCCCATGGACACTTGTAACACCCAGAAACGTTCCCAAATATGACTTTAACACAATTCCAGTAGATTCAAAATGTGGTGGATGCGACCGATGCGTTGTCTCCGAGTCCCCGGGTCCCGGCTGTACAGCATGCACGACCCTCTGGACCTCGTCACTGGTCTGGAGAAGAGAGAGCTACTCGCACACTTAGCGGGTGACTGTGACCCCTTCCGCATCATGTCTATCAAAAAAGGTTGTATACCTTTATCTATACATATAATAAAATCGTAGAAAAGTGCTGTCTGTACATTGAAAATAAAAATAAAAAAAATAGCAGGGGTTATTGTTATGTCGATGTCGAACCCAAAAATGTAATTAACTTTTTTTTTGTCTGTTTGTCTGTTTGTCTGTTTGTCTGTTTGTCTGTTTGTCTGTTCGTCTGTGCGCGCTAATCTCAGAAACGGCTGATCCGAGTTGGATGCGGTTTTCACGAATATATTGTGGGATGCTTAAATTTACATTTAGTGTTTGTTTCATGTCAATCGGTTCATAAATAAAAAAGTTATGTCAAATTAAAGAATCACGTCGAACATTCTATGCTTATACCATTAATCTCCGCAACTATTTGACGGATTTGGTTGAAATTTGGTACAGATATAGTTTAGAACCTTAGAAAGGACATAGATATATTTTTATTTCAAAAATCAAAAAATAAGAAATAAATTATTTATAAATAATTCTATGTATGTCGATCGTTACACGACTTCGGTTCATGTTATTGTTTTAATTCATCGAAAAAAAGTAAATAAATAGTAAAAAGGTATGAAAAAAATAATATCAATATAATAAAACATTTAGTACAAAGAAAATGCTCTAACGGAGTATAGATAATTCTATGTCGATCGTTACACGACTTCGGTTCATGTTATTGTTTTAATTCATCGAAAAAAAGTAAATAAATAGTAAAAAGGTATGAAAAAAATAATCTATACTAATATTATAAAGCTGAAGAGTTTGTTTGATTGTTTGATTGTTTGTTTGTTTGTTTGTTTGTTTGAACGCGCTAATCTCCGGAACTACTGGTCCGATTTGAATAATTCTTTTTGTGTTGGATAGTCCATTTATCGAGGAAGGTTATAGGCTATAAAACATCACGCTATAACTATAAGGAGCGAAGAAATAAAGGAAAATGTGGACAAAACGGGGGAAATTATTAATTCTTGAGGGCTTCCGTTGCGTGCGCTGCGAAAATGGTTCAAGATACGAAAATTATATGTATGAAAGAATTATTCCTCTTAAAATGATCTAAAAAAAGTCCGCGACAGTATATGTCTATCTTTTAGGATTAACTTACTAGAATCGTTTTTATGGTAATCAAACTGGGTCGAAATTAATGCATTATTTGTTAAGAGTTGTATTAACGAAAAAATATTAATCTTTATCGAAATAAATGTGTTGTTCATTAAGAGTATTTAATTGTGAACAAAATTGTCTTTGACATCACTAAACTTCAATAAACATCTTAGAAGATATTACAATTTTAAAATAACTCCAATATAAAATTCACCCGCGCCGCATGATGTGCGAAACACGACGCTGCCAGGAGGAGAGGCATTGTTTGCGAACGACGCGGAGCCTGGTGTAACTATACTCAAAAAAATTATAGTCTTACTAACGAAGTAAATCATTTTTTAATCATTGACCACAGAACGCGACGCACGGTACGCACGGGTCTGGTTTTGATCGGGCGACGAGCTACTCTTACTCGCCGTCCGCAGACCCGCACTTACGGTGGCCGGGGATCGTCACGCGATCCTCGACGCCCGGAATGTCTTCTGCGGCGGCTGGGGCGTGAAGAGGATCGTTCTCTCACGCGCTCCGCCTCCTCCTTAGCTAGGATGACTGCTTCGCAGAAGGGGAGACGGCGTCCCTTTCCCCCTCGCTCCTTGGCCTGAACTAGAGCCGGACGTGAGAGGTCGCCATTCACATCCCTAAGGACATGGCGATGCTCAGCACATGCAATGCACACCGCCACTGTATGCTCCACCATATCTTCCGGGCGGTCCTCGCAATGACGACACCCAGACGAAACGCCCGGGTGTTTCCTCCCGCCGAATTCGAAACAGGTACCAACCGAAAAACTTCCGTGTTCGGTAAGTACCTGCGTCAGGCGGTAGGTGAGGACGCCGTGACGCCTCTCAAGCCACTCTTCAAAGAGGGGACTTACCACTGCTATAACGCGTATGTAGCGAGGCCATCTAAAAAGTACCCTAGGAATTTTATTTCTGAAACACAAACCGGGGTGGCGGTTACCCAACCTATAGGCGCAGGTTTCCGGAAAACAGTGGAAACACATATAGTATAGAAATGAGTGTGGATTGTTCCTTATAATCATAATCCAGTGCTATCACGAATTTTCAATGCACAAATTAACCGTGGGTAACAGATATAATTTATGAAGCTGAGAAAGTTGTTTGCAAAAATAAATATAATGCCTAAAATAACTATTCCACGCGGACGAAGTCGCGGGCACAGCTAGTTTATAATAATTTCTGCGTTTATCATGATTTAAAAAAAAAAACGTTGCCCTACACTAGGATTTTCACCTGTGTCGTGGGTGCGTTTACAAACATACAAGTTCACCCAGAACCGAAACAACAATTTGTGGCTCACACAAAGAGTTGCTTCGTGCGGGAATCGAACCCGCTACACGTTTCGCAGCAGCCAGTTACCCAGCCACCGCGCCAACCGCAACAATATCCTATTTATGTGCCATTTCTATCGCCTTTACTACAGGTCCTGGTACCAGAGAGCGACCCAACTTGATCCCAAGTTCGAACGACAAGCGCCTGGTGGCGTGCAGCTGCAGCCCATGCGACAACCACCTGGAGTTCATGTGGCTCCACCTCGGCTGTCCCAAGCGATGCGGCTGCGGGTACTGGTTCGAACTCTGTCCAGTAGCACCTCTGTAGGTGTATTGTAATTATTCATTAAAGTATTGGTCAAGAAGTAGTTGTTTTATTATTATTTTTTTATGTCATCGCCTTTTATCCCCGACGCGGTAGGCAGAGGTGCACATTATGGCACGTAATCCCACTGTATCTATCATCTACTCTTCACAATTTACGTTGGAAATCCCATGTAATACTTGGTGACCTTACTACTACTGAAATTTTTTTGAAAAACCGCAAAAAAGCCCAGCAATACTTCGCCCGTCCCGGGAATCGAACCCGAGACCCAAAAGAGTATAATAAGTATAGGGAAACCGAGACCCCTTGCCCGGCAGTCGCACTTGCAACCACTCGGCCAACGAGGCAGCCAGTTTTAATATTTCTTTTTAATGTAATCATGTTTTGATGTAATGTTATGCATGATATTAGTTAGATAGTGGGTGGGGTTAAGATAGATAAATTAGACACGGTTTGATTCAAATAAACATAAGGTGGTTGAGTCTCACTTTATACCCAGTCATGTTAATGCACACTTAACATTAAGGGGTGTACAATACTGGTAGTATCAGTAAATATGTACAATACGTGTGCATATTACGTATACCTACTAAGTAATTCTACATATAAAATAGTATACACCCTCCCTCCCCCAGACTTTGGCATAATTGAATATGAATTTAAATACAATCACAATAACTCAGTACTCAAGCCTTACCTGTAACAGATTACCGATAGCATTGTTAAATATCTTCATGTAAGGCCTTGAATCTCACGCATTTGATAATAAGGCCAGTAGAATTTTGCTCATACTTAATGTCACTGCAATTTATTTAATCATCAGCGAATATGTGCAAAATAGCCATAACTTCGCGAGTAAATTTGATGCAACAATATAAATTAGTTCCCGCACACGTATGTATGGCCAAATTACCGACAATTTCCATATACGCTACGAACTCGCCAAATCTTTAAGATTTTTTATTTTTTTACTGACGAATCAACGCGAACGATCTGATTGAAAGGAATCGAATAATTTACTTAATAATACGTAATTATTTTTTGTTTACAAGTGTAGGGCTTTACAAAACGCGAATAAGTACAGATATATACGATGTACAAATCGCTTGTGGGAACATCTCATGATCATCTATGATGTTTAATAACGATTTATCTAAAATAGTATCGGTAACTTCGTAAATCATTGATGGAAACCCTCTTATATCCGTTTATACACGCGTGTAAAGAAATTCCAACGACTTCAATAGAAATTAACATTCAAAACCTAAACACACTGAAGACCTGTTTTCGTACATCAACAATTCTTCTATTGTGTTTTAATCTAATTATCACGGTCAATGCAACATGTTACGCAAGTTCCATTAGATGTAAGTGGGAGTTTAATCAAATAAAAAGAGAGAAACTGTATCGAGCGAAGCATTCTTTGAAGCACGCGACTATGCAATGCATTAGTGATGGCTGTCTGCGTCGCTCCGTTCATAATAATCGCTGGTTTCGAAGCCCCAACGTGTAAGGCCGCGCTGGTCGGGCCGCTCGCTCGCCGACCCACTTCCCGCGACCTTGAACCAGCTCATTCGGTGCACAACCCCGGAACTTTACCGTTTTCAGTGACAATATTTTTATTTCTTGTATTATATTATATGCACTTTATATCCTTGTGCAGTTTCCTATTGTAATGGCGAAGGCAGGTGCAGGGTTAAATGAAACGAACGTTTTTGTTCAGGCTGCCAAGCAGTGGTAGAAAAAATAAGTCACTGTTTGTACAAGTGCAGCCTTGTTTTGTGTTTATTTTATTCCATTATTTATTTATATCAACTATCCATTTACATTTTTTACCATTATACAAAAACAGTCACAACTAAGTTGGTACCTACCAGCTACAGTAATTACTCAATCTTTCTATTCTCTAATTAGGTACATTATTCACAGCATGTGTTTTATAGGCTCGATTTCAATAATACTTATCTAATATCACAAGTTTAGGATAAGAATGGCATAATTTAATTATTTTTTATGATTCGCCGGTACGAAATAGTTCCCATCAAAAGGTACCCTGGGCTCTGCTTCGGTTTGCGGCGAGAAATATTTGGCGGACTGTTGTTCTACGTAGTTGGAGTGTTGTGGAGGGTGCAGCACAGACGCGAACACTGGGTAGGGGTCAGGGGTCTGGTACTGGAAGTCGTTAGCAGGCTGGTAGTTGTAGTGAACTGGGGCCGGGGCTGGATTCGCCAAGGGGTTGCTGACAGGATCCTCCCTCAGGACAGCTTTGAAACCATGCTTCGCATCAGCAGTGTACTCGACTGTACGCTTCGTACCGTCAGGACCCAACACCGTGTAGGCTCCCGTGACGACATCTCCTAGCCTCACCTCGTGCTGACTCTTACTGTCACCAGTCGTCGGGTCCTCAATATTGTACGAGTACTTGTAATCATTGGGGGAAGGAGGAGGATCCCTCACGATTATACCGAACACTGCCGGCACCACACAAACCATCAATGATACCTGAAACACAAAAACAGATATTGCAAAATCAAAGAATATCTTTAGGAGTTACGAAATATCTCTCGCAATCCCTGAAAGCACACAAGGTCTATGCACTAGAAACAAACAAGTTTGAGATGAAACATTGCACTGCGTATATCTATTACCGGATTGCACTTGGTTAGTGTAACATATAATTAATTAAAATAAATCAATAAAGTGACAGTTACCCTCAACATGATGTATAGTAGACTAGTCCAACAATAGGGTTCGGAGTAAATAGTACACGCGCGGCGAGTGCTCTCGTATTTATAGAAGCGGCGTGCATTCACTCGAATGTTCCTTATTGGAACAGGGCGGCCGAGTCGCGAGTCGCTCTCTATCTAACTAACGTGGACTTGTAATTAGAGCTTTATTACCTAATTGTTACGTTGTACGCTACGATCATTGGGTCCACAGTAGCCGTAGTAGCCCGACGAAAGTTTCACTGTTCACTGATTCTTGGATTAGTACATAAAATAGAGCCGGTAGCCATATTTGTTTACAATCTATTATGTACTTTGGGCCTGCTAATGCGAACCTCTCTAATTAATACGTTATGAAACCTTACTTAGCATCTAATTGAAACATAAATGATAAAGTTTTATAGATCGAATATTAGGTCTACTTATAATTACGACTCATGGAAGATAACACATTTTAGCGTCGTTTTACATGCAAATATAGCGGCTATTAGACTATATACATTTATTTGTATACAATATTCAGCCATGATCTTGATTGCTTGAACCTTACATGTATCGTTCGAATTAATATCTCATTACAATCGCAATAATAATATTCATTTCTAAGATATATTACGGTTTCTTTGGGGTCATGGGTGGGCACACGTATGTAATATTATCATTTGATGATTATTAAACCAACAATCACATTAATTGATATGTTTTGAGAAGTTCATTAATCATAGTCAAATATTTGTGTGGCAATTGAAATATTGCCTATATTCAATTGATTGGAGGTCAATTCAGTACAATTTGTTACGTTTGTAAACAATTGCGGTATAAATATTTCTGATGCGAATTTATTTTTAGGACAGAATATTCACTTGGTGACAGATGGCCTGGTTTGACTCGATTAACCAGGTAACCTGATAAAGGTCACAGGGAGCTTCTGGATGTAGGTCACTTCCAATGTTCCAATCAGCCCTAGATATTCTGGATATGACATATTGAGGGAGGCTTATGTTCGGTAGTGGACATTTTGTGACTGATAAACTGATAAAAAATCTAGGAATCTTAGTTCATTTTTGTTCGTCATTGACTGAAACATACGAAGCTATTCATATTTACTTACTTTAAACCTCTTTATTTATTAGGAAACACACAGAAGAGGGAAGTAGCCCTTACTACCAAGTACCATTACCGCATAGTGGTATGACGCAATTCAATGTCTCAGTTCCACACTTCTAACCCAATTGTTACTACAATAATGTTTACGACATACAATAAAAACAAAATATGTTAGTACATTGGATGTAGCTAGTCTTGTACATTCAGAAAATAAAAAAGAAGATGCACTTGGCATAGAAATGTAGCATAAGGAAGAGTAGGAACGGGGTGATTTTTAGCCAGTAGGTAAGAGTCTGACACTACCTCTCGCTATCTTAATTAATCTTATTTGTACTTCGAAAAGAGCTAAAACTAAAGTTGTTCCGCTTCATGGTCTGAAATAAAACCTGTAATGTCTCTGTGAATGCTAACCTATAAAGTACATATATGCATATTGTATATCTACAGTATAGATATATCTAGAGTTTATTCACGACTTTACTAGATAGGTACTAGGTATTGGATCAGTTCCGGGCGTTGTTGTCATATCAATTTATCTGTAACAGTATAAAATCACGGTCACACGACCAACAATTGTCATTGTTTTAATTATTATAATAGATATTATTATACATAGAACAGAACAGAGTAAACTGTTTTAGTACGTACAGATACCTAATCTACTGTATTCATTCAGAAACCTTTGAGTAGGCAGGAGGTACTTACATTCAAGAGATGGGAACTATACTTTAGGTTAAGACCGATGTGAAATGTTTGTAATCAAGAATACTAGGTCTCGTCATTTTCTCCACGTGCGGTGACACTCCTGGCCTCATTCTCACTCCATTAAGTGACACTTTTGAGAGACAACTAAAGGATTTTTTAATCATCCAATGTCTTCTCCCGCCTTGAACGAGGCGAGAGGGAGTGTCAGACTCTTACTGACTAAAAACCATCCCGTTCCTACTCCTGCTTTTCGAGGCGAAGCACCGGTAAGCCGCTGGGTAGACCGCAGCTCCAGATCAGTCCGCTGCTCCGAATTAAACAACTAAAGGGTAGAAGTTAAAAAATAATTCTATTTACTGTAATCATATACTGTACATAGTTTGTTTACAAACGTTTCACATCGATCTTAGCCTAAATATAGACTTTGGTGTACAATAAGGCGATTGATAAAGTAAATTGTATTTTCGATTTTGCTAAGTTCCAATGGTCACGCCATAATTTGAGAAAGACGGCAAAAAATTGGAAACTTACATTTCTTCTTTATGCCAACGTTCTAAACCAAATAAAGTTTACATTAAAGAGAAACATTGCGTATTCGTGAGAAAATACAGTTATGGAAAAATGCGAAAGTTTTAATTAAACTGAGAAACCAACTAACTTTTGACCGTACGATTGGGGCGATGGCTGGGCAACTGGCTACCATGCAACGTGTCGCGGGTTCGATTCGATACGGTATCATTTATTAGTATCTGCGGTGCTTCCTCGATTTACACATTAAGTGCCTTATAAACACCTATTACTATTTACTGCAAGCATTAGTCACAATGACCAAGGAAATTGTACAACGCACTAAAGTTACAAGGGCATACACGTGGAAGTTTACTCAAACACGAAAATTTAATTTACTAAAAATATGTTTTTATGTTTCATTTTAAGTATCGTTATACCATTAAGTATGTGGCCATTAAACAATTTTCTATGGCTTCTCTTCCGTACGGGTTGTGCGCTCGGCAGTCGCATTTGCGGCCACTGAACCAACAGACAGTTTAACATAAATGTAGAACTATTAGGTTATTTTTTGTTTCTACCTGAGCAGTCTGAGCACCTCCTTTCCTTGAAACTTTAATAGTTCTTTTTTTCACAGAAACTCTGTTAAAGTCACTGCCTCGTTGGTCGAGTGGTCCCTATTATGACTGCCGGGCAAGGGGTCTCGGGTTCGATTATATAGAGAATAGAGATAATAAAATTTCTCAGTAGTAGCACGGAGTCTGGAATTGTGTCCGGTATATGGCAATAGGCTCACCACCTATTACATGGGACTTATAAAACAATTGGTGAAAAGTGGGTGTACATTGGACAGTGGCATTACGTGCCGTAATGTGCACCTCTGCCTTCCCTTCGAGAATAAAAGGCGTTGCAAAAAAATACTCTGTTAATCGAAAAACTTGAATAAAAATAAACTCTAATCTAAATTATTTAGCAACGCCTCCATGTTGCATTTAATTGTATGTTACATATCAGTACTAATTTATCTATGCCTACCCTACATATCAAAATGCAGGCATCCGCAATGAACCAAATTACTTAATTGCATCTGACATTGCCCTGGATTGCTTAATTGTTAGATTATTTATACTGTAATATGAAAAGGTGTATAAAATATAAGGCGTTATTTATTTGAGGAGGTAATTTTTCATTCGACGTGTTAGTCACTGTAATATAATAAATATCCTAAAGTGAAATGTAACGAAAGAAAGGTCGCTAGTAAATGCAAACCTTGATAATTGACTAGACCTGTTTTGTTACCTGTTTACGAGTTGACATTTATTAGAACCAGTCTAAATAGAGCAGGTCACTACTAATTTTGGCTAGACCCCTGTCTAGATTGAGAAACAGCAGTGTCGCATGTCGCGTCTCACTGCGACACGCGACAGCTCTGCGCCCGCGCAGACTCGCACATAATGGCCGGGCGCGGCTGACACACATTCACACACGCCATTATTTTACGCACATAATATAACTGGTTCACTCACTACTAAGTGCAGCCTATAAAGAACCATAACGCCGTCACATTTGTCGCGTAAAAGCCTTGTATTTCATTCATCTTACGACCACACCATAAATGAAATTGCAACCAGTTTTCGATTCCTCTTATTTATTACCTTAGCTTTAACACATCAATTAACAATACTCTACAATACGTATAAATAAAACATTAACGTAATACGGGTCAGGTCACTCGACTGCACAGGCTTGGTCCAACGAATCTAGGTTACTTGTAAAATGCTTGTGTTTAGATCCTGCTGTCATACTGTGATTGATACAGATGTTTATCACAAAAATTGCAAGTGTTACAAAGAGCAAAATCTAACAATTACACACACCTAATAAAAGTAGGTCTTAAATGCATAATGATCTTGTCTCAATCAGATTTTTACACGAGTGGTCAATTCATTGTTGCATAGCATGGAGGTGAGATGTTATGATGCAAATGTAGCACCCGTTTTCACCGACTACAACAATAAAAGATTCCAGCAGATTTGGAGACTTTGTGACTCAATCGAAAGCATTTAAAATGGAAATTAGAAAAGCTAGATTCGTGACCAAGGAGATGTTTTGTTAGGACTAGTGGTATAAGGCGTGGGCTACGGGAGCAGCCACGGCTTTGACGACCGGGGCACCGAGTGGTTCCTTGTGGACGACTGCGTTGAAGCCATTGTGAGGGTCGGCGGTGTACTCCACAGTACGGCGAGTGCCATCAGGCTCCACTAGGGAGTATGAGCCCTGGACTACGTCGCCGGAACGAGATTCTTGCTGGTTCTTGGAGTCACCTTTAATAAAATACATTCAGTTGTGAGATTGATTATGGTTGGCAGTCGAATAAGAAGTTCAAAAGCTCCGGTTGGGGAAGTAAAAACTACAATGGGTTTTTCAAACATTATGTAGGCATATAAAAATCTAAATAATTTTGGTTACAAAAGTAAATATAGTATTTTTGTAACTTAAAAAAAATCATCATATAGAAATTCAGAGGTTGTTATAATTTTCTAATGAACATAACAAAACTTACCGGTGAGAGCATCCTGAATGTCATAAGCGTAGGAGTATTGTGGGTTAGGGTCGTAGTCCTCGACTGGGGCGACCTTTGCCACGGCATGGCCGACGTATGGGGCGGCGAGGGCTGGCGCATACGCGGGCCTAGCCACCGCCAGGGGGGCGGGGTAGCCCAGGGGACGGCCGTAAGCGTAGGGGGATGCCACCGGCAGCAGACCACCAGCCGCTCCTCTGCACACCGCCAGGATAGCTGCTACGATTATGACCTGGACAGAGACAAGTACATATTGTAATCTTGCTGAAAAAAGTCTTTGAATATACTGAAAACGTATTCAAGCAAAATGACCAACACTTTCTTTTAGTCATCATTTTAGCCCTGGAACACCTAGTGATGGGCATCTTCTTTTCTCCCATACCTACCTCGCAATTCTATCATTCATTAAATTTCATATTTTAACACGAATTCCATCGAGTAGAGACATCTTAACTTTTAGATAAAAATATATTTCTAGTCGGCTTTTGTGGATTTTTTCTCGTCTTATTTTTTTTTAATCCATAGGCAGGCAGATCTACAGCATCTAGGCTATTTTCTCGCTCGATAAATATTGTAATAAAAACCATATTCGTAAAAATCCTTGTAAAGATTTATAGAAAAGCTTCCCATACCTTCATGTTGCGTGAGTACCTTCGGTGGGCGCTCTGACTCGCTGTGACGCTGAGGGGTGCGCACGCCACGCTTTTATACGCATGCACTGCTTAATGCACCCGCCTAGAAAAACGTTTGATCTGTCACGGCCGGCCCTATACCCTTTACCATACCGGTTGAATTAATATCTATTATTTGAAACTGATCAACCATGGATGCCTGAACATATCTATTGAGAAGGTTCCACTTTAAACTTTTTTGCGTGTGACTTTTCTTTCCTGTTCAACGAGATCATATCAAATGTAAACTGATCTTAATTATCTTGTGTGAAAAGATGTAAAGGTATGCCTTATCTCGAAAAAGATGACATCTGAGAAAAATAACTACCTACAATTTTTTTTCATAATATTAGGAAAATTGACACTACTTGCTCGTACACATGACTCTACTCTCTATAGTGAGGTCAATTATATATAATCGGTTATGTTTTGTATCTTTCTAAAGCATAAATATCGTTACCTACATAGATCCCGAGAGATTGGCCGACAACAACAGGATATTTCACCTGACCCTGGCATGAGTATGTATAGGAAGTTCTTTCACTCTTACCTAAATAATTAAATCTGTAACTGATGAATAATGAACTGACCTCACCTAGTACAAATACTTCATGAAAGAAACGCCAACGAAGTAATTGTATTACCATATTTGTTGTCATACAGATCCATTTTAATTACGAAACGAAATAATTTTCAATGGAGGGCCACCAAGAATAAGAATACCCAAAAATCGCATTTAATTGTATTTGATTAACGATGCATCATTTTTGAGATGCCTTCTCCTTTTGTAGTTTCGTAAATTCGCAGGTATGATGCAGGGAGGCGGTATAACAAGGCGTTTTTGGGTCACAGCTGCACGTTATCACACAGTGCATACATGTGTGATAGTGGTCATACTAGCGAGTCGTGAGATAATTCATAATGGCCGTACCTTATACGGACAATCGATCTCCGCCTAAACGAATAACATTCGTTATTTAATGAATCTGGTCTTTAATTGCACTACATGACGTGTCTAGTTGTGGGTACCTAGCACTTTAAAGTAAATACTGTATGGATGCAATTTTTTTTTGTTGACTTTTCCTAATGATTATCTAGGATCACCTAGACTGATCACAGTCTGCTTGTTTGCATTCCGATTCCACCAAAGCTTACAGCCTCGGCCCTGGTCTCACTTGTCCGTTACACAGCCTTGGATCGCGACGACAACAGACAAATGGGGCATGTCATGAAAAATAATGGAAAACGATACCCAATGGACAAGTGGGGCCAGGGCCTACGAGCCCTCGGGTGGTGAGCGGTGACCGGCGGTATGAAAAAGTGCGTTGCCGACCATGTAAGAGGCTGTTTTATTGCATCATCGTTTTTAGGGAGCCTTCCTCAATATCGAATTATGTCGGTATAGATAAGTTTATGTACAGGAGTTGTGGAAGTGCCATAGTTTCGGTACGAATGGACTAACTGGACCGAAGTGATACAAATACAACCTAACATAAAATTAGCGTGAAACAACTGAAGCGTTGTTTTGCTGGATGAGTAAGGTTATCAGAAGACTAATTACCTACCTCCTTCCCCAATCTCCCAATGACAAAATTCCTAATCCTCGAATCCCTAACCCCTAAAACGCACGCATAGCACTTGTGTTTCTCAGGTGGGAGTAAGCCGTTTTCAATTAATTTTAAACTTTTACGATTTCTAAAGTAAGTACCCACTTACGCACCTACTTAATTTTTATAAATGGTAAAATTAAACAATATTCAATAGAATACATATAATTTTAAGCTCAAAAAATCGCAACAAGTTGGCAGTAGGTACTTAATTTATTTTTTCATGTCTGTCTGCTTTTCGTGTTTTATATTTCGATTAAAGATAAGTAGACATGCGTTTGTATAATAAAAAGCATTTTATCCCCTCCTCTTCCCTGACTTACCTAACCTGACCTTATGATGTTAGGTATTAGTCCCATGCAATAGGACGCCGTGCTACTACTGATATTACGAAAAACCTAAAATATTTAACCCATTAATACTTTGCCCGATCCAGGAAACCCTAGATTAGCAGGGACTTACAACCACTCAACTCGGGATGAAGGCGAACTCTACTCCGTTGTACCTTCTTTACCTACACCATTTAATTTTATTGTGTCCGTGTTAATTGGGAAAATTAATAGAATTAAACGAAATTATAATAACTTGATGATTAATCTATTGATTTAGTCTTTAATTTTTCCATCATGTAAGAGAAAACATTACTCTTTGATACTTACAATATTGACCAAGAGCTAATATAGAGCTAACAAAGTCAACAAAGTCATGATATTTTTGTAATAATCACAACAAACAAGACTAGCAGCGACATCTAGTCCGCTACATAAAAACTAATCTGTTTTCCTTTTGATGTACAATAAACAGTGTTACAACATCTAAATATTAATACTATCAATTTAAGTGTGGTCGTTTATTAATGAATGGCTGAAATTGGGGTTTCTAAGGATTGCCTCATTGATTTTTGCTTGCTTTGTCGTCGCTGGTTGTTATAAATAAAAAAGTTAACAATAAAAAAATCAACTAAATCATTTCGTGAAAGTAATTGTTAATGCCTATCTCATCTTTGTATGGCAACATTATTCATTTCTGTTTATGAAGGGAAACGTCACTTTTGACTTTCTGTATTCCTTTTTGTTTTTTCGTGAATGTGTAAAATCCTCCAAACACTGTGCTTTGTTATGTGTTTATAATATACGAAATTGATTTTTTAGTTAGTGTTAAGTACAATGGCAGACTTTGATGCAATATACCCTGATGAGACGGAACTCGAGGAGAATATAGAAGAGACACATGTGACGCTAGTGCCTGATCCGATCGTGATTCGAGGGGCTGGGAACATGACAGTGTAAGCTTTTACTTGTGATATCTGTTTAATAACATCAGCTGTTGGCCTCTATAGAAAACCTGGTTCGATAATAAAGGCCTAATAGCTTCGTATGTAGAAGTACTGGAGAGTTATTCTCGCCTCTTTGTCACTCGACCTGTGGCATTGAAGGACTATTTCTTTATGCATAATATTGACCAGGCGCCAATTTTCAATGTGTGATTCGTTGTTCTCATTATATTAATGCTATTTTCTCTACTATACTAATTATACATGTCATTAAAAACAAAATTTTACAAAAAATCTTTTGGGTTTACAACAAACCCTTATTTAACATATTTACTTATTTATTTGATATGTTTATCACCTGGAAACCCTTATTCAATGTTTATCCTAAACATTAAAGTAGAGATACAGTATAACTTACAATATAAATAACAACTAGTTAGTATTAATAATTGAACACACAAAATAAAAAGATGTTAAAACCATGACCCAGATTTTTTTTACTTTGTAATGTCTTGGCTAACTTAGTAATTTCTCTTATTGCCAATCTTCTTTATCCATTAAGATATACCAAAATATTGTTACAAAACTTCATAACATAACATTGCAAACACGCTTCATAGACAATTTCACTATTAACCAAACTCTATTCTAAAATCCTCATAGAAATAATCATAGCAAATCAATTCCTTTTTTAAAATGTCCAATTTGAGAGTGCACAAGGCATTACAAACTGTGACTCCAGAACAAAGAACTTTATGTGCACAGATAAAGAAACCCATTAAGTACATATTTAAGTATTCACTCAACATTGTTTGTGTTTTTGTAAAGGATGAGTTCACTCGCAGATGGGACAAAGGATTATATACTTTATGCTTCTATATTTGTACCAGAATATCAGTTAATCCATTATTAATGTGAATATTTTATAATAGACTTTGAAATAGATTATCATACATGTCATTGTATGTATTATTTTTGTTTCTACTTTTCCTTTAGATAAAGTCAAGTTATAAGTAAATTCAGTTGGAATGTTGTAGGAGTATGATTAAATAAACATAAAGTTTCCTTTATTTTAGGACTGTTTATAGCCAAAACATTAATGAAAGATACAATTTTGTTATTACCTACTTCATTTTTGGGAATATCTGCTGTTTATTTACTCTTCTTTTATTCTTTGGACCCTTACACTAAGTAATTTTGTCTTTCTTCTCCACCCTTCAACATCCTTCACATCTAAGGAAAGGAAAGGAAAAGGAGTTTGTGATGAAATCATGATGGAATCACAAACTCCTTTTCCTATCATGTTCCTCAAACTATCGGTGTTTTTTTTATTGTTTTCATCTCCCATCCTTCTTTATTTGGTCATCCTTCTTTATTTGGCAATCCATATATTTTTTTAAACAATTTATTAAGTTCATAAGGAAATAAACATATAATAGTTATTGTTATTACTACAGTACAGTTACAAAATTTCATAGAAACTTGGCTGTCTCATTATTGTTAGTAAGGAATGAGACGGGGACTGAAGTTATATCAGTTTGTGGCTTGTGGTTTTAATATTCATTTTACATAATAAATACCATTATGTCTGCATTGTTAGTCTGTATCTATATATACCTATATTCATAGTAATATAAATCATGACCTGATTTAATATAATACTTGAGTTATCATTATTCAATATATTATTCCGTTTATATTTGTATGTTTTTTTCTGGTTCAGACCAACAGGTATAATTATTTAACCAGTAATTAATGAGTTTAGTAACTATTTATAAATTATAATTGATGATTGCATTCTACCAGTCTTACAAATGCAAATTGTTTGTATTGTTGGTTAGATATTTGTTTATTTTACACAGAAATTCCTAAACATGTATTGATAGATCCCTATAACCATATTTTTATATCCATAAATGCTACAATCATACTCAATAACATTATATTGGGCCCATCGGTGTTGGATTAAGGGTCAATTTCATAATCATAGATAAATACTCGCCTTGTGTTATCAATGCATTAACACTGATATGAGCTATCTCCACACTCTGTATAGACATTGAGTGATTCATACTTTAGAAACATGAAACTCATTTAATGACTGTATCTCACATGACATACTCATTTTGTTTGCACTTTATTAATCTTATTTTAATGAGTAATAGCAATTTTATGTTACTTTTGCACAAACCTTTGTAATTGTGATAAAATAAATGACAGATTTATTTCCTTCTTAATGAAAACGGATTTCAATACAGCTTTGTATGATTTACAAACATACAGAGTGACATGAGATACAAAATTAAATTAATGTTGCCTTGCATGTATCACACACAATTAAAAATAAATTATAAATCAATTTGGTACATTATATTAACAATTCAATTATTATTTAAATGGTTTAATTCTTTACAAGGTTATACCTAAAAATTAATTTTAACAATATGCAGAAATAAATTCATTTTGGTATCTCTAACTAAAGGCATTGTAAAGGGTAAGTATTTTAAAAATGTACCTTCGAGAGGTAGTTAAACCTGAATGAGAAGAAGATTAATTAAATTTTTGGGAACAGTATAGATGATAAGAAGAATTGACAATTATAAAATATACTTTCATTAGCATCCATGAATAATCTTATCCATTCTGTACAAGGTAAAACTAATAATTTCAACCAAAAATTTCAGATTTGGTCTAAGCAACCGCTTCAACGGGGAGTTTCCTTCGGGGCTGCAGTCGCGGGTAGCGCCGGAGGAGTACCAGGCTACAGTGGCCCGCATCAACAGCGTGCTGAAGAAGACTTTGCCCGTCAACGTCAAGTGGCTGTTCTGCGGCTGCGTGTGTTGCTGCTGCACCTTAGGATGCTCTCTCTGGCCTGTCATATGTCTTAGTAAAAGGGTAAGTTTATACATAACTGTAAAAATATGTGGGCGTCCGGCTTTTTCGAAGAACAGAGAACGAATGGCTTTTCTAACTAAATGGTAGCAAATAAACCTTGGAAAAAGGTCTCAAACATTTAGTTATGGGCCTCTTTTTCTAAGGGCAAATTGTCCCTAACCCTTGCTCTGACAGAATATACGTTTTCGAGTGGGAGAATGGGACTCTATGCACTTCTGATATTTTAGTTTGTCGCATCATATCACTGGCATCAGCATAATGTCACCATGTTTCCAAACTGTTTATTGTTCTGTTTATTAAATTGAAATAAATTATTTTTACTTTGGCTTTAACAAACTAAACCAACTGATGACCAGCAATAATAGAATCTTTACTTTAAAAAAATACTTTGACAATAGCTTCTAAAATCCCGCTACGTCTGACCTGAATCATACGAACAATAGCACGAAACAGATATAGCTTGCAATACTGTCCAAGACATTGTTTGTATTACAATTATTCCTGGTAATTCGCACGCATACATATTTAATGGGCATGCACACTGCGTCAAACGTCGCCAACCGAAGTTGAAGGTTGAACACTTCGATCGAACAATTTAACAAATACTAAGTCTATTTTTGAAGCAAAGCTCTATTGATTTAGCCGTTATGCACGCTTAATGTGCTAACTTTAAAGGCAAACTGATGGGAAATGGGTATACAAGATCAGTACATTTTAAACTACGCTGTAATGTCTGCCTTCGACATTTGGTCACGTTTTTGTGTCATTTGTCTATGTATGTTTATTGGCTAGGTAAATTATGTACCGTAATAAACATTAGCACTATATATTTATGTATGTAATTGTTGCACTTCTTCATTATCACCTTATTTTAAAGGAAGAAGGTACCTACATCGTGCTTCATTATTTTGAAATGCCTAACATTTGTAAATCCCCAATTCCCCACAGTTTTGAATGACTAACCTTAAATCCTTATTTGGTTTATTATCACTTTCCTAACTACCCATTTGGAAAAGTTGTTGGTGCTCATGTGCAACTCAAATGTGGTTTTCCTTATAGACTTGTTGTGCTTAGTGTTCTCATTACTCAGAGTTGTATGGAAAGTATTAACCTTTAGTAACTTAACAGAAATCCAATATTTTTAAAACAATAAACTATTTTAATTAAATTCAACAAAAATATTGGTAAAATTATTTCAGAACATGATACAAAATATACAATTTGATCTATGTACTTATTACATTGTTTACTAATTGCGTTTTTAATTATCGCTACTCGTTTATGCGGTAAATGCGTAATAACGAAGCCATATAATATTCATATAAATAGAAAAACAATATTACTTATCATCTCTTTATTGCTAAGATATTATTGATACAAACTTGATTATATTGTCAATGTATTGTCCTTTCATGTATTTGAATGAAATATAGTTAATAATATGAAGTTCAAATATGGGATACTACTACGGATATCCGGCCTTAATTCACTATCTAGCCAGAAATGGATAGTAGGTCAATATTTATCGGACAGTGCTATAACAATATCCTGAAAGGCCTCATAAATCTCCGCTTTATTATCCTCTCTTCTACTAAATATACTACTGCTAACTACTCTTGTATATTTAAATAAGAAATACATATTATACAAATAGAAAAGACCCTTTTCTTATACTACACAAAGAAGATTGACACAAATTGGTAATTGAGATGATTTTATTTGACAAAACAAGGTCATTCCAAGACCATACAACCAAATATTTAGTCAAATATTCAACTATCTGTCAAAACAGCTATCCGTATATCTCAAATATAAATAATTTAGTACCTACCTAGGTACTTGCGCCATTTTACCCAAATATTCCACGATCTTCGATGTTTATATGTATTATTTATGACCATCCACAATGTTGTGTATCATAAATAATAATATAGATCTTTGTTTACGTCGGTAGCTACACAAACCTCTCTGTGGCTTACAGGTCTTCTCATATCTGAGTAATATCAATTTATAAATAGAAATAAGTACCTGCTCTCTGATGCTGACGTTGGGTCTCATCATTCCTGTTTAGTATTATTGAGTCTTTTCTCAGCAGTAGCAGGGAGTCTGAAATGGTGTCCAGTTCAGTATGTACTGACAGGCTCGCCCCATAAGGCCGCAACACAAATAAGCTTTGTAACATAATCTCATAATTAATGTGCACCTCTGCCTAAGGTATAATGCTATGTAAACTAATAATATTGCTTTCTCTTTACAGACGCAACACTCTCTGAACAAACTATTGGAATGGGAGAACAGTCGACTGTACAACAAGCTGGGACTTCGCTGGCGACTCACGAAGCAACACTGCGACTCCTCATCCATGATGGAATACGTACTTCTCATAGAGTTTATTCCTAAAATACCCATATACCGACCCGACTAAGTCACCGCGACGCCCGTGTCATAGAGTAACTGTAAATAGACATAAATCATTAATAATACGCATACGTCATCGCATCTTGAAGATAACAACTAATTTGCATGGCCAAGCCAATGAATGGGTACGCTAGAATGTTTCTGGAAGAACGACTTTAATGTTTGATTGTCGAAATTAACATGTTGTTACCGTCGCGTAGCGAGCACGACTTGGCGTAGACAGGCCGAGCGTCGGGACGTCAGCGACGTCGTTACTCATATAATGCTGTTTGTTGTATATATAAGAAAACGGTACATATTAAACATGGAACAATAAGTGCTACTGTTAAACGCTTTTTGTGTATAGATGTCGCATTATTATTGCAAGCTTAGACTGCAGATGTTATAGCAATGTGTATATATTTATTAAACTTTACAATGTATAGCTTTGCAAGCTGCAAATATGTTATATAACATCTGATTATAAGTACTTTAACTAGCAAGTTAGATTGGCTATGTGTTAGCGACGTGTATGGGAAGCTGTTTGTTTATGTTCAATGTGCAATTGTACTGCATCAATACTCGAATTTACACAATTGTATCTTTATATGAACCTACAAACTTCTTAGAACATTACTTCAGATACCTTTATATCTGATGTTTATGTTAGAATGCACTTTTTATACTTACAATTATCTAACCGTAGATTACTGTTTAGTATCGGTTTGTATTACATCTGCTGTGCATGGGTCGCTATTCGATGACCGTCGTACTGGAGACGAATGTCCGAAATAACACGAATGCAAGGCTGTGTAGGTATATTGCCGGGATCTTGTCTTTTTCCTTATACGGCCGCTTAGTCATTTTAATTTACTAAAAACACTCTTACGGCTTTTGACATAAGATGCTTTCAAAATTCTTGTTAATTTCAAGCTGACTTTTTTCAATAATAGAGTCTTAATAAGGTCGCTCGATGTTTTTAAATAAGTACTTAAGTCATATCATTGTCATATTCATTGTAAATGATCATAGTCTTAAATGCAGTCATTTTTCTTCATCACGTTTCGTTTCTTCAGTTCACATTCAAGAAGTAAAGGCGGTACTTATGTTAATGATCCAATATATGTTACAGGACCGTTCATTAGTGCGCCAGTATTGTTACGCAAGGCTCGGAACCGGTTTAAAAAATACCGGTTAATACCGGTTTATATCGGTTTTCCTCCGAACTTTTCTTAAGAACGTGAACATTAAAGAACTTTATTTTAACCTAAATTAACCGGTTTATTCGACGAGGGGCATGTCGGTACACGCGTTGAAATATTATTATTGAAATAAGCTGAACAGCGCGCGGCGTTTCTTTGATGTGCGTCGTATTAACCGGTTTTTATTGCTCTAAACCGGTTAATCCGAAAAAACCTTTATGAAAATACTGTTCCAAATACCGGTTTAAAAAAACCGGTTTCGCGAACGAAACCCAATGTAAAGGTTTTGCGTACAAGTACATAATAACGGTTTGAAAATTTAACCGGTATCCGAGCCTTGTTGTTACGTACCAAAGCATAGATGTTGTAGATGTAAAACGCCGTGTTAACCGCTTTTCATCCTTATTTCTTTAGGAATAAGGTTGAAAAGTATGCGAATATAAACTTTTCCGATCATACAAACGATAGCAATTCCGCTAACGAAGTCGCGTCCCGCGGCAAGACCATGTCACCGCTATTTTTATTCACATTTATTGAAGTAACTGTATTGATACAGGTCAGTGGTCATCATTCTTTCAATTCATTCTCATCGTCGCAAATTGTCCTGTCATCAGTTCATACATTTGTTTATGATTTTAAAAAGCATATACTTGTATTGCTTTATGTATGTTATGTACCTGAATGTCCACGTTAGTTGTGTATAGGAAGTGAACCGTAGCGACAGTATCGCGGAGCCGATCTAAGTATATGCTAGGGTAATGTATGGGACTGTGTTATTAGAAAATTAGCTTATATAATGTTATGTAAGATTAGGAGAATCCCCGCCCTCTCTTCTCTTTTCAACATGTTGTAAGTATCGTGAAGGGCCGATATGACTTACATCGCTGTTAACTTATCCGTAATTATAAGACTCATGGAAAGTAGATCGCTCGGAATGTCCTCTTGCCACCTACACGTCTAGTTAATAATGTTTGAACGCAACGGTTGAAAAGCGAACAGGGTATGTTGACAGTAAGTTGTAATTTAAGGAATTGTAAATATTTTAAGAACTTATAGATTATTTTTGTTCAGATAATAAACTCACTACATGTGATGAATTTATACTTTTTTTATTCTATTACAAGCCTCTTTATAAGATAGAAAATCTACAACTAACGTTTTTCTCAACGTGGTTGGATCCAGCACTGATAAATTGAAGGAGAACCTCCAATAATATCTTCTGATTTATAAACCTTAATTTTTCCAGAAGTTTCAATTTTTCCCTGGTGGATAGGTATCTGCGTCGGACTTCTCCCAAAAAGTAACATCCCATATAGAGATAATTTTCTGATTTAGGTAGGAAAACGGAAAACTATTCCTGATATCTCAGAACGTTAGAGATCCTGCTGAAAGAATTAACCATAATTTTATAAATCCTTTGTTTAACACCTCATGTAAAGTTGATACAAACTGATCAGGGATAGGTTGATAAAATTAATCCGGTCTCTACCAAATATGCTTGAGTCGGCGATTGCAATTACATTATTTACTATTACACGGATAACTATTATTGTGGTATTCGTATATAGTATGCACCATCTACTCATCTAATCTATATTTATTTCCGGACGTTGCGTAGTTTTGCACTTTGTAACTAGACTACCTACATTGGTATGGAAACAGAGTGGGAGGGTATTTACCTATATAATATTCTATTTGTATAGGTAAGCGGCCACAGATCCGCAATGTACGCTTTGCACGCATTCCATATGACGTCATCGGTACGCATCGCATGTAGGCATTGCCGATGAAGCGGTCCGTACGATGCAGATCAGTGGACGCAGTTGTATAAGTTTCTATACAAGACTGAACTAAAATCCATTGCGTGCGATGCGTACGATGCGGGCCTGTGGACGCTTACCTTATAGGTTACGTACCTACCTATCCGCATAAATGTATCTTATCTTTTAACCTTATATTAAACTTGAATTGATATTTTTATAAAGATAATAAAACGAAGTACTGTATTTCCCCAAGCAATTTTTGAAAGTATGTACAAGGTTTACCTTATTATTTATTTATCAATTTGGTATCGTTATTATCAAAACTTTTATTCGTAATGATGACGGCAGTTTGTTTTTAATTTCATATAAGTAGATAAACATTTGGGAGGGTAATCTATTGTCATGTATCAAGCACAATCGGATTGAATAGAACAGTGCTGTGTTCAGTTACTGAATTCAAAATTTCTAAACACTTGCCCTGCTTATACCAAGCCAACTCCACCATTTACCAAATCTTTTTTAGGGTAAATAGGTAAACGAGCAGACGGATAACCTGATGGTAAGCAACCGCCGCCGCCCAAGGACACCCTAAACACCAGAGGCGTTAAAAGTGCGTTGCCAACTTTTTGGGGGTTAGGAACTTAAGGGTTGTTGGGGAATCGGGGATTAGGAAGATTGAGAAGGGGGTCTCCGGTAACCTCACTCTCACAAGCATTGCTTCACATCGGTTTTTTGAGAGGCCTCCGGTCGAGCCGGCCCATTCGTGCCGAAGCATGGCGATACCACTCTTGTCGCTATCGAAATAACTATTATAATCCACCACTCGAGAAACCCAAAACATCTTGCCGTTTGGAATGTTCTATTTCCATACACAATGCTTACAAAACATCAAGAGTCAAAATAAACTCAATTGCATATTAAACTTTGACCTAAAATCAGCTTATGGCAGGGATATAAATAACAAAAATACAATATTAATTGGAATTATTAGATTTATTTTGTTATAAATTACTTCATCATATACACATAAGTAAATACTCAAGGCACTTAACATTATGGTCCCACCAAATAATACACTTAAAGTTATGACACAAACGGAACAATAAAAAATGTACAAAACTGACACCTAAAATAATATTTTAGACGAACATAAGTATACATACAGTAATTTCACCCAAAGGCTATCCATATACTACGTGTAACGACAGTGATTGCAATTTAGAATATCATTATAATACAATATTAACTAAAGTTAGTAATATCAAGCACAACGTGATTCGCGCGCAACTTACAGGACACAATAATGACCAGAAAGTGTTTGATAAATCTCTGATAAACAAATTTCCTAAACATGATTTTTAAATCACAAACCATCTACGAATTACATAAACGCATGGGTACCATTGCAACTATGTCCTGACTAAACATAATAATTACATGTCATCGTAATCAATTTAACTAAAACAAATAATCAGATCGAAAAGAGACTACACAACCATTACAAATAATATCTACATTTTCTAATTTAGGGACGTTAATTATTTTATACAAGCTCTTATTATTTACATTCAGTCGTTGGAACGTTACTACTCAATATATTAATTTCATAAAAGCCCAAAATGGTAATACAGCAAATAGCGGGCACTTACGTTATTATGGCAACATTAGTGCGAAAACGCAAATAAATCATTATAATTGTACAAATCCATGGCTCAGGCGTCAATCTCTGATGTGTTCAAAATTTATTGACCAATTCATCAGTATTACTGGGACGGATTTTGTTCTCCTTTACTAAATATAATGTATTGCACCGAGGAAAACAAATATCCAAAATAGACTGGAACTGTCTGCCATACATCAAGGAAGTGCTAAAATACCGTTTACAAAATAGTGACATCGTGTTAATATGGTAGACGTCAGTCTTGGTGTATCAGTATCACATGTTACTCGCAATTTATCAAGACACCGGGAACGAAGCGCGAGACTGAGCTGATTCAAACTCCTTGTTTAACTCATCTGTACATAGTTAATTGGGAATTGTCCTTTCAGTCCGTTACACTCGCCAAAGTACCACTCATCGTTAAGTTTGTTCTTAACTTTTATAGTGTCACCTGTGGCGAAGCGTAGGTCGCCTGGCTCTACAGGTTCAAAGTCGTAAAGTGCGACAGCGACGCCGAGGAGAGGTGTCGGCGGGGCAGCCTCGTTAGGTAGAGGAACCTTGATCTCCACGTAGTTGGACGGGAACAGACCCTGCGCGCCGCTCCTTAAACTGCCAAACAGCCATTCTTGGTCCACTCGCCGTATCAACTTTATCTTCGAGTTGGCCTGTAAATGACAATACATAACATGAGACATTGAACTGCAACATACATTGTTACCTGAATCTAAAGTACCATGTAATGCTCACGCTACCAACGCAGCATGTTAAAATCACGCGATATTTAAATAACTGTCCTCTATTTTTTGCTGAGTTAATGAACCTCTGAGAATAAGCTGAAAAACAGACATTGCCAACAAACACGTCAAATCACTGACGTATACAACTTGCTATAAAGCTAGCAAGTAAAAACAAAAGAGAATAAACAGCGCTGACATTGATAGCAATACCAATTCAGGTTTTATTAATAGCCGTCTAGTGTCTAATGAATGGTCAATCGGTATCAAAGGACGTGAATTCAATTGAACGATCGTAATTAGTGACCCAATAAACTGATGTTCACGCGATAACTACATCCTCACATTATACATCCGACCTTCTGCGAGAAGCGAGGCGCAGTGACCTCTATTCCATCTCGTTCTACTACGGGCACGGAGTACGAACCTCACATGCGATTGTTTAAAGATTTATAACTGAACTGAACTCATGACCCGCTCTGATTCACTAATCATCGTAATTACGAAACGTTGCGTGTTTGTCTTTTAGTTTAATCACTTGCGAATTGCGAACTACGTTACAGCGAGGGTAAAGACATCGGTAGGTACCCACTGACTTAATTAACTTTCCCTGTATAATCAGAGCGAACTATGCAACACGCCAGACGACAATAACTTACTAATGCTCTTACTAGGGACTGTTTACTATAACGGGAATGTGGCATTTACGCAATCGATTAGTAATTCAATGGAACTTTATCTGACTACTGCTTCATCGGTATAAGGGCGATAATGAGTTTTGAATGAATGAGACTGAGGATTTCTTAGTTGGTTATCAAAAACGTTCTAGAAAACCAAAATGTATTTACAAACACGCTTTAATCTACGTAATCCTACATCTTATAGTTTGTTTACAAAAGTATCTGGACATTTTTAATAATGAATCACACGTATTAAAAATAAAGCAGGAAAGACACCTCTGCTACTTTATCTTATCTCAGTCTTTAGATACTGGACATACACGAGTTATTAATTGTTACGAATTTACGAGACAACAATAAAATAGTACGACGCAATTTTTAAAGTGCGTGTGTGTGCGTATCATCAAAACAATTTATGTCATCTCGATAACTTACACAAGAATCTGCGTCGTTCGTTTTATAAAAGCGAATTTTATTTATAAACAAACATGAATAGCGGCCTTTGTTGATACTCAACGAACCGCGAAATCCCTTTATCCTATTGAAAAACAATTACGAATTGGTATATAAATCTTATGTACGTAACTACGTATGTACGCACACGCAGATATATGATCAATGTAAACAAAATTGAAACCGCTCTAAGTACGAGTACGTTGAACCTAATTCCAAATGCGTCTGCATGTATTTTGTATGATTTCGTGGTAAGCAGTTTGTAAACTGTTTGCTAAAACATAACACGGCGGCTTCTTTGTAGGAGTTGATAGAGTTTTGATACCTAAAGGAGTAGGTGAAGGCAGAGGCCTATAGACGAGAACATTTTGAATGTAGCATCCTATCAGCTTCATTAATTTGGATATCAAAAGCCTAACTTTTCTGGAATATTCGAGGATTATACAAGACCCTGTGCTCAACGAGGCAGTCTATTTTGTATGTATGTTACATTCTATTTCCGTGATTTGGGTTTTGGTAGAGTTAAGCAATAATTACTCTTGACCGTCACTAATTATGAACGAAAATGCGTTGTACATTACGGTTTTCGTATCAGACGGAGTCGAGGTTTTATTAGTTCCAGTGACTACATAAACCTACATTTCATAATCGCCTACATCACGTGCCAGTGTTGCTAAATACGTCCGTCGGTACCTGCTCTATAATAAATTGGTTTAATTGGATTTTTCCATACGCTATCCGTGTGGCTTCGGACAACGCTGACGTTTACATACGCTAAACTGACTAGATAACTAAATAGTTGCTAAGCTAGCCAACCTAACTACACAAAATAGAAAGTAGATATGTACGTAAAAGTAAACTCACTCAAAAGTAACGTCATCGTTAAGAACATAAAACGCCTTTTAGTGGACAGTGATGTTGTCATGTAATAACAAAAACGATTCAATAAAATCTTGTGAAACGATCTACACATATGGGAAGTGGTGATGATAACAAGTTCCTGCCTAAGTGATAATGGCGCGTCCACTGCAAAACAATCACTATCAATAAAATTGCCAGCAGGCGTTATACGTCAGAAATAATATAAACATGAGCGATTACTGAAAACAGACTCGATGTACGCCCCAAACAAGCAATTCCCGGAAAGTCGGTACAGAGTTACACCTTAAAGCCACGTTTTAACGTAACGGATAGCACGCAGCACAATGTCTGCCTGCGTCACTCCATGTGTTCCTGCGTAGCTACGTAGAATGGCAATGCATATGGTAATACGTAAAAAAACAATAAATACGATCAGTGCAAATTTGAACAATTGGTGAGCATTGTACGCAAACGGTCGTTAAGTATTCACATCTGTTAACTCCTGCCTTTGAATTTTAAACATCGCCTACAACAAGTACAAAGCGAATGGTTACATTACGGCCACAGATCTAGATAAATGGGTTTTGTGTTGAGCTATTTTTTGCTCAAATAACACGCCGGCGGCGTTCATTGAGATTCATGAAAATATCCATGTTTCTCGAATGTTTTGAAAGTCAGCAGTTAGATTCAGATCTTAGATCATACAACCAAAAAGGAGATTTAACACATTCAAATTCTAACCACGCAAAATATCTAGAACAGCATATTTGTATAATTCCAACGCCCATACAAACATCAGTGGATTTGTGTTTAACAGTACTTTAAACCATTGCACATTGAACAGCGTGTAACGAGAATAGTCTATAAACTTTGGTTATTGCTGCACTCATTGCCCAATTAACGATATTGAAGAAAGGAAATATCACTATTGCAGGCGACATAGTGTATTTCATAAATTCCTTTGCTTTGTAACCACTACATCATCATTAGTATCGAATATTGAAACAACACTGCTTCAACCCGATCATTAACCAATAACATCAATCTGGCATTATTCCAATTTCTGTACTGATACTGAAATCCCATTAACTAATCGATGAAGATGAAGATTCCTATACACATTCCTCTGTACATAATATACTCATACTGTAAATAACTACACAACTTGTATCAATGCATTCGAAAGTAGTGTACTGCCGCGCCTACATAGCCTACACTTGACGCTTCTCGCCCATGATATCACTTTAATTACCGTTCTCTATTACAGACCCTACACTTTACGCTACAACTACAAACTAGCTTTATCTTGACCATAAAGAACGTTCTGATATACGGACAAAGACAATAAAATAATGAAGACTAACGTCACCTACTTTTTCTATATAAAGCGTAAAGGAATCGAGATTAGTAACTACTTCCTTATTATAAACCGTTCCTTTATTTTACTGTTTTAAAAAATAATTGTAATTGAATACAATTTAAAAAGTTCCATTACAGGAAGCATGAACTCATGTACCGACATACATACACAAATGATTGTATAATGCAATTTAGACTGTTTCATTTTCAAATAAAACGTAGCGCTAAATTAAATATAGTAATTAAATGATCTCGTAACGCCTAGGTACAGGTACAAAGAACAAACACTCGAATGATGTTGTGAGAGACGCATTAGGATCTTGTTTATTGATATTTCTATTTTGTGCATAAAGTAAACAACGATACAATAGATTAAATAGTTTAGATCCAACAATGAACACAAGTTTTATAATAGTAAATACATTTTACAATACAACTGCTAGGTCATAAGGAATTGCATCATTAGGAAATAGCAATATCAATAACGTGTGTATTATAGTTACGTAGATATTACTTATTTTTTAGTACAATAACTACCACGTCTGTCACCTGTGACCTACGTTAGCGGAGGATTTGCCTTCAACAGTTTTCTGTCGGCTTAATTTTCTTTTTTTTGTGTAAAATTCAAGAAAGATGTATCGATAATAATTAATTTGTCATTAAGTCGTCACTGCGAAATGATGAAATTACAGACCGAAGCAGGAATTCTGTCAAGTTCAGTTCACCTTCAACTTGTTTCGCAAATACAGATTTTAAGTCAATGACAACGGGATACGGACACACACACGGTACACCTACAATGTCTAAAAATAGGCAGGTGTTCTGGCCAGGAGCCATGAGATGTAAACAAAACAAAATCACCAAATATTTGCAAATTGTTCCGCGAGTTTCGCTCGATTTCGTTCTCCCACCTTCTAATTGTATAACTACGCTTGCACAATCTTGGAGATAAGGTGATTGCAAAATAAAATATTATTATCTAACATGCAGTGATAACAGATAAAATTTCAGTGATGACTCATGTTTACTAGAATCGATATACACTTACCGAAAAGCATAAATCGTCCGGATGATCAGTGAAGTAATCGTAAAGAGCAATCGCGTGTGGTTCTTCCTCGTCGTCGACGTTGGCAAGTTGATTGGGCACAAAATCGGGGATGTCAGTAGTCCAGGTACTGGTCAGATCGTCGTCGACTACTGCTGGGGGTGGAGGCGGCGGTATCGTCGGCATCGGCGGCGACGGTTCCCTCTCCGGAGATCCTTCATCATCATCCCAGCTTAACTGCTTTGATTCCTGTGGAAACCACAAACATAAATCCATAATCTATGTCTAAATACTAGCGTGCGAGAAACAATTCTCAACACTAATTTTAACGCTTCTCGGTATGGAGTGTATAAAATGGCTGAAGGTTATCGCTAAAATAGTTTGCAAATACAAACGCTGAGATATTTTGAGACTAAGTTTTTTTAGGATCACAAGTATTTAATTAGCGAGTGGTATAAAATACCATTTTCCGCGTTCAATCTGTATTTGCAGAATTTGCGGAACGTGGAGCGCATCAAAGTCGTCTTAGTTATTCTCGCTGAGTCATTGTTTTACGAGCACTGTGTGTATTCAATCAGGTTCTAAATAAGTTGCTAATAGAAGATTTGTGAGATGTTTCTGCTGATGTCTAAAGTGAAACATTTTGTTTTGTAATCACAATAACAATGTCTAATGACGTTTCTCTATGATCATCATTGCATAATGTTTATACTGCGCATTTCTAGAATTAGAAATAGAAACGATAACCGATATTACTTCATGTTATAATATAATTGATCTCCATGTTATTCCAGATAACATTCGCTACATGCAATATTACATTTTCGAGAAAACGAATGAAAATGTTCGCTTGTCTTTTATCAAAATTGTAGTGTATATCAGCGATTACGTTTTTGATTCGTTCATGCAGATAGGCCATACTTGTTGGGTTGCCATAATTGATATTATTGACTACCGAGAAATTATAGTTGCAAGAGACAGTTTGTTTTAGTATTATGGTTACATAAATGATGACGCATATATAACTACATAGGATTGCTGATGGCATCCTTTATTGGTCAGTCACGACTCCTACGAGAAACGTTAACAGTTTCATATTATCACGCCTGCTCTTCATAAAAGGTGATGACAGTGCCGCATGATGCACAAACATGAGATGTAAGTAGTTACTGACCACCGCAATGATTGAGCTTCAACTTTGAATATCTTGTCCCGAAACAATAACTATGTCTGTCTGGTCTGCACAAAGGTGTCTGTCTGTCTTTTTAATATTAACTGACTCATTAAACATCAAAAGAAAACAATATAATAATCTGATAAAATCTGTATAAATAAATGACTTTGAAGTCCAAGATAATGAAAGGTATAATTAGGACGCTGGACGTGGACTTATTTTTATATCATTTGAATGAAAACTCTCAATTAAACAAAGAGCTCACGGACATTGCAATAATTATCATGTAAAATTTAAACCTTAATTAATAGAACGGTCATGAACGCAAATAGACACCACAGCGACACATCCTGTTATTATACCCTACATTTTTTAGAATGCTTTTCTCGTTACACAAATAAAGCACTGGAAAGTCAATCGATTCGATAACCCACAGGTGTCCGCCAACTCTTCGTGAGTCCTTGATAATTGGTGACTAATAACAAAAATATCATTGATTAATCACTTTTTTGATAAGATGGGTAAACTGTTAATTCACGATTCTGACTGTTTCGATAAATAGCCCAAGGCGATTATTTATTTTTTTCAGTCAGAAGGAAACATAATTATTGTCAAACTATCTACCTTTAAAGTACCTAAGTCGACAAATTAACTTTAGTCATTAACGATTACAACATCAAAGAGAAATCAAGGGTAGGCAAATGTACTTACGAAACTATCACCGAATCCGTTGGAGACCTTTTGTATGGGCGTGGTAGTGTTCACCGTCATGGTGGTGACTGGGAAACTATTTCCAAACGTATTCTTCAGTAACGCCGAGTTATCCGGAGGCTTCGGCCTGGCTGGCTTGGCACGGATTATCGTCGGACCTTTCAGCATCGGAGCAGCTGATATGTGGCTCGTAAAATTACTTGATACCTCATAAACATTTTCCTTACTTAAAATAGGTTTCTTCTTCAAAGGAGGTTTGTTCATTACTGGTTGGGGTGAGAATGGATCAATAGATGTAAAATCATCCATTGTGTCCTCCTTTCCTACAGGCTTCCTTGAATGTAGGAACAGATCAAAATCATCTTCGAAACCACTCTCAGCTTGTGAGGCATTTCCACCATTGTGGGCATTGTGATGATTGGTGGATGTAGTGGCATCAGAACCAAAGCTGTCCACACTGAGACCATCACTGCTCGACCTGGTGGTGAATGTAGGAGAGCTGGGAGGCGAAGAGAGATCTATCAAAGCACCTGTCTGCACATTCTTTGGCTCACATTTAGGAAACATTTTAAGAGTGTCCACTTCACTGTTCACATCTTTTATTATACTTGGCTGGGTTACATTCACATTTTGATTATTCACTACTGTTTTAGGTTTACGAGTTAATAGGGAAGTGAGAACTGTTGGCTTTCTTATAAAGTGTGAGGGTTTTGCTGGAATATCAGGTTGCTTGGCAACCTTTGGTGGTGGAGGACGAGGTGGAGGTTT
This sequence comes from Spodoptera frugiperda, assembly GCF_023101765.2. NCBI lineage: Eukaryota > Metazoa > Arthropoda > Insecta > Lepidoptera > Noctuidae > Spodoptera > Spodoptera frugiperda. Next base: position 6,112,034 of record NC_064229.1, on the reverse strand, counting down.
CTTTTTCTGTGTGAAATGTGGTGACGGCTCAAACACATCTGCACCAAAGGGGTCATTGTCCCAATTTGTAACAGGAGAATATCTGTTCACACCCATACCAGGAACACTGGGAGCTGGCCGTGTTGGGCCCTTCATATCTGTGGACAAATATCTTAGATTAGCATAAAATACATCTACCTATTTGATAATTTGTTGATTGATCATTCGATAATATGTTGATAATGTTCATGTTTTGTATAAATGTTATATCTATTCATAAATAAAGCAATAGAATCTATAATCATTAAAGTCTATGGCAAGGTACCTTCATAATAATATTAATAATTCTACTATTCTACTATAAATAATTCATAAAAATGTAGCCTTGATTCAAAGTTAACTGTTTCGGTATTTCATAATTAGAATTTTAATTGATTATAACTGGCTAGACCTGAATTTGCCAGATTCTTCTAAATAACTTAAAGCTGAATATTGTTTCGAAAAAATAATCATTTTAGGTTACATACCTAATTAAAGTTAATAATGTTCATGGATTTTCCTAAATTTAATAGTAAAGTGCCTCTTACAGGCTTCCAGATGATTCAAATGACAACATAAAATGCTTATTAACTTTGTGGTATTTCCATATTAAACATACAATGACAAAAAGTTCTCACAAAACAAGTTTTGAAGATTCTAGTGAGAAATTAATGACTCATAGATTTAACAACTCACTAACACACTTAGCAAACTGTAAAAAACCTGTACAAGTTGAACATAAACTCACTTTGTAAATCTTATGGAACACTTGTCTTACACCAGAATGCAAAACATCACTTTGTCTACAGTAAAGTCAATGACTGTGATAGTGTTAATAAATCGTAGATTAGAACACGAATGCGGCGAGGCGAGGACAAAGATCGCAATAAACTGCGTACAGCTCGAGCTGTAGCAATTGTTTGACAGAATTACCGCGCAACGAGCCGCTACTCAAGCCGCGATAAAAATATTATGATATCGAGATCCACCCACTGAACACTAATGCACACTACTCCGCAGTGCTTCCAACTCTGAACTCAGTATCGCGTGCCAGGTACGAGACAGCACGGACCACGGCCTTGATAAAGTTCGACGTAATCGCGTCAAAGGATTAATTACTAACATATTACTCCCGTGCAACAGATGTGATTCTGACTACATTAATAATGGAAAACAACTAATACGCACCTTTAAATAAATCCATAGAAGCCACGGCCAATGCTGCAATGCAGGCATAAAACAACAAAGATGATTTTTGTTTGACGTCGTTATTTTGAGACAATAACAAAACACATTACATTTCCATGACGGTGGATTGGTAATTTAGGTAATTTTTATTGAATAAAATAAAATAAACATAAACGCTAAACAAATTCTTTTATCACATTTGATTTTGTATTCGTTTCCGTTCAATTTTAATTATATTCTTGACCCCACGAAACAGATTGAGAAAATGTTACGCTAATAAATTCTACATCTCTTTCCAACTTGTTTATTTTGCAGATGTTTTATCCTGCTCATTGCTGTCAACTGTCACTGTCATTGACGACCAAAATGACGACGTAATAATGACAGTTAGATAAGATAGGTATAGAGTCCCAATAATTAACGGATTTTCTATTGTATTCTGTCTGCATCTGTATCTAATAATATTGGTAAACGTTCTTTGAATTTAGTAATACTTACTTTGAATAATTGTAATATTGCCCTCTAATAGTAGACCTTACTCTTTAGGAGCATTCATAAGTTTGGTGGGACTAATGGGTTTGTATTCAATAGTTTCTCTTGGTATGTACTTACATTCATAGTAGAAAATTATATGAAAACAAAAAGCTACCTGAGTTCAGTCAAAAACATTACAAAATGCAAAATACCATATTTTGAATAACGTGGCAATTATGTTTTCAAGTTTAATAACGTGGCAATTTTATGTTTCAAGGAATTATGTTTTAAAGTTTCAAGCCATGCTAGAGACTCATAAATTAATATGAGTAGGATTCCGCGACACACGCGGCGACTGACTCGCACTCTTGAAACTATTAAAGTTCCTCATTAAATAATTAAGTAAGTAACCCGAAAATCATCATTAATTTAGTATGTCTCACGAAAGTTGTAACATAAACATTGCAATATTAATTTATGGCAACTTTTTTACAATCAAAAATGTCATCTAAATGTCAATGTCACAATGACTTTTATTTTGTCAATATCTGTGATAAAATGTAATGTGTTGATCAATTTGAAGAAATAATTAGATTTTAATTAAATACTAAAGTAAATAATCATGTTCAGAAGATTATGATATAGAGAAGAAGTACAATGACGACTGACAATATTTTGCAATTGCCTATTGATATCTTAGTAAATATATTTAAGCTATTAAATATAAAGGATCTTCATAATGTAATGTTAACTTGTAAGCTTTTAAAAGATCTAATAAAAAATGATAATACAATATGGAGGCATCTCTCACGAGATAAATTAATTATTGGTTATTCAGATAAAAGGTACTTGTTGTGATTTTTTTAAATACTTTATTAATCAGTATTCTCCTCTGTTTTTAAGTTTTAGTGAGCTTTACTAGATGTGTCATTAGACCATTATCATTTATTGATGTTTATTTCAGACGGCCAAATGAATTGTGGTACAATCGGTGTAGAACTTCACAAAACTGGTGCAATGGGTATTATAGAATTAAGGTAAAACAATACAAATGTACCTTAAATAGAAACCATTTATCAGCATTATTCTTACATAACATTTACATTATGGTTGGTAAAAAATAAATTTTAATTTTCCAGCTGGTTATCAAGCACTATACAAACTATATGCCATGGCTAACATTCCACAATTCTGAAATCTTACTTGTATCTGTTGGTTCTGAGCTTCACTGCTACCCTACCAATAGGAAAGGTACACCAAACTGTAGAGAAGCTCTATGGAAAGTTGAAGTTCCTAAAATACCAAGACATGATGTGAGGACTAATGATATCTCCAGGTTTATCATCAAAAATGATATTATTGCTTGCGGAAATAGGTATGTTGTACTTTATTTTGTGAATAAAATACTGATGGTAAAATTGTATACCCACTCTATTATATTTATAAAAAAAAATTAGAAAGAAGTGGGTAAATATAATATCATTACATGTGTCAGTTGTGTATGTTATCTAATTAGGTTATTTAAAAACATTGTTGAATAAATATTAAAAAGAAGTACACAGCCAAAATAGGAATAATAATAATTGTAATCTGCAGACTTAAAAAAATTAATAAGAATAACTAGACTATTAGAAATTCTAATAAGAATTTTACCATCACTTCTTTTCAGAGATGGCTGTTTGGCAGTATACAAACTTAATAATGTAAGAAAGAGGCCATGTTTACAGTATCATGTGCAAGATTGTCACAAAAAGGGTTCAGTGGAAGTAACAGCTGTTGAAGTATTTGATGAAAGAAATCAAACAATTGTTGTTACCGGCTCTAGCAATAGTTCAGAGTTACAATTTTATGGCCTAAAGAAAGAAAGTGATAATATTACTTATATTTGTAAAGGCAATGATAAGAGTAAGTACTCTGTTTACTTGCGAAATACATGAAGCATGACACTACAGATTATTTATTATCATCATGGCTTTGTTTAGTTTACTGTAGTTGGTAAAGTTGTTACTTTTATATTCATACACTTATACATCTATAATATGTACTAAAATAAATAAATATTAAATACTAATTATACTACACTAAATTATACTAAAAAAAATAAGAATAATTTCTTTGGTTCACTATTTTTACTGCTCTCCTATTTTGTGCCGTTTTTGTGTCAAACACCACTAACAAAATGTTGAAGCTTTTCATAACAACTAGTTTTAGAAAAATTACAGGGTACTAATCTTTTCTATTGTTCATTTCAGATTTATTTAATATCTCAATGTATGAAACTGCTGGCACAAAATGTATGGCTCTTAACAGTACATCAGACAAATTAGCAATAGGTCTCACTGGTAACAGTAGGCCTATTTTGCTTGATGTGAATAAGTAGGTAATTTTTCTTTCTAAACATTTCATATTTACTGATCTCATAATAACATGTGAAATGTGAAACAAAAATCGGTATATTTTATTACAACGAAATAGATCAAATTATGCACTAAATAATCACACTAATAAAATATGTTACACTAATATTATAAATATTCAAGATTGTGTTTTTGAATTGTCCTTCAATCACGTTGAAGTCTATCTGAATCTATCATCTGTGTGATAGGATATTTTTATTACACAGGAACGCGGGCGAAACTGCTAACAGACGCTAGTAATATTTATAATTTAGTTGCTAATCTATGATGATGATAGCTACTTTAAGCTCATTGTTGTACCAGGTAGCAGGCACAGAAGGATTAATCACACTAAAGCCAAAAAAATATTTTATGCCATAGGAATATGCCACAAACTAATAGCATATTGATATTATTTCAGTCCCAGAGTTTTGATGGCGGCAGATACAACAAAGAATCGCAAGGAAGCAGTGCGTGACATCCAATGGCATAATGACAACACATTACTATATGTCACCCATGCTGGGAACCTCCACTTGTTAGACATAAGAACACATGAAATGGTACAGTATTGTAGCTATTATATGTTTATAGAATAGAGAGTAAAAAAATAGACGGGTCTCCTAATGACTACGGCTGTCGCGATGTTTGCCGCGCAATGGGTTCAATTCCCACACGGAGCAATTCTTTGCGCGATCCACAAATTGTTGTTTCAGGTCTGGGTATCTTGTGTATGTCAACTTGTGTGTTCGTAAACGCACCCACGACACAGGAGAAAATCCTAGACGGGGGCAATGATTAAAACGATCACCGCCGCCTCTAGAACGGAGACAAGATGAACTAGTGTCTTTAAAAAATAGTATTATTTTTTCTTGTATTGGTTTTTAGTGCCGGGTCACTTTAAAGCAAATTAATATCAAATCTGAATAGTTTTCGCACAGAAATCAATTATAAACCACTAACTACACGCTGTGCATAATTGTAAGTTTTATCTGCAGGTGTACCATTCATGGGATCCTTTTCGAGCAGCGTTTTATTGCGTCAAATCAGATGGACAATGTGCAATGGTGGCAGGATCGGCTGAATATTCGCGTTGTGTTTTATTCGATACACGCAAACATATACATCACGTACAGGTTAATAAACATCATTTTGCCTTATAATAACTATGATTGCAGAATATTATTGTACTTTATTCATAATATTTCTTGTTTCTTTATTTTTTCAGATGTTTTTTACACAAAAGAAAGCCTCTCCCGTGTACAGTTTAGATTTCGATCCTTATCAACTTATTACGGCGATAGATAGAGGAGTTTCAGTTTTAGACTTCAATATAAATACTACTTTTGAAGAACCAAAAGATTATTCCCAGGTTTTCCACTGACAGTACTTTATTAGTAATATAATGTACATACTATGATAAACTACTTTGTTTTATTGATGTGTGTGGTATTGATGAAGGTATTATATTAACGAATACATTACACGTCGAGGTGGCTAGAGAGCGGTTCGAATTCGAATCTCAGAAATCTAGATCTAGAAAATCCGGGCCGAATTCAAATCTGGCTAGTCTGTTTCCTAACCCAAGTCCAAACAATTCGCATCTTCATGAATCGTACTATCACGGATTTGAATCGGACTTAGGGCGGAACAGCCCGTAGTACAACAGAAAGCTCTGTAGTACCAGATGGTGCCAGAAGTATGTACAAACTAAGCTCTCGCACAGTTGAGAATCACCGTCTGCCGTCTATACTTTGAGGGTTGTAGATGTGCTCATCCCTTCGGGTATGAATCGGAGTGAGGCGATGTATGAATATTAAGTCGGTATTGTTTCTTGTGGCGACCACACTTTTTTGACGGTTTAGTAGGTGGGATGCAACTAGGGGTCAAAGAGAGTAAACATACAATCACAATTAAGTATTATTTTTATGATATAAGCCGATAAACGAGCAGACGGATCACCTGATGGTAGACAAACGCCGCCGCCCATGGACACCCGAAATACCAGAAGCGTTACAAGTGCGTTGCCAGCCTTTTGGGTTTTTTTATGGGGGGAAAATCATCCAATGACTTCTCTCGCCAGGGCGACACGAGAGGGAATGTCAGACTCTTACTGACTAAAAACCACCCCGTTCCTACTTTTGCTTTTCGAGCCGGAGTCCCGGTAAGCCTTCTAAGTAGTCCGCAGCTCCGGATCAGGAGGCCTACTCCGGTTCTCGAATCCGAAGTTTCGTTTAATTTTCGACCATATGTTTTATTGATTTACTAATAGAATTACTTAAAATAACATTTTATTTTTAATTTCATATGAAAACCTATTTATTTATCTCCATGTCTATCGTTCATTTTAGTTCACGAAAGTTCGCAATAAATAGAATTGTAGTATGCAATCTGCGAAGTTTCGGACGAAACTTTGTTTTTCGTTGAATTAGAGTAGGCCCCCAGCCCTACTGGGCCCAATCTGTAGTGGTCTGATGTATGACTGAAACATTGTGAAACAGGCCATTAACCACTTTTTCAAAAGATTAAAACAGAAGAAACAGATAAATTATTTTTAATTCTGGTTTTTTAGTTTTCAAGAAGAATTTATGTAATTTATAAATACCTGGAAAAGGACTTATGGCAACATTTACAAAAAAAGTAGATTAGTAATGACAGAATGTCAACTTGACATTTAGATCTAAAACCAAAATTCATCTGTCAAAAAAGTAAAACCAAAACAGAAAATCTAACCTAAAATAAGTGTCTATGTATTTTACTTTTGCATAAAAACTTAAAATGAAGTAAAAATACCTATTAAAATTTTGTCAGACTATCTTGCATATCTCACAAACACAATGTTTAGATACCGATTATTTACTTTTTTGAAAACTGCTTGCGAAGTTTCCCGTAGAACTATCGACCCGAAAATTCGAAATTTTACTCCAGTGACTTTGGGACTCTTAACTACAGCTTACTGTAACGACAAACAAAATGAATTGCTAGTTATGTGGGATGCAGATAATCTGGAACATGACTTTTTAATTCGCCAAGCTACGACTATCAATGTAAATGCAGCTACGCAACTTCTTACTGTTACATTAGTCGCTATCCAAGACACAAGTGAAAGGTAAATATTTCAATTATTGCAATAATGTTTTCTTTATGATTATAAGTGAAAGAAGATTAAATTATTGCATCATATTTTATTTATACATTTTATACATACAACATCATAACTTACATTGATACATCATTCAGATTATTACACAGTTCAATAAATTTAAAAATGTCTCAGACTGCGCGAGGCCCTGACACGGGAGATCTGTTTGGTGAAACAAGCCCTAGAGTGGGGTGAAGAGGGCACTCCACCTCATCATTGGGACCAACTAGTGGCTGTCCGAGGTTCACTGTGCGATTTGAGGCACAATCTCCACACTTTGTTTAGTATGTATCATTTATAATTACAGACAGACATTCAAACTCTGATTCTATTACATTTAGATATGGATATTAGGATACACCAAGAATTATTTTAACACTTTTTATATACAGTAATGCTAATTGTTTGAATCTCAAACTCACAGGTTATATGGATTATGCAGAAAAATTAGCAACAGTGGCTGCAGAGATATCATATTTATCAGGAAACATTGTCGCTTCAGATGCCATTTGTGAAAGAATAGACCATGCATGCAGGTAAAAATAAAAAATAAAGTATACATGTAAAAAAAATGAGTTTATTAAAGCAAGTTATGTTTTTTATAAGATATTTTACAATATTCATTTTTAGTGCTTTAAATTAACAGATTGCATTCATTATTTACTTTAATATATTTGATACTTCATATGCACATTAATATGTAAAACAACAATAGTCACTTCTTTTGACTTCTAACTTTGTAATAATGATAAAAGTAACAAAACTTTATAAAACAAAAAATACTCTTATGCTTAATTGATATTCAGTGTATATACATAATAGTGGCAGTAATTTATATTATTATGTTGCAGGTCGTGCAACATGCAGAAACAGCTGACGCATGAACTGCAGCAGGAGAGTCTGGAACTGCAGCAACAAGCCATCCTCAGTGCCCCTCAGCTGGAGGACAAGTTGAAACATGAAGTTACAACTGGGAAAAGCAAATTAAAGACTTAATTTTAAAGTTAGATAGTTTTAAAATTTATTTATGTTAAGTTCAAGATAAGGCTAAATATAAATTCTAATGTGGTAACAATTTGCAGCCATGTTTTCATTTACTTAAAGTTTAGTATTTGTGTAATGTACAAATTATAGAAGAAAATTAAGTTCTAAACGTGATTTGCTATTTAAATTGTAGTAGAACTTATTTATTGCATAAGTAATAAAATTACTACATAGCAAACCTACTAGTAAAATTTTCAATATATTATTAAATAAAAGTGCTAAAAATTAAACTTATAAAGTGAAGTTTTTGTTTTATTTTAAATTTTTGTATACATTCTTACTTATTTATTTGCCTAAATTTTCCACAATCCCACGAGGGATTTAATAAACTAATGATGTTACAGGGCTATGGAATATAGGAGTCGAAAATAAATTGTATAGTGTGACTTACCTTGTAGTTTAAAATGTGGCATCTTTATTGAGATGTGTCTCAATATCCACCCTGCAGATAGGACAGTGCTTGTTCGTACTCAGCCATTGGTCCACGCATTCCATATGGAAAAGGTGCATACATGGCAAGCGCCTGAAATAATACGACAGTTTTGTTGAATGTTGTAACGGAATCGAACGATGAGATTCAAGCTAAAGTGCTACTACATACCTGCAATCCGAGTCCACCTCGAATATCGACAGGCAGATGGTACATTTCTCGTCCTGATGGCTGGGCGCCGGCCTATATGCATGGCGGTATGTGTTGCTCTCTATGACCGCGCTGGAGGCGCCCCGCCCGCGCCACGCTCGGCTCTCCGCCTCCTCCGCCTCGGCCGCGTACACCATCGACGCCAAAGTCGCCGTCCCCTAACACACAATACACAGTTACTTCACTAATACCATGCTGATAACAAACACTACAACAGATATTTCTAATATGTGCGAAGCATACAATATAATCCAATATGTCTATCTCACCATGAAAGAAGGCTGGATGGATATGTGAAGGTGGGGCGGCGAAGGGTGCATCTGCATATAATGATGCATATGGTGGTGGATATGTTGCCTGTCACTGGAAAAAATACAAATCCCATTATATAAGTTCTACATATTTTTGGCAGTCGTAATAAACTTATAAATTGAAGAATTCCAAGGTGTAGCAGACAAATATTTGTGAATACATCGAAAATGTTCTCGCAAACGGAATGCTCGTAGAGTAGGATCGTAGAGTAGTTAGTTGTAAGACGAAGCGATTGTAACATTGAGCAGAGTAAATTGGTAATCTACACTTCGCCTACGACAGTATAAAGGCTCGTGATACCTCGACGTAGTGACGGGTCTTTGCCCGCGAATGGCTGCAATCACCCGGCTCGTCAGTCGCCGCCGCCTAGAAGCGAATACACTTGTTCTCGCCGCGCGGTTTATGGTCAACAGGATATTACAGAATGTAGGTACGAGTATATCGATATTTAGGCATACATTAACACCGGCTTAAACGAGTCTTGATAATTCGTCTTAAAGCGACCTTGGAATATCAAGGGCACTATGTTCACCACCAAAATATCAATAAGGCAAGTAACAGACAGAAATTCTGAAGACAATATTAGATTTTGATGATTGAAATAAGTTGGGTGTGTAAGTCAATTCAACAATATTTGAACTTGTAACTACTTACAGCATCATCGGGGGTGGTGGCGGAGGCGGTATCGCTATATCACGGTCCAATTCGTCCGGAAACTGTAATGAGACGAGGTAAATAAAAGCTTGTCTAATCAAACTTCACTATAGCTTGAGTAGACGATAACATCTTTCGGCTTCAGTTTGACCTGTTATGTTCACTACGATAATAGATTTATACACAAAAAGGTATTAAGATATAAAAGGCAATAGTAATATTCAAAAAGTAAATGTAAAAATTAAAACAAGAATATACAGAAAGCACTGTGGTTGGCGGGAGGGGCACGGGCGGGAACTGTGCGAAGGTGGCTCCGAATCCATCGCCCATCATACTGCGACGTTGCAGCTCCTGAAAATATACAGATGCCAAAATAAATCTTAACTGTTGAACATTATATCTGTGTTACCTCGATTATACTTCATTTATTTATGCATTTTATGTAGACCAAATTAACAATGTTATACAATAAATTAAAAGAAACAACAGCATTCCATTAATTAGAAAATGTGGTGTGATAATCTCTGAAATAGGTAGACCGATTTTGACGTAAAGGAGTAAATTAGGCTACTTTAGAAGTTTAGAAAAAAATCTGAAACACAAATTCTGTCGAAGTCATTGTTCTACGCGTACGAAGTCGCGGGCAACGGCTAGTATTAAGGTACTCACCATCATGTGATGTTGTCGCTGCCAGAGTCTCTCGTGGACGGGGTATGGGGGGACGACAGATAGGCCATCTCGACGACGCTCACCCACTGCAATAGAAAGAATGAGAGAAACGGTGTATTTATTTATTTTGATAGTTTATGTATGTGTATGTGTGTGTGTGTATATGTGTGTGTGTGTGTGTATGTGTGTGTGTCAGTACACACACACATGACTACTAACTGTGTGCGGGCGGGGCGTGGTGGTGGTGCTGCGTGGGGTGCGGCGTGTGTGTGTGTGTGTGTGTACTCACTGTGTGCGGGCGGGGCGTGGTGGTGGTGCTGCGTGGGGTGCGGCGTGTATGTGTGTGTGTGTGTGTGTGTACTCACTGTGTGCGGGCGGGGCGTGGTGGTGGTGCTGCGTGGGGTGCGGTGTGTGTGTGTGTGTGTGTGTACTCACTGTGTGCGGGCGGGGCGTGGTGGTGGTGCTGCGTGGGGTGCGGTGTGTGTGTGTGTGTGTGTGTGTGTGTACTCACTGTGTGCGGGCGGGGCGTGGTGGTGGTGCTGCGTGGGGTGCGGTGTGTGTGTGTGTGTGTGTACTCACTGTGTGCGGGCGGGGCGTGGTGGTGGTGCTGCGTGGGGTGCGGCGTGTATGTGTGTGTGTACTCACTGTGTGCGGGCGGGGCGTGGTGGTGGTGCTGCGTGGGGTGCGGTGTGTGTGTGTACTCACTGTGTGCGGGCGGGGCGTGGTGGTGGTGCTGCGTGGGGTGCGGCGTGTGTGTGTGTGTACTCACTGTGTGCGGGCGGGGCGTGGTGGTGGTGCTGCGTGGGGTGCGGCGTGTATGTGTGTGTGTACTCACTGTGTGCGGGCGGGGCGTGGTGGTGGTGCTGCGTGGGGTGCGGCGTGTATGTGTGTGTGTACTCACTGTGTGCGGGCGGGGCGTGGTGGTGGTGCTGCGTGGGGTGCGCGCGGGGCGGTTGGTGCGCGTGGTGCGGTGGGTGCGGCGGCGCGCCGCAACATGCGCAGCCTGCGTGTCCACAGCAACATCGCCGGCAGCCCCCACAGGCACCCACTCGCACTCTGTAACACGTAAACATATTCATCAATGCATAGTAATGTCAATAGCTGCTTACGACAAACAGTTCATGTACCTAAGTACATTTTTAGTGCATTACCTAGTCCGCACAAGATGTGCATGTGGTGGGAGTTCGTTGAGATGTGGCGGATAGCTACCGCGGCGAGGCAGACTCAGTATTGAGTGCGGTCGCGCGGTGGCCGTCCAGACGCCCGAGGCAGGCTCGCCCGGCGCCCGCTCGTAGACCTGCTCGCTCTGCGTGTAGTTAGCCCGTCCCGGTGAACCCGTCAAGTCTATTACCTCTTGTTGCTGTAAATATTGAATCGCACATTTTATAAGACGTCAAGGGGAAAGTTTATGTGTCTAATATTTTTAGACTAAATATATTTTAAGTTTTTAATAACCCGTCATCATCCCTATTCCTGCAATCTGTATGCATTTTAATGGGATCGGAGGCAACCGAATGAATCACCTGTTTATTTTTAGCGTTATAAGTCTGCGTTTGGCCACCGACTGTCTGATGATAAGCAGTCAGCGGTGTCCATGAATACCCGTAACAAGAAGGAAGAAAAACAGAAGGAGTTCACTCTTGCACGAGCCAAAGAGCTTTGGATGGCATGCAAAATACACTACGGGTAAATGTGTTTGAGACCTGTGAATTAAACTCTTACCCCATTGGAGTCGTCTCCTACCAGCATGACACCGTCGTCAGAGCTGGAATCTGAGACCCAATCCAATTGTAAGTCCGGGGCCGACAGTACATTGCCACTCGCCGACGTGTCGGATTCTGATGACTCCTAAGTAACATAAAAGCCTCGTAATTAAATTTTATCAAATGTTTAAGTGAGTCACAATAAGTGTGTGACAATCTTTGATTTAGTAAATGTACCTGATTATTTGTAGGCCTGGTATCCGTCTGCCTTCCCGAACTGGGTCCAGGTTGAGGAGACGATTCCTGCGGCCTGCGGTCGCCGCCACCGTCCGCTTTGCAACATCGTCTAGAATTGTCAGGTTCGGTCTTCACTTCAACGTTTTCAGGGACAGGAACGTTACTAGATGTGCTTGGTTCCGTTTTAACTTGGACCGGTTCTGTTGCCTCTGTTTTAATTACACTCACTGACGGTATATTCTCCTCTTTTATTGGTTCCTGCTTCACCACCGGCTGCTGTGTCCCAGGCTCTTCCTTCACTTTTACAAACAGTCCCGATGCCGACGTCTCGCCACTAGAACTCGGGTTATTCGTCCTGCTTGATTGAGATCCATTTTGCCTGTTTTCGCTGTGATTTTGAGTCGGCTGTGAATTACTTTGTAAATTCACTGCGCAAGTACAATCACTGCGAGATCCACTCCCTGTATTTTCCTGTTTTATTTGCGTCTTCACTGTAGACATATTTTGTGGTTGCATGTTGTTGTTCTGATTATTTTGTTGTCGTTCTATAGTCTGCAGTAGTAGATTAGCGGCATTACGTATAGTAACACTCGCTTGCCTAACTGGATTGCCGGGTTCACCCTTTACCTCCACTCTAGCTGTATCTGCAGACTGACTGCCACTTCCATTCCCTGCACCACTCCCATGTATACTCGAATACTGGTTGAAGGCCGAACTCTCACGCTGTCTCTTTCTTGGTGACGATACATTGTCTTCTTCTTCTGAGCTTACTTCTATTAGATATGGTACTTCATTCTCTTTCGAGTGGCGTCTCCGAGGAGAGATGTTGAGTTTGCGACTAGGACGTTCTAAACCACTTGCTGGATTTCCGCTATCCCCTTGTGCAGGTCTATGATTGTAAATACTTGACACTCGATTTAAATAATCATATTCTGAAAGATTTTCAGGCACAGGAACACCATTCGAGTATGGCAATGGAGGTGATAAGAAGTTTCTACCATCACGAAGAACAATTACGTTGTTATGGTATGGCACCCCATACTCCCTTGGTTGAATGCCTGTATAATGGGCATAGTTTGGAAAATAATAACCTTGTTGGTTAAGTGAGTTGGGTTTTGGCTGGTAGCGGATGTTTAGGTCAGGGAGTCTTCTCTGGCCACTGCTGTCAGTGCTGTCAGGATTACCACCAAAGGAGTAGTCAAGTGAGCTAGAACTGTCAGGTAAAGGTTGGTACTCTTCAGGGACAGGAGTGTGTGAGTCTGCAGGGTGCGAGAGAGAAGATAGATTCACTTCATATGATTGATTAGGTGTGGTTGAATTCACATAATTAGATGATACCGGCTTAGGTGTTCCAGCTGGATTATTTTCTGACGCAGCAGAGTTTTCGTTTTGTTCTGATGTTGTTGGCAGCACTTCTACTTCATCGTCACTGTCTGCAAATAATGCATCGCATTCCATTTGTTCTGAGGGTAGAGGAATAATATTTTACTGTACTTTATAGAGAAGCAAAACTGAATATACATTGTCTATGGAATTCTGTGAATCGTGATTTGAACTTTGTTATTTAGTAGACATGACATTGTAAATGTCCCAAGGTAATGGCTTCTTCTCAGATGGACATTACAAGATATGAAAAGCCCAAGTTTCAACCATACTAATAACTGCCCAAATGACTACATTTGGGCAGTTAGGTAGAATACTAATTCTACCTATTATTTGATGTCAGCCTATGTAACCCAATCATTAAAATGTTGATTGCGAATTAATGAATAAAATAATTACAACAAAATTAAATAATGATACCTATTTATAATTTTTTCTTAAAATTAATATAGACAATATACTCAGTGAATAGAAAAAATGTTCAATCCTTTATTACCACAGATATATTAAATGATAAATGCAGGGTATTTACGAAAAAATCACACTTGACATTTGACTTGTTTTGCTTTGCTTAAATTGCATTAATTGATGCAAGTGCAGTATTTAAATAATAAGTAATTTACAAAATATAAAATTGGTATTTTTTTCTATTTTGTGGTTGTGAGTGTGTACGAAGTGTGTGCTATTCTTTTACAAGTGCTTTAGATTTCAGATGTTGATAGAATACACGGGTGTTTATAATAAAAAGTCAGCAAAACATCTTGGGAACATTAACCATTTGCATGCTGACTAAATCAAACTTTCTATGGAAGTCTCTTGTGTGCCTAACTACAGTGCTTCCATAAAATCCTCATTCTTCTCAATGTTTAATGAAAATGTTATTGTTGTTATATATAACTTTAGAGGCAAGAGTTTTAACAGTCTGAGACACACATCTTTAACCAAAGAGTGTGATAACATCCCTAATGGATTGTGAGGCATTAATGCAAGTCACTGCAAGTGAAATACTAGCAATCTGTCCAATTTGGTTAATCTTTGATTTACCAATATGAAACATAGTAAAATATACCAAGATATTATGTCTTGCTTAAATCTGTATTGTGCTGGACTAGAAGTTAAGATTAACTGCAGACCCTAACTAAGTAAAGAAAGAATGAGAGAAAGAATCCTCAAGCACCTATTTTTTGGGTAAGTAAAGTAACTATGTATAAATGTTTTTTTTTATTAATATTTCAAAAAGTAAATGAAGTCCAGTTATTGGTAACATAGGGAGGAGGTAAATTCAGCTATAAATATGTTTTTCCTAAATTACATACATAATAAAAGAACACCATGCATGCAACACATATTTTTGGCATGGCATAGCATTGGATATGGCTTTTCCATTTTAATAAATGCATAATATATATTATAATGTAACAAATGATAATGATAACACACATTTTAGATAATTAATATCCTGATACAGAAATAGATCTAACAGGATGTGAGGCCAATTTACTTGTTATGTTGGAGAAAATATAGTTTGAATGTAAATTAACTGAATGAAGCTACATGAAGCAAAAGATAAACTGTGTAGTGGTGCTATGTATTTACCATTTCTCTGGTGATTGTCAGAAGTTGTAGATGTAAACATAGTGTCCAGGATGGCTGCCAGAGACGATGGACCAGCGATATCCCAGGATGGTGACAGCTGGTCGCCCTCGTAGCCCTTCTCGGTCATTGTATTAACAACAATACCGTTCCATATCGTTCCAACGAAGATTAAACGTACAAGGTAAATTCGTAACTCTTGCTATTGTCAACACTCAACATTCGATATGAATTAAAACATATTCACTTAATTTTACTCATTTTTATATTATTTTCTAACAAATTAATAAGCACAAGAATATAATCGCCCTGGCTACATGAATGCTGCAAGTAAAATCGAATATAAAAACAGAAATAAAACTTGTCTTGTCTTGGATTGTATACCTATCAATAGTAGAATTTTTCAGGGTTGCCATATACAAGTACAAGTAAATTATCTTACGATTCAACGTCCTTTTTGTACGAGTATTCAAAAAATATCTTACATACTAGAAATTATCGTAACAAGACAATACAACTCGTATCCTTTCGACTAATTAATCAACAAATTTTTTATCGACTTTGTGTTTCAGAGAACAAAAAGTTAGTCAACATGATAAGTGTATTCGGGAATTAATACAAGCATCGCAGCTTCGTATAAAGGAAAACTTGGTTATAATAAGCAAAATTTCGCCTTAATTATCACCTAGTTACAGCTTTTCTGTGGAGAGGCACATGAGAACATGGCGGAAGGGCTTCTATTATCGCCACTAGTAGAATAGCTTCTACTACTTAATACTAATACTACCGTCCATAATTGTGACTAAATACTGTATTTCTAACACCTATGTACATTATGGATGCAATAAATACTTGACTACTTTCTTCTAGTTATACGAGCGCGTATCTAGTTACTAAACGATATTCAAATGTCATTATTTAAATGTCAAATTTCGTATGACGTGTACGTCAACGTCATTGATTTGACATTTCAGACTGACTCTTTTTTGTTGAGACGTCAGTTTACTAATCAAATCAAACTCGTATCAATTTATTTTATAACTTTATTTATTTTAACTCAGCAATCAGTCCAAACCAGTCTATCTGCACAACCGTAGTGTTCGGAGTTACTCTGCTTCACGCAATTTTACTGGTACTACTTTAAGGTAGTAAAGTATTATTTTTAAATTTTTTAAAGTATTTTTTTTATGAATTGAATTCAACTAATAAATAAATATATTTCAGAAATTCGACGACTGGAAGATTGGATGTTAATTTATCAAACTGAAATCCCTGAAGGTGTTGAGGAAATTTAACATGTCAACAAAACATTTACCATTATTCCTCGAAGGTGAGGTAGCTAAAGGCTTCGGAAGAGGATCTAAGGATCTCGGATGCCCAACAGGTACACGCACATATTTATTACTTATTAAAAAAAATATAATAAAATATTTTTTTAAAAAAGGAAACCACCTTCAATTTTCTTAAAAAAAAAAATACTATGTTGAAAACCGCATCAAATTCTGTTTAGCCAAATGCACGATATTCATGTACTAACACATACATTCAGGTCAAACTAAGAACTTCCTTCTTTTTGAAGTGAGTTAAAAAATGTTCATAGGATTACTTAAAAGAAATTTAGATGTGAAGAACATATTATTCATTCAAATTCATATTCAAATACTCATTCTGAAGTCATGTGTGTAATTTATATTTTATCAGTGGGACATTAACTTTTATTGCTCTAAACTAGAACTAAATAAATTAACATACAAAATATTCCAACCATGTCTACTTGCCTGTCTGTTAAAAAACAGATTTTTAGTACCTAAAAACTTTTTTGTTTTATTACAGTAAAACCATTTATTTTTTGTAATGCAATTTTTGGTTTCATTTAAGCAGTAGTAACAAGACAAGATTGTTACTTAGAAATAAAATAAATTATTTTTAACATGGTATAGATTTAAGTGGCAAGGTTCTAGAAAATGCATTAATAATTACTATTTAGATCCACTTGAAACTGTACATAATTACATCACCCACGTGTATTAAGTAATAAATAAGAATAGCAAAACATATTGAGTAGTTTAAACAGTTTTATTTGTCAAATAATGTTGTTAGAATTTCGGTAGATATATTTTTAAATTAAGAAGATTTTTTTTATATTTTTTTTAAATTAAAAAGTTTTTTTTGTTTTTTTTTTTCAGCTAACTATCCTCTAGAAGTGGTACAGTCTTTACCCAAAGATCTTGAGCCGGGAGTGTACTATGGATGGGCACAGGTAGACAAAGGTGACACCTATAAAATGGTGGCAAACATTGGCTGGTGTCCCTTTTACCAAAACAAGCAAATGTCTGTGGTAAGATTAAATTTTTTAACATTTTTATTGAATAACATTATAATTGACATCCTTGATATAATGGCCTGTGTTAATTAAGTAGGTATCATATTAGTGATGCTAATTAAGAATACATTTACACATCTGTTATCAACAGATATTTATTTATTCATACTTAAATATTCATTCAGGTCTTACAAGACAAATTGAGTTAGCCTTGTCATGTAGAGATAAAATAATCTGAAAACGACAGACAATTAACTACATTTGCAATAGTTAGGGAAGGTTCATATCAGATGTAAAATACGTCGAGGCAGGGGCGTAGCTAGCGACGTCTGCCGTATGATTTATACAGGGTATTTGGCCCCCAACGTGCGTGAGCATAAAATAAAAAATTCCGATTTTTTTATATTATTTCAGAAATTAGTTTTATGTTCAGTCCAAATTATCAATTTTTGTTTCCGCGTCAAACATGCGTTCAAAAGTTGGCAGCAACTTGGGCCCCTAAACGTGGGCTCGCTGTTATAGCATCGGTAAGTCCCCCCTGTTTGAGGCTTGAGAGACAGGGCGGGAAAAGTCATTGGATGACTGGCGTTACACGACGCATGATACGCAAGATATGAACCTTCTCTTAATATCTAATATTGTTTATCATAGTAAAGATAGCTTGCTTATTTCTTAACTGTGAGATTAGGTATATTCTATGTAGCAATAGTTATTGATCCTCCATAATCTTTATCCTTCTACTGTTACATAATTCAAAAAATCATCACATTTGTTAAACTCGTTTAGCGGCTTATTCCATGAAAAAAAACCGCGCTTATAACTAAATTAAATCACTATAAAGAACCAATATTTTATAAGTACCTACTTGGTATAAGTAGTTTTCTTATCACTATGTGGCAATAAACTAATAAGTCTACAAAATCTTATCAAATCGTTGATTCAAAACATCAATATCAGTGTAGATCTTCATTTTAGAGGTATGCTTGGAACATTATTAGTTAATGATATTTACCTACTAAATTTATCAGCCGTCGGTTCTTCACCTTCCGACCTTCGCTAGTTTCACTCCATAATGCAAGCATTATTCTGTTACTACCTGTTTACTTATTATAGCTATAGTAGCGGGAGTATTTATATTCTTAAACTTAGTAGCTACCTAAATACATTTTTAATCTGTAGTTAGGTAGGTACCTACTATCTAGCATTGTCAGTTAGTTTAAAAATATTAATAACTTTCACCACATCAGTCGCAGAAATCATTATTGTGATGTCTAAAATTATGCCTTTTTAGCATTTGCATTTAGGTACCTACTTTGATACTTTACGTACACTTACGAGATCATACGAAACTATAGTTTATTGATCCACGTCCATGATTCCAAACGTGAACATTTTTTGGTTGTACAAATAGTAATTTGCAATTTCAAAACTCGAATAGCAACTCCAGTCTGTTTTAGTGTTTGCCTAGTCTGATAATGCCGAATCATTATCTACTTAACTTTACACAGTAAATTACCCATGTACTAACATACAAAATGTTTGTTCACTATGTATGTAGGTGAGTGATACCTACATTATTACCTATTGTAATTGCATAAGTAAAACTACTTCGAAGGATGTTTATCTAGTCACTGTGACTTATAATACGTAGTAAGATATTTTAAAAAGTGCTCGCAACTGCGATGACTACCGAATGCGTTATACGGTACTTGAGTTGTATGCAACGTCATGCCTTTATGGGGTAGGCAGAGACACACATTACGGCTAGGGTTGCCAACTTTTATACAAGAATAAAGTATATTTAGGTCTGAGAAGGAAAGTAAACAGTATTTTAGAAAAATTAACAGTATTTTATTTATTTTTTTAAATATTATGTGTGAGCGTCTAACATTTAACACTGTGTAGTGTTAAGCATTTTGAAAACAGTATTTTGTATACTTTATTATTGTTCAACAGTAAAAAGTATAATTTAGTGAAAAACAGTATAATACTGTTTTTAACAGTATAGTTGGGAACCCTAATTACGGCACGTACACCCACTTTTCATTATTGTGTTATATATCCCATGTAATAGGGGGTGAGATTTTTGCCATATACTGGATACTGCTATCTCGTTGGTCAAGTGGTCGCAAGTGGGACTGCCGGACAAGAAGTCTCAGGTTCGATTCCCGGGTCACGAAGTATTACTGGTCTTATCTACTTGGGTGAATATTTATTAAACGTGAAGATTTTTTAACTCTTACAATTTGTATTATCAACTTATCACATAGTTATTACCACGTTATTACACATCATATTGTCATATTATGTATAGATGAGTTATTTGCTTACCAAATAATATTGTTGTTGATTTACTAAAGTACAGATTTCTCCACTTTTACCTCGAGACTATTGAGTAATGCGACAATACCATGAACAGTTAGTTAGTATACCGAAAACAAAACTAGCCTATTTTTCCTGGTTCCCAATGATGTGACGTCACTATCCAATCCGTGGTGGTTACGTACTTATCCTCTACAAAAAATGCTTGGAGTGTAGATAAATACTTAGGGGTAATTCCCATTTGTTCAAGGCGACATATTATATTGTTAATCCATCTAATCTTCTTTTTGCCATTCGCCATTCATGAAATTAATGTCAATAAAGTGAAAGAGGTATGTAAGATACATAGCAATTGGCGTTCCATAATCTCTGCCTACGGCCACGAGAGACAAGCGTGAGGTTATGCATGTTATTCTAATCAAAAACGTTATATAATAAAACAATCTCTATGATAAAATAATTAATTTTGTTTCAGGAAACCCATATTTTGCACAAATTCGATAAAGACTTCTATGGATCACAATTAAAAATAGGTCTAGTGGGATATCTAAGAGGAGAAAAAAATTTCAACTCTTTAGAGGAACTTATAAACGAAATCAAGCAAGATATTTCAAATGCGGAAAAACTTTTGGAACAGCCTGATGCACAAAATATCAAGAATGATAAATATTTTGTATATTGACAACTTTAGCAATCTAGCTCACTGCCTTTTAGACAATTTTTGTAGTAATTATGAATTAATATTGAAAGTGACAACATTGTTATTACCACAATTAATATTTAATTAAATTATTTTGTTATTTTTGTCTGGTGGAATTTATTATTTTAATTTTAAAAGTATAGAAATCATATAAAAATTATCATGTTAACTTTATCATAGTAGCTTACAAAGCTAAATGAAAATATAACAATAATAAATTAGCCAGTTTATAATATTATCCTTTATCATATTGAAGCTAATTTAAATAAGGACTACTTATGTGATATTTTTAGAAAAATTGTGCAATGAAGTTTTTTGTAAGTAAATAAACATTATTTTCAGAAAAGTATTTGTATTTTAAACAATCAAACCACAATAATCCCTTTGAAAAAGCCTTTATTTGTAGTGCTTGACTGGATTCATTTTAACAAACTGTAAAATATTATCTCTCATCACAATGGAAATAAAAGAATCTTAAATTAATAGGGCTCTCTCTCCAGGAAAATTAATGTTGTTTTCTCCTAAACGAACATCCTGAAAAAGAAATAAATCTAGCATTAATATCAAGTAAACAAAACTAAGAAAAACACCTTGTTTTCGAGACTAGTCTCAAATAGTGTCAAGAAAACAAATAAATCCGCCTACTATCACTTGAAAAACCAGTTCATAACACACATGCTATCTGAAATTTGAATCTAAATGAATAAAAACAACCATTTTAATACAAAATATTGGAGAAGTATGTATAAATTAACTGCTGACACCAATTTGAAAGTTGTTGACAGTTTAGGCATAAGATAAAATTTTGCCACAAAGCAACAAATATGGCAGAGGCCATTTTTATTTGTTATTCATATCAGCATATGAATAACGAAATGCCTACTGCTAAATGTAGGCCTACCTCAATAACTTGCAAATTAACAGGTATAATGAAATAGTAAACTATAAAATATGTATCAAATGTATATGAATAATAGTCAATTACCTCTATTTATATTAAGATTTCATAATATGAAACAACATAAATATGATTTATAGTTAGTGATAACTATGTGTGCGTTGACAAGGACTTGATATTATTGCACAATAAGTGCAAGCAAAATAATACACAATGTTGTAACAATTTGCATAAAGGATTTGAAACTGTGTGCCTATTGTAATTAGTTTAACCCAAATTAATATCAAAAGATATTTAGACGCATATTATTTGTTGAATGATAAGGCAAATATTTGAGAACTTCAGCATTGTTCAAATGATCAGTTGTATTGATATTTATTTCACAATACTTTCAGAAATAATATAATCAGTTGAAGATAAGATTCCAAGTAAATAAATGGATGATGTACACAAACTTGTAAATAAAAAAGTTAGGTTAATAGTCGACAAAGTTGACATTAACTTGTAAACATGTAAGTTCTATAGCAGTATGTGTAGGAAAATTAATAACATATCTGTTTTAGTTCACTTTCCAATACTTTCAGACAACTGAAATACTCATGTTGCTTTGCGCACACATTTTATGTGTAGAGTTGTCAGGATTTTGGAATGAGATTGATTTTAAGGAAGATACTAGTTTTAACTCTTAAAAAGCTTTCAAAAACTTTATGATCTCATAGTAATGTGGTTATTGTAGTTGCAATGTGGTGTAAGATGAATGAAACTTTTAAATGACAGTTATAAACAATGGAATGCTCATGAGGCCAAGTTAAGTTTTATGAAATAAAAGATAAATAGATCTTACCCTCCGTTAATCTAGCGCGACCACCGGTGGGCTGGCAAAGGATCGTTGAGCAACCTGCGCATACGACCACCCTTTGCGCGTGACTGAAAACGGTTGTGATTTTGTAGCAGCCAGGGCACTTGACATCCATGAAGTATGAGTTCGGATGTGGCACCAGCCTCTTCAACTTGTGTTTCCTTTTCTCCGACGCGGGAGAAGGATGCAATAAATCAATTGCGAGCTGAAAGTCACAACACGCACATTTAGGTTATTTGGTCACTTCGCAATATTTATAACGACAACTTAGGAGAAGAGGAGAACTTGGATAGCACTGATTAAGTAAAAATCAACCCGATTTGCTCGAAATTATAAGGCTTTTGTAGAAAACTTGGAAATTTTTTGTAAGTTATTCGTCTGACATGTCAGATAATGCCATGTGTATCCGCTTGTTTAGCCGAGATCCGAACTTCACTGTAGATGTTGGGAAGGCACTAATTTAACTACCAGAAAAATCAGAAATTAACAACGAACACAGAAAACAAATGATATCATTGAACAAAGTTGGATAATTTACTCAGATAAATAAAAATACACACCGGCATGGTTACAGCTTTGATGCAGAACCGGAAAAGGAAAGGCTACCAATGATCCAACGACAAGCAAAAATTCTTTAATATCCATAGACTGTAAATAACGATGCGTTCACAAAATATGAATGAGTTAATCGTTGGATTGTTCGAAAACTCTCATGGTTTACAACTTTACATTGTGCATTTAATTTAGTAAGAGCTAACCTCCTGACATCCTTTTTTTACTCTTTTACTTTTAATATGACATCCGTTTTTTTATCAAGCAAATAATAATGATTTCCTTTGAATTGTTTATTGGGAACAACTTTGTTCTCACAATTTCAGAATAAAATGAACGTGTTAATAACATTATTTTAACACTTAATTGAAATTTATTAACTCAAAACTATAGCCTGCCAGCCTGCCTGTAGTGAATAAGACTTTTTTTGTCTCATGAAACAAAATTTTAAATATTGTCTTTGGTTCTATTTAGACATATATGAATAATATGACAGTGACAGACAACAACAGCAACACTCGTAATTCGTAGAAGCTAACCTAAACTTCTTAACTATTTTGTTTGGCTTTATTCCGTGTGTAACAACTACATATTTCAAAAATATAGGCACGAAAGTAGACAACTAAGTTTCATCAATAAAATGGCAGACGAAGAATATGAGGCTGACGATGCGGGAGCAGATTACGATGATATTGCTGAGGAGGACGATAATATTGAAGAAACAGAGGAACAGGAGGAGGAAGGATACAACGTGCAATGTCTGGCGCCCGGCCAGGCTGGCGGGGGAGTCGAGAAGTGGAAGCGCATCACTACACGGTACATGACCAAGTACGAGAGAGCTAGAGTTTTAGGTAAGATACACCACAACGTCGGTTACTTTCTCAACATAGTATTTATGCTATTTCATACATCATACACGTATAAACACGAATTTTGGGACTTGAGTTAACGTGTTATTTTGTTACTGGGTTAAATCATAGTTGACATGGTAAACTAAAATACCACATGCAATAGTTAAACAGAGAAACAGTAAAGAAATGTATTTAAGATTATTGTTTGTTGGGTATGTACATACATACATATACCCACACCTCGGTTCCATGAAGAGGCAGAAACTACAGTTTTAACTAGTACCTACATTCTTTACATATTTCTTTATCTATCATCACATGTATTCTGGTCATATAAGTATGCCAGTTAAGAATAAATCCTTTGAATTTGAATACTCTGTAAATAGTACCTTTTTAAAATTTTAAGTTATTACATTACATTATTATTACAAGCATATTCTATCGTTTCAGGTACAAGAGCATTGCAAATAGCCATGTGTGCACCCGTGATGGTGGAGCTTGAAGGAGAAACAGACCCTCTACAGATAGCTATGAAAGAACTAAAACATGGCAAGATTCCAATCATTATCAGACGCTACCTTCCTGACCATTCCTACGAAGACTGGAGCATAGACGAACTTATTATCATAGACCATTAAGAATCAATCATAGACAATCTTAATTTATTTTTCTACAGTTCAACATTTAATTATAGTAGAAAAAGACATTAATTGTAAATGAAGATTTTTGATAGTCTATATTTGGGCCATTATAAACATGTGAACTGTCACATCAAATATTTGTGAGGGAGAGATCTGATAAAAATTACTATGCATACACTGCACTACACTGTTTGTAAAGGCCCAATGACAATAAATTGAGTCTAAAAATGTCAGTCTTTCTTTTTACATCTGGAATTGCTCTAAACAGTAATTCATTCAAATTAATATCAAATAATTATAAGAAAACTTAGTTGTAAGGAATAAATTGTAAGATTTTATAATATTGTCCTGTTTTATTTAACTGGCTTGTTGAAATACATCGCGTTTCCTTTAACATTCGACTTAAATACCCTATTCTTTTAAATGTATTACTAGCACTAGTCCTAGTATTTTCTTCTGGTGGACGAGACCATGAAGGGATTTCAGTAGTTACTTGAGCGCGTCAGATTAATATTATGTTGAATGCCTTAAATCGTCGTCATCGTATCGTCACGCCCTTTACCCCCGAAGGTATGCACATTACAGTTTGTAATACCACTATACAATGTACACCCACTTTTCACTATTTCTTATAAGTCCCATGTGATAGGTGGTGAATCTATTACCTTATACTTGGCACAATTCTGCTGATTCTGCTACTACTGAGAAAAGGTTTCGAAAAACCGAAAATTGCCAGTTATTTTTTTTTGTTGGAATAGGAGGCAAACTAGCAAACGAGTCACCTGATGGTAAGCTATCAGCGCCGCCAATGGACACCCGCAATACCAGAGGAGTCACAGGTGAGTTGCCGGCCTTTTTAAAAGGGAGTATGCTCTTTTCTTGAAGGTTTGAAGGTCGTATCGGTTCGTTTTCATTGAATCCGAGACTCATTGCCCAGTAGTCGCACTTGCAACCACTCGATCAACGGGGTAGTCAGTACCACTATCATGAGTTAGAAGCAATAGTATTTGTTAATAGTCGCTAGCGACGACGTAAATTTTTGTATGGCAACTTTTAGTTCTACAGGTGACCGGTAGAGGCGTTGTAAAAATTTTACATACAAAAAATTAAAAAATACAAAAACGACGTCATCGACAAAATACTATTACTTCAAACTCATGGTAGAGGTACTGTATAAGTAGCTATATAGTAATGTTAAATATACCCGACCTGATTAGATGTGAGGATTAAAAAAATTACGTACCTACCTACGGAAATTCAATCCTACCATACAACCTAGCAGATTAAGGGTTTTTATTATTGTTTGCTACATATTTGTTGCTATACAAGTACACTATCAATATCTGACAAACTCGACCACTATAACAAAAAATACACCGCGTGTAATTTAAAAAATCTGTGGATCCCCCTTCCTCCTCCGTTATAAGGAGATGTCACTAAAACATTTTTTCGTTCTTTCATTATATATTTAAAATCCAGTAGGTCCCTACGATGCTCGAGTAAATCCAAAATTATCATCATGGGCTCCCTTACTATCCTGTGTATTCTATGTACGGGAATCGAATCCACCATACTATGTTGTGCAAAAGCCGATCACCTAGCTAAATCGTGGACACTGCCGTCATACGATTCTTTCGTTGCAAGCCCTTTAAACGTGAACTACATCATCGGTATGACAAAACATTTCATGTGGGATATGTTAATTTATCTAGTAACTAAACACGAATGGTTCTCGTGTTGATGAGTACCCGTTCAACTGGAGTAACACTTCGACACGGCCTTATAGGCCTTATCGGTGTCAAACCACACCTGCAATGTATTCCATCGTGAAGTTACCGGAGGCCCAACTCCTATCTCAAAGGTTCGTCGATATTTTGTAGGTACATAAGTTTTTATTTTATTTTAATGGGAGAAAATCATTCAATCAATGACTTCTCTCGCCTTGGGTGAGGCGATAAATGGTAAGGTTAGTGCCCACACAATGGCAGTTACTTTAATTGCCCTATTTATCGAGGTGTGAATAAATTAAATGTCAGTATCGCTTATTGATATGATAATAAAAGTTTGGCAATCGATTACGTTTGGCACAGGCCAGGTAACTATTAGTTGAATGCTTGCTAGGTACCTACGTCCCGCAGTATTTTATGTCCGGCGCCATAAAACATAAACTGTTCACATTTTACGATTGTTTAGGTTTGTGTTGTACTTATGAAAACATGCGGTGAAGATCAAGTATCACACGTGCTTCCCTACTTACCTTCCGTTTTATGGGATTGTAGGGACCTACTTAATTACCTACACAATCTCTTTGATTTTTAATCCACGGAGGTAGATAGAATAGAAGGCACACATTAAACTTTTAATTTCCTCTTTTTGTCAGTAGTTATTTCTACTGAGAGTTCGATAAAAACGATTTTTACACTTTGAAGACCCGGGGTATCAAAGTAGCAGGCGGATGAGGCGGACATTGGGCTTGGTAGTCGTATATCTAGGTACTTGTTGACTCGTCTGCTCGTTATTCCGAAACCGTTTTAGTTTCGAATTTCGATTCGCAGATCCGGCGAATAAGATGAATATAGTCATTCGATTAATAAATCTGTTTTTATTGTTATTATTAACTAGAGTTACTTATAAAATCTCTATTCAACTTTCCTTACCTATAAAACACTTTACCTCTAAACTCGCTGTGTAGCTACCTAGTTACCTATCTATGATACTACGGTACAAGGACTATCTGTAAATAGATCCGAATGAAAACTATATTTGCGTAGGCATTGGCTTTGAGGATGTCACTGCACCAAGTGCAGTAATTTCTATGCGACACGCTAATGTATTGGCCGGCTGGTGGCACCACCATCAGCTCGCACGAGCCAACACTTCTTGCTACGGCGACAGGTATTAATGCTACGTGACCGCAACCAACATCGCACTTGTCTTATTACGAGTACGTTTGTCGAAGCCATTTGGCGCGCTCATAATCTATGTGATGTGATGGTAATTAGGTAAGTCTAGTCTAGAATTTAATTAAAATCACGATTAAAAGGGAAATACTTCGTTGTCAATTCTAAGTTCCAGATTTCCCTGACAAATACAGTTGTATTGTGGGTAGATAGGTTAAGTACTTATCAACCGAACGTCGAAAATATGGAACTAGGACTAGGAACCTACTCCCTGAACCTAGCTCATCTTCAAATATTTTAATTTATTAATGCGATTGTTGTTAATGTAGGTAGGTATTTAATGAACTTACTTACATAATTTATTGGAATTTAAGTTACATTTATCATTCTTATTTGTATTTGTTGTAGGGATTTAACAGTATGTGCTTCTTTTAAATCTATCGACTGCGCGGACGTCCAATGTTCCATTTGTTTCTTTTAGTATCGTTATGATGACTGACAAGTTACGTTTATTAGAATATCTGTAGGTTAGAACAATATTTAAACACGTGGATTATAAACAAAATAAGCTTTATTGAGGCGTCCCGATTGTGATGTGAAGCAGGTTGGTATCGGTGGCAGCGCGCGCGTCGCGTCGTGGGCTGCGCTTGGCACGCGCACCGCGCTGAATATCGCTGAAAGCTCCGGCGCGGGGAGAGCCTCGCGCTCACGCCAGTACCCCTCCGACCAGCGATGCTGTGCTGTCTCCGGAAATAGAGTACGTCCGTCGTCTTTACGTGCAGTGTCGCGTACCGCTTGCTGCTGCAGCCAACATTTAGCCATTGAATCGCGGTTAATAATAGAGTTGTCGTTCAATTATTTATTGCTTTCGTGTAACAAATATTTGTCTGGCCAACCTTCGGTTTGATCATTTAACCGCGATTGAATGGTAAAGAGTTTAACTCGAGTTGCATTCCTGAGGGGGTGCAAGTCGTGTTGAGCTGCCGCATTAAGTGGATTCGCTCATTCAGTGTAGATGTGTACAACGTCCTTAGATCGGCCGACCAGGTGCGCGAGTGTGTGTGCAAATGACTGATAGCCCCTCCGCGGGCTTAACTTGAACAACATGTGGAGCAAAGGATTGACGCCATGGAGGATACTGTTGTGCATGTTGTTGGTGGCGTCGGCGTGCGCCGCGACGGTGCGAGGTGAGTCCAGGTCGCTCGCCGAGTGGGAGCCGCCGGCACATCTTCGCTCGCACTCTGCGTCACTACATCGTTGCTATTTTCGGCGTAACTTGCGCTGAAATTATGTAAAAAGCTCACGTATGTGCTCTATTTTTGGCGATAACCTTAGGTGAAGTTTTGTATGACAAAATGATCTAGTGACCGAGTTATAAACGGGTTTTGTCTATTCTCTGCTGTTTATCAGACAGAGTTGAGTGAAGGTAGAGCGCCGGCCGCCTGGCTACATCGCAAAGCTAGATACGTAAATAGAAATACAGGGATTTGTCGTTGTGCGTCGCCATCTTGTGAAAAACGATAGGATCGTGACGACATTATAAAAGTATGATATGGATCCAGGTCACGTCATAATCGCATGTTGCCCTTCACGGATACTTTAATACCTAAACGAAGTGCTAGTAGTGCTTCATGTCCTCTTTGCCTCCACAAATCAATATAATGGAGGCAACCATACCATTTGGGTTCAACTGTAAAATTACTCAATAATCTCGGCTAAAACTCCTTTTCTCTGTACCAAACTAATTCCCTAAAAATGCATTAACGTGGTTTTACAAGCGAAAAGAAAATAATCACAGATGTGGGGTATTCAAAATGTCCAGAGTCGTTAGAAAGTACAGCTGTGGTACGCATAGCACAGCTGTGGAACGTGGAATGGGAGATCCACATGTAAGTCAATGTCAGCTAGCATAGGATGCAACATAAAACACAAACAGCTCTACAAAGTGGAGCGACGCGCCAAGGTCGACAATAAACTGCTCGGTGAAAATACTACACATGAGAAAATCCAACACGACTCGAAAATATTTTTTTATCTCCCATTTCCTGAGCCGGATACCTTCAAAATATTAATAAATATAGAGATTAAGGTTTCTAAAATATTTTCTCAAGGTAACGTAGTTTCAAAAGTGACGAAGTTCATGATTTCAGTTATTTTCAGTACGTCAGTTTAGATTGTATAGATCAGACTACTATAGAAAAAGGAAAAACAGTCAAATCAAAATATCAATGCATAATAATTGTTGTTTTTATTTGAATTGAATGTTTAGATGAATAATGACCATAATAGATCGAAGGATAGTTAAGATGACGAATGATGATTCACATTCGACGTATCTACAGCTGGTAGTGACGCATGAGCGCATGTGATGATAAAATAACGGTTTGATTATGATTTTATTAATAGCAGTGTATTAGAAACGACAGATTTTGAAGTTGATGGCAAAACAGATTGGGATGAAAGTGACATCGATTAAAAAGCAGATAGAGAAAAAGTTGTCTACTACAAGTGATTTATAGTGTTCGACAAAATAAATCTAAAAGAATCCATGTCATTCAAAACAAAACGTTTAATATGTAACTACTCCATCTTCACTACATTAAATGTAGACACAAGGTTGACTCACGTTCCTACTTTAATCTCTAATGTCTTTGATGGAGTAATTCCCTACTTGCTACTGAAAGGTGGATTGTGATGCCGACAATTTTAACAGACAGAAAAAGAACGCATATTCATTGAAAACCAAAAGATTTTAAATTAAAGATTTTGTAGTAGATAAACCGCATGATGACACTCAAAATATTTTTGTGACATAGATTTTATAAGGCGAAAAAACTATTACCTACGAAATCCTTTCATAAAATACGGACATTCAGTATATTATGAGTCACTATCAGCCCTAATATTATTGGGAGGAGGCCAGAAGAAAGAAGAAAGCCATATGGTAACTGCAAACTGTACCTTACGTAATATTATAAATTGTTTTCAGCTGACGACGAAATACCATCTGAGTCACAATGCCGGCCATACATCGAAAAAGCTCTTAAAGAGCTCGAGTCAGGAGATGTGGAACCAGGTAAAAGCATGTTAATTGCTAGTTAATTAATTACCTAATTCATTTGTGTCACTATTATAGGTAATACAGTATCATTACTACCGGTTTCATAGTAAAGTAGGATTACTTTAGAAATATTTGGCACAAAACGCAATCATTTGTTTAATCCACATGTTAATTACACGGAAGAGAAATTACTGTGGATGTAATAATTGTGACAAATTCATTATCTAACGTTCTACAATTAGGTCACGGGGCTTTCCAATATTTAATTTGAATAAACTTAATTTTTCAAACATAAGGCATGGACAAACCAAACGCACGGATTTGTCTAAAGCGTTTGATTTCACCCGTTTACCGTACCTACCGTTTATTCAGTTGAATTTCATCATGAACACATCTAACTACGTTTAGAGTAACCGCTATTAAATGTGACCTCAGCGGAACCAGGAATAATCTCGGATTGACACAAGTTTGCTGGTGTTGAGATGTCGGATCTATTTTAATTGCGCGGTGTCTGCGCGTCATCGATATTAACGTCTGCTAAATAATAGACGTCGCTAGATCATCCACACGTTTTTTCTTTGTCATTTTTTTCATAGGAAGCGACCATGAAGGGACGTAACTTATTAAATGTTAAACTAGTATTTGCTATTTTCCGAACTTGACATTTCCTATGTGTTAGTGAAAAATCTGCACGTATGAAAGTGATAAAACTCAGTTAGATTTCGGTAGTTTTACAACAAAAGTTTAGTTATTTGGTCCCGATTCCTAACATACAGATACATACAGTGATGACAATTGATAGCCATTAACATGGTTCAGTCCACGGGCGTACATACCAATAAGCAATAAAAGCTTCACACTACATTGTTTTACTAGAGATTTGAACCAACAAAGTAGTGATGGTAATATTCCAGACATGCGTTGAAGTAAAATAATGTTTTATAGTCATTGTCCTCTAAAACATATTGAGGCTGGGCCATCTAAAATTAAACTTTTATTTATAACTACGCAACGTAGAAATTCACTTGAGAGCGTCAAAGTAGTGATGTGACGGACTGTTAATAAGAAATTATGACTTTGAAGCGGCTGCACAGATAGTCAAGGACGGACAAAACGGGTGAATCATTACGTAAATCTAGTGAGAGAAACTGAGTATTTCAGAGGAAACTTACAATAAATTCCCTGAAGATGTAAATCAATATCTTTTGGTAACTAGGTTATTGTTACGAGTTCTTCAATCCAAACAACAGCCGTGTAAATGCACCCATGTGAAATGATAACGCATGTATTGGACGCATTATTAACACAGCTGGTTTATTTACAAAATTGTATAAATAATCGCAAATAGTCAGTGAATTTTGAGATGTATTCAATTGCAATAAGAACAATACACTATGTTTACAGATTCTGGCGAAAAAAACGACAGTAGTGAAGTAAGTGTTAACGACGGAGACGATTCTAAAGAAGTCACTTCAGCAGAAGGTGGGACGGAAAATGCAGATAGTGCGGAAGACGATGCACCGTCTGTAGAAATAGCAGACGAGCCATACGTGTCCCAAGCGTCCGTCGAAGACTTACAAGCTGGATCTGACGACAATGACTCAGGAGAAGCGGTAGAGAACGCCGACGGTGACAGCAACGAAGAACAAGCTGATGATGCAGACAGCAAGGAAGAACAGGCCGATGATGCAGACAGCAAGGAAACATCTGCTGAAGACGAAGCGGCTGGAGACGGTAAATATACCTACTAAATATAACTAATATACATAAGCACTGAGCACATCTTTAACCATTTTTTTTTATTATTGTAATCTGTTACACAAATATACATAGTTTAACATATTTTGCACCATTAAACCAGAAGTGGTTTGAATTGGTACAAAGTTAAAGACAGTAATCTTTTTTAGATGTGTACCTTACCTACTCAATGGTCGTAAAATGCATACGGAAATTACATCAGCACTCGAAAGTAATAAAAATATCACCAACCTACAACATTCTTAATACTTTCGTATTATTGTGTGGTTAGATATGTCCCAGATTATTTGATGAGTAATAGAAACTGTGTGTAAAGTAAGGTAATTCAGAGATATTAATTTAACCTCTATTCCAAATATAGTACAATGTCTACGTAAAGTTACTGACGTGGTTGTTAAAACTGTATCCGGGCGCCCTGTTATGGCTCTTCTAATAAATAACTTACCTAACAATTGTGTTTCATTATAGAGAGTCAAGAAACGGAAGACGAAGCTAAAGAAGAAGGTAACGACGAGAAATCCCAAGAAGGATCCGAAGAAGAAGAAGACAGTAAAGAAGTAAAGGCAGAAGAAGATAGTAAAGAAGCTGATGATGCTAGTCAAGAAGCAGCAGACGATGACAAGTCTGCTGAGGCCGCAGATTCGTCAGACGAAAACAAAGACGACGATGATGATGATAAGACAAAAGAAGATGACGATGGATCTCAAGAAAAGGCTGATGAAACTCAAGAAGAAGCAGAAAGTGAACAAGAAAACTCAGAAGAAGCTAAAGCTGACGAATCTGAAGAAGAAAAAGCTGCCGACGAGTCTGGAGAACAAGACGCATCAGTAGAGGACAAAGATGAATCGAAAGAAGACAAAGATGAAACCGCTGAGGACAAAGATGAAACTGCAGAGGACACAAATGAGACTGCAGAAGAAAAAGACGATTCAGGAGAGGATAAGGAAGAATCTGGAGAAGAGAAAGCCGATTCTGGAGAAGATACTGTCGATGATAAGGAGTCAGCCGAAGAGAAAGGTGAATCTGAAGAAAAAGAGGCGTCTGCAGAGGATTCTGAAGGAGGGGTAGAAGAAAAGTCACAGGAAGATGAAGGAGAAGCAGATAAAGATAGTAAAGAAGACGATGGGGACAAGTCCGAGGAGGCCGCAGAAGCAGGTGAAGAAGAATCAGAGCCTGCAGAAGAAGCTGAGGAGGAAGAAGGAGCGCCAGAGGAAGATTTACTAATTGTAAGTGAACGTTTATATACTTCTCGTTAGTTACCGTTGCACCCGTGTTATACATGAGTCCAAAGTCTTATAAACAATAATAATTTCAGTAAACCTCTACCGAATAAGAACTTACAGAAAACGTTATAATGTTTTTCCACTTTATGTACACAATTTACTTGATGAAAGCCATCTGTTTTACCAAAAATAAATTCGAGGCCTAAAATATATCCTAGGCTATTTCGAGACTGTCTAACTAGGTAGGTACATACTTAACCTCAACAACTTACACGCAATTTTTATTTCAGACTATTGATATTCCCGAAAACCTAAGATCTCGCGATCATATCACCAAAATTCTTAGATTAGACGAGGATGCAAGTGAAGATGAATTAACTGTTGAAAAATCCGCTGACATCGTACTCAGAGATTTGAAGAGATTGTACGAAAACTCCATCAAACCCTTGGAAGTACTTTACAAGTACAGAGATCTGAGTAATAGACATTTTGGCGATCCTGAAATATTCTCCAAGCCTTTGGTGCTCTTCATGGGTCCCTGGAGCGGCGGCAAATCTAGCATCTTGAACTACTTGACTGGGCTGGAGTTCACCGAATGGTCTCTCAGAACTGGTAATGTATTCAACTGGACAAATATTCCTTACAAATATCAATAAGAACAAAGTCAAAGTCAAATCAGTTATTCCAATTAAACCATATACTTTTGAAACGTCAACAAAGAAAGAAATAAACAATAGTCTGTCAGTCTGTCCGTCAGTGAAGCTAGGTATTAAAGAACATGTTATTATTAATGCATTTTGGTTCACAGGTGCGGAACCATCTCCTGCTTACTTTAACATCCTCATGCACGGCAAGGAGCCAGAAGTATTAGATGGCACTCAGTTGGCAGCTGACTGGACTTTCTCGGGACTTCAAAAGTTCGGTCAAGGTCTAGAGGAGCGTCTGAGAGGCTTAAGATATCCCAGCAAAATACTGGAAAAGGTACATACATTTCATATTTTTTTATTAAATTTTTTTATTTATTCTCTGTATAAATAAAAAACTTAGATTTTATTTGAAGACAAAATATTTTTAAAAGATGAGATGAGAACTACCAATTACAAATTAATATCTTTGGTTAGCTATAACCTGCGGATTTAAAAAAAATCAAAGTCTTGCAAAGTTTTCTCTACAAACAAGCTGGAGACCATTAAAAAAATTGCACATCTAAATATGTGTCAACTTTCAGGTGAACATCGTAGAAATTCCTGGAATATTGGAAGTAAGGAAGCAAGTGTCTCGTGTTTTCCCTTTCAACGACGCCTGCCAGTGGTTCATCGACCGCGCCGACATCATCTTCTTAGTTTACGATCCTTCTAAACTGGACGTGGGTCCCGAGACTGAAGCTATACTCGACCAACTCAAAGGCAGGGAGTCGCAGGTAAACAATACTTATACCTCGATTTAAAATAAGACCTTCTTGGAGATAAAAGAACATGTCCAAAAAAACTCTGTTGCTTAAAATGGACATTTGTGGTCTAATGAGAGCTAAATTCCTTACTTTAGTTACCAATGTCCAACGTAGAAAATAAAGTACAAAAATAAACTCCAATGAAAGTTACTGCCATGACAATCGTTGTAGGGAAAGGAAATGCATGTGCAAGTGCATGCCAGATTACATACATTCACATCATAGCATTGAGTATGAGTGAGTACTTCATCTGTCATCGCCTGATGTTCGTTTTGGACCTGGTGCCAGGTATCTACATATCTGATCGACAAAGGAATGAAATGTTGGGATGCGTGTAACTGCTAGTGTAACATTTATAAATAACCACATTCCAATACTCCATCTAAATATAACACACAAAATTAATTCGATATATCAATCTTGCATCAAAGTAATTTCGGAAATATTTCCACCAAGTTATGAAAAAATAGTTCAGTATTTAGTTTTCAAAGCACTTAGGTGCTTTATAACTTTCTGTTACGTTCTTGCAGACACGCATCGTGTTGAACAAGGCAGACACGGTGAAGCCAGAAGAGCTGATGCGCGTACAAAGCGCGCTGATCTGGAACATCTCGCCACTGATGAGCTCCGCGCAGCCGCCGGTGATGTACACGGTGTCACTGTGGTCGATGCCGTACGAGGCGGGCGCGCCCGTGCGCCTGCTGCAAGCCCAGGAGAGAGAGCTCCTGAGAGACTTGCGGCAAGCCATTGATAAGCGCATTGAGAACAAGATCGCAAGCGCTAGGAGATTCGCTGTGAGTACTGTAACTGAAGTAACTATAGAAGTATTTTTGTGGGCAGTTAAACGCCGCGCTGACAGTTATCAAGGCTTTGACGAGACAGATAGGTAGCAGCGTAGGTATAAGTGTCTAAAATTATAATTTCTGTGTCACAGGTTCGCGTGAGGAACCACGCGAAGATGGTTGACTGTTACTTGACAACATACTACAATCACAAGACAATATTCGGCAACAGGAAGATCATTGCCGACGCCATCATTGAAAACCCTCAGAACTACCACATCTACGAGGGTCTCAGTACACTTACCAATATCTCAAGGTATGTTTCCTAAGTATTAATCAGCTTAGTATTGTTATTGTCCGCATTTTCATTTGCATAGAATTACTATTTCTGAATATCCTCCCAACTATCCCTTTAGCACCCATTTCAACCATACATCGTTAGGCATTCATAATCTTGGGAAAATTCTTAACTATTATCTTCTTTCCAGGTACGACTTGCCTGACCCCGAAACATACCGGGACTTCTTCCGGTTGAATCCCCTGTTCGAGTTCCAGCAGCTATCGGCGACGTGCACGTACTTCCGGGGCTGTCCCATCACGCGGCTCGACGTCGCCATCGCTTACGACCTGCCCGAGCTCGTCGGCAAGTACAAGAAGATGGTGGAGACCGCTACGCCCCAGGGCATGCCCAAGAGTTGATGCCTCCGCGAACGAACGAACCCCGCACCACACTATACACCCGCTTTTTAATTTTAGCCAATTGGATTGGACATTTATTTTGGGCACATTTTGCATTTCTTCATCTAATCGGGCATCAAATCACTAGTTATTTTCGTTACATCGCATTTCTGTATTTATCTGTAATTTATTTTGCTTAATACTCGCTTGTTCCTGTTTTTGAGATGAATGATGTCGTATCGTATGTTTTATTGTGATTTTTCTTCGTGCGTTTATTAGTGGTGATGATAGAAAACGCAAGACAACTTCCAATCCTAATTATCAAGGTGTTTTTATACTTGTCTCAAAAATGCAATAAATTACTAGTCATTATTGATGAAGTTTGTTAGTTACTCTTGTATCTATTCTAAGGTATGTAAATGTAGGTATTCCTACTACTAGGTCTAATAAATCCCGTACTTAAACGGTGTATGCCGTTACTATTTCTTTGTTAGTTATTAAAGAGACACAATGTGACTATGTATTTAAGTAAAAACAAAATAAAAAGAACCGCTGTTTCATTTTCCCCCTAACACAGACATTTATTTGAGCAACTAAATACTCAAATGCAAGTGTTGATAAAACTTGAATAATGCTTATGAATAAGTTTGATATAATCCTATTGAAGGCCAATTTCGGGAACATTTAAGATAGAAAAAAACAAATCGGGAAAAATCTGGCATAAACTAGCGTGTCTTTTTTAATATTCTGTTCCTGTGGTTTAACGATCTCAATGGTTTGACGTAAAATCCGTTAGATGTCAAAATGACGTAAGAGTGAAAAACGCTTGTCAAACTGTCAAACAAATGTCAATGTACCTAAATCAAATCGAAGCTTGTTGAGCAGTTTTGGTTTCTGACAATATTTAAATAAGTCTTTGGAAAGCAGACTGAAAAGGTTAATTAAATAAATACTTCCTATATTTACAGATATACTATTAATACTTAGTTATGCATACAGATTTAGCGGCCCATTTACATACAGACGAATGCAATGTTTTGATACGAAAGTTGATGGACTGCCACACCGAGGTATGTCTGTAAGATAAAGTTAATATTGCATAACGAGTGAAATAAAAAAACATACATAACAATAGATATTTTAGCGCATTTTTCCAGATCATGGTTCCCACATCTCAAATTTATAACCTCTCTGTTCATACTTCGTTGTTTTCATTCATAGTTTAGGACGTTGACGATTATTTTTATCAGTACCGAAAGCAAAGTAAATAAAATTCATGCTATATTTTTTGTTACAGCATCCATTTAGAAAGTTCATGGGATATTGCAATGATTATGATCGGGATATGAGAAAGTGTTTGAAAGCAGAGCGCCTTCAAAGACAGAAAGCCAACCTCGAAGACTCTCGCCGTAGACACGCAGAAATCCGAGCCAGAATATTAGCGCAAGAGAGAGCTAAGCAGTAACATAACCATACAGCATTTTAACAGCATTTATTTAACATGACTACAATGGAGCCTAACATACTAGATTCAATACCAGACCTAAACAATCTTAAGTCATTTACAGAGAGATACTTTAGTAAGAGATACATTATAAATGTTGACGGAGTTAAGAATAATGACATTATGATAATGTTCCATTCAAACAGGATTGCCCTCTTGTGCCTCGCACCAAGCCATTTCTTTTTTAGTAAAAGCAAAGAGTACAAAGTTAATTATACAGTAGGTAATGTAAACAGGTTGAAGAATGCAGTCAAGGGTAAGGGGAAGAAAGGAGGTCAGGCTCTGAACCCTAAATCTGTTATTTGCAAGGTAGAATATGAAGACGGCACAAGTTTTGATGTTCCATGTGGTATGAAAGGTACTTTAGTAGAAGTCAATGAAGAGTTAGTGAACCACCCTGAACTTTTGAAGGAGTTTCCCGATGCTGATGGTTATATTGCTATAATATTATCTAGTATTGCTATTTCCGAAGCAACTAAAAATGAATTATTGACACCGGAAGAGTATTCAGATTTATTAACTAATGGTGCAAATGGTGAAGATAAGGAATTAGAATAGATTTTGTTTGTTTTATGTTGTTGTTTTATTTCATTTGTACCTCTATGTTAACATCTAAACATTCACACATACACTCACACCTTTCACCCTGAGGCTAGGCAGAAACTATAGTTTGTCAGTACCACCTAGCATGTCCGTTACATACTTTTTTAGCCCCCATCACATTCACGCATGCAAGACTTGCGAGAGTATCTGAGTAAAGAGGTCGATATAATATCTCCTAGGGTGACCCTTATCAGCGTAATACATCCCTCTTGGAAGTAACTCGTAATCATCATTCTTTTATTTTCTCAAGAAAATTCTTGATAACAATATGATATTATGTAGAAAAAAAATGATTATTCCGTGGAATAAGTGCTGAATAGTTATGTTGAATTTGTAGAACTATATTGTAAGTTGTAATAGAATAAACAATGTCAACAAGTTTCTTAATCAAATAAGTAGGTATTTAAGTACGTACCTAATGGAGTAAGATCTAATTATCATTAGCTCACTATTTGTTTTCGATAGCGTAAAATGTTTCCAATAAATACTCCCACCACTAACGAAGTAGCGTTAATACTTATCAGGAGTTACCGATTGACCGCTGACCTTTTCTCATAACGACTACAGATATTGTTTGGCCGTCCGATGTTGTAATCATATTATTGTAAGAGTTTGGACAGTGAAAATGTGTTCGATAGCACGTAGCCGAGTTCTGCTTGCTCCAAAAGTAATTGCTCCCAAGCAAATAATTCCTGGTGCAGTTTCCTCACGGTGGTTTAGTGATGAACCTAAAGCGACGAAGACGCCATTATTTAATTTGCACACGAAATATGGAGGAAGAGTGGTTGACTTCGCCGGATTCCTCCTACCAGTGCAATATTCGGATCTAAGTTTGTCCGAGTCCCATTTGTTCACAAGAAAAAGTGCCTCAATCTTCGATGTGTCTCACATGCTTCAGACCAACGTTCGTGGCAAGGATTGCTTATCTTGGTTCGAGTCTATTTGTCCAGTTGATCTAAAGGGTATGAAAGATGGCTCCAGTTCCCTCACCGTGTTTCTGAATGACAAAGGTGGAATAATAGACGACTTGATTGTTACAAAAGTAAATGCAGAGACTTTGTACGTCGTCTCCAACGCTGGGCGAATGAAGGAAGACAAGGCACATATGAGTGAAACATCGGAGATATTCAGGAAGAAAGGTAACGACGTCAATGTGGAATTCTGGGAGACCAGTGAGAGAGCTTTGATTGCGTTGCAAGGTCCGAAAGCAGCGACATTGCTGCAAAACCTCACTGATATTAAGCTGGATGACTTAACATTTATGACATCTAGATTGGGCAAAGTAGCCGGAGTTGAGTGTCGTGTAACTCGATGTGGGTACACAGGGGAAGACGGTGTGGAAATATCAATACCCGCTGCCAGTGCAGAACACGTCACGGAAGCATTGTTACAATCCAGTGACGTAAAGCTCGCGGGCCTCGGAGCGAGGGACTCGTTGCGTCTTGAAGCGGGACTATGCCTTTACGGCAACGACATCGATGAAAGTGTTACACCCGTCGAAGCAAACCTAACATGGCTTATCGCCAAACGTAGACGCACTGATGACAACTTCCCAGGATCCTCAATAATACTGCGTCAGATCAAAGAAGGTGTATCTAAAAGACGTGTGGGGATCAAGATGGAAACTGGTCCGCCAGCAAGGAAAAGCGCGGTGTTGAAAGATGCTAAAA
Source organism: Spodoptera frugiperda (assembly GCF_023101765.2). Lineage (NCBI taxonomy): Eukaryota > Metazoa > Arthropoda > Insecta > Lepidoptera > Noctuidae > Spodoptera > Spodoptera frugiperda. The sequence continues at coordinate 6,071,806 of NC_064229.1, read as the reverse complement.
CTTCAGAAACCGTTGGCACGGTAACTAGCGGGTGTCCTGCCCCATCACTTGGAGTTAACGTCGCAATGGGCTACGTCAGCGAGTCCCTGAAGAAGGCGGGCACAGAGCTCTTAGTGAATATTAGAGGGAAAGACATTCCATGCGTCGTCGCCAAAATGCCTTTTGTTCCTTCAAAGTACTACATAAAAAAATAAAAATTTAATTTTATGAAATGATACTTTTATTTACAAAACTTTTTACATAACAGATATAATTGCTCCATTCAATACAATAAAATATAATTCCGTCATTATTCTTAACGAAAACAATTCAAATTGCTATTAATATTTAACACAATAATAATTGAAAAGTAACATTACATTTAATATAACAAGTCTTTCTTTTAAAAAGGCCATAGACACAAACAGGTACACTTAGTACTTACCTGCGTGTTCACATGATCATACAAGTTGGACATGTCTCGAGGAATGTGAGATATTTTTGCACTTTACTGTGTAATACTGTTCTCATTTCATTACTCTACAATGTACTTAACTATCACAGGAACAATTCACTAAATGGTTAATGGAATGATCTGGTATCTAAATTTAATTCAAAATGATAATTATTCTATGTGGGGCTTGAGCGATTGTCATAGTTTTTATACAGTCTTAACGTTATATCAGTTCTCCCTGAGAAATATGCCTTGCATTATCCTTATTAAAACTTTTTATAATACTTTAATGTTTGTATAACTACATTAAGTACAAACGCTGGGGCCGTTGCATGTTTAACATTGAAACAGTCGTTTGGTTGTGACCGTGACTCGCAGCCGGCTGCCAGTCCGCCGTCACTTGAAGTCCGGTCCGTCCATAAAGTTGGACTGCGTCAGACGCGTGAAATCATCGTTGAGCTTGTTTATTCTATCAGTATACTGAAATTATATAACAGAATTTTAGCAATGTATCGTGGTAGATATTATTGTTTAAACTTTTGTTATTTGCAGATACTAGAGATGTAGTGATGATAAATACGTGCTAAAAATATGTATAATGTAAATGAACTTTATCATGTATTTAATTCAATAGATATTTTATCACAACTCTAGTATTACAAAAGTCACAGTACTCTTCCCAAATGAAATCGAGTATAATGCTTTGTACTTACATCGGTTTGTTGCGAGTGCTGCGCCTGCGCTTGTTTCCCCTTCCTCTCTTCCTGCAGCCTGCAGTTGATGTGGTAGTTCAACTGACTCTGCAGCTTTATGAATATCTTCCTGTACTCGTCTTGTATTCTATTCATTTCATTGTTCACGTGAGCATCCTTTTTCGTTACATAATCCTGTAATAATTCATATTTTTTTATATGAAATATTCACAACTTGCCACCCGCCCCAGCTTCGCATGGGTGCAATGGTGATATTATGCACGTATTATACAGAAACCTTCCTCTTGAATCATTCTATTAAAAAGAACCGCAACAAAATGAAGTAGTTTTAAAGATTTAAGCATACAAAGGGAAATAGGACAGAAAAAGTGACTTTGTTTTATACTATGTAGTGATTATAAAAAAATATACCTATTATTGAAAATTTGCATAACTTACCTTATAAGTAAAAATGGTTTTCTTAGCATTCTTGTACTTGTCTTGTATAACTTTATGTTCGGCTTGCAACTTCTCATATTTCTGATCTAATTGAGCTAGTTTTGATTGTAACTCTGCTATTTTTGACTTCATCGCCATGCATTCCTTAGTGGTTGAACTGCTTCTTTGTTTAAAATCTTCTCTTTCGTGTTTTAGGACATCTTCTAAGGAACCAAGTCGTGACGCTCTTTCTTTGTATCTCTCCGCTTTCTGTTTCCAATCCATGATAGTGTCTTTAGCTTTCTGACATTCATTTTGTAGTTCATTATGTTCTTTAATGAGTTCTGAAATCTCGTTTTCTTTAGATTCCAGTATCTGAGTGACTTTAGCTCTCTCTGCGAGTATAAACTCCTTTAACGCCTCAACCTCCTTAGCTTTCCTTTCAAGCAGTTCTTTTATTTTGCTAACTGTCTCAATGTGCTCGTTCTCAATCTCTTTAATTCGTCTCGCGCAGTTCATTTCTACTGTTTTCATTTCGAGTGTAAACTTTTCTGCTATTTGGTCTCTTATTGCTTTCTCTTTCATCATAAGGGCAGTCTGTGAATAGAAAATGTTCTATACAATATGGACTAAATATAATAATTATTCAGTTGTATTAAACTGACAAACCGAAATATGACTCATTATTTTTTGTGCATTTGATGCAGTGGCTTGGCGATTGCCGTCGGTTCCCACGCGGAACAATTTATTTGTGTGACGTGTATCAGAAGTCTATGCGACTAGTCACGACACAAGACAAAATCACAATACATCTATGACCGAAGCTTTTATACAAAAAGTAATCTTACATACCTTAGCAGCCATAGCATCATCACAGTCTTGCACCAGTTGTTCAATGCTAGAATGTTCCGAGGCCTGCGAGTGTGGACTAGAGGGCCGCTCCTCCGTGTTAGTGCCGATACTGCGCTGTTCCCGCAGCTTGTTGAACCGATCTATTATGTACTGCTGGAAGAACTCTGCCTTGCCTTTTAGTTCTTTCATTAAAGTTTCGTTGCTTTCTTGAGATGCTATAAGAATACAATAACAATTAAATTCAACTTGTGTTGTATTATAGTTGGTCAAATCGAATCAGGTTTGAGGTTAAAATAGGGCAGTAATTAGTGATACAGATAGAATTATATTAATAAGAGTGTCCAGTTAATACTTGTAACGAAACACTGTTTTTATATTGTAGTTGGAAAGTGAGCATTTATCACGCAATGTTTAGCTGGCAGCTTAGGTGTCAAATTGAATAGAATATTCAGAAGGTACTTACCCAACCGTATAGTACATTTGCTGAGCTGATCATCTAGATACTTGATATGTTTCACATGCTTTTCACACTGCGCACACGGCTCCCTCTCTTTTCGCATGGCTGACTTTTCATCTGTAGAACAATGTTTTTATATTTAAGTATTAGGCACACAAAATAATGCTGAAGTTTTAAAAATATGTTCCTTCAATATACATTAACATGTTTTGGCAAATGAAAGGTTAAAAATCGTAAAAGCTAATGACTATTCTTGCTTCATTAAGGAATCAAGTACAAGATGGTAGCTGTCTATTATCCAGATGTTATTATGCTGTATTTATCAATAATATCAAACATATACCAAAATCCCGCAATACCAACCTTGTAAGTACTTATCGAGTTTCTCAGTAAACTCTCTCTGTTTATCAGTAAACTCCCTCTGCAACTCCGATATTCTCTTATTAGCTCTATCCAACTCTTCTTTACAATTGCTCAGTTCTGCCATCAACTTCTCTATGTGCTGCTTTTGTTTCTCCATTCTCTCTACATAGTCCTTCTCTTGTGATTTATAAAGTTCCTTCTCTTTCTGTATTTTTGATTGCAAGTCTTTTAGCTCCCTTGATACCGTGTCCCGAGAGCTACATGCCTGAAATACAATATTTTTATCATTTCAAAATGCCATTACCACAAATGGATCTACATCGAGAGACGACACAGTCAAGTTTCCTGTCTGATAAAAATCTAAGATTTTTAAGTTTGTTGCAAATCAAGATAAGGTTCAAAATCCCCTATCAAGTCCACTGATGCTACATTGAATCCAAATGAATACGTTTTTTTTAGTCCATTTTATATGGTCTAAAAAAAAATATTCAGTGTACAAAAGCAACTGTAACTGTGTCTGAATGACATAGATATAAATGTAGAAATACTATTTTTTTTTTGCCAATAAGAAGAGAGTACACCCACCTGTAGATATAAAGTTTTCAACTCCCCATTCTCCTTGAGCGTGTCTTTGAGCTGTCCGCTGTAACGTTCTAGTTCGCGCAACAAATCCGCATTCGCTTCTTGCACGATAGACGCGCGGCTGCCTTTCTCCGACTTGAGCTTCTCATAGTCTAACTCTAGTTGAGTGTGCTTGAGATCCAACTAGAAATAAAAAGACATAAAATAAATACTTTACATGCAATAATACTCTATTATATGATATTAAAACATGCCCTTTACATTTCTGAAGAAATAGGTCTATCTCTGTGCGTTTATTAGGCTAATGTGAACTCCTTCTCTTTGAATTGAAAAAAAAAAAAGCAAAAAAGGCATTTATAACAATCATAAACCAAGTCTATATAACTAAAGTAGACTATCGGCGCGTTCCAATAAACTACCGATCGGTAAATTTGCTTACGAGCCGTAGAATTTTGACATAAGCTCCATACAAAATGTGTCAAAATTCTACGGCTCGTAGGCACATCTACCGATCCGTAGTTTATTGGAATGCGCCGTATAACGAGTAAACTTTTAAAAAGTAAATAAAATAAAAAATATGGATAACATTACATTCATTACATACATTTTTCAATTCGCTCCTGACTTCTTCTAGTTCAGCTTGTAGACTCTCATTCTGCTGTTTATAGTTCTCCAATAGTTCACTATCAGAGTTACTGCCCAATAACTCGAGTTTGTTCTGCAACACTGCCATTCGAGAGTTGAGCTGCATCTCTAGACCCTTCTGCTCCTCAAATTTAGCCCGAAGATCCAATTCCTGCTTGCGATGCTGTTCTATCTTCTTATCCCTGAAATACATTACAGTCAATATTAAGTTTTTCATACAAAAAAGTTATATAAAGGCTTATACATATAACTTTACTGTACATTTACCAAGTTTGAGGTACCTTAACTTTGGATCCATCTTACCTTTTACTAATTTCTTCTTGTAACGTCGATAATTTCTGCATTTGTATTTTATATCTGCTCAAAACTTCTTTAAGAGTTGACAATTTTCCTGGAGAAGGTGGTTCACCTGAAATTTAATAGAAATTAATTAAAAACTGCTAATATATTACTCAAATATTCTTGGTAATGTATGAAACTTACCAAGATAAGTGTTTTCAGGTAAAGACTCCATTAAAATCTGGTGTAGTGTGGTCCTCCAGTGTTCATATTCCTTCTGTGTTCCGGCTAATTTGTTCCTGTATAGAACTAACTCATGTGCAGTTAGCTCTAGTTTAGACTGTAACAAGATTACTTTGTTAAAAATTGTCATAATAGATGAATATAGTACTGTTATTTTAAGTTTATATGGGTTTATATGGTGTTGAATAAATTTAAATCTTAATTTCTAATGAGCGAAACCTTCTGAATCTATCACAAAATATGCTGAAGCTAGAAGTCTGTATTTCCTTACATTTTTTTCTGATAGAGATAGCAAATAACGGAAAACTTACTCCCATCTCCTTCACTTGTTCCCTAGCTGCATTCCTTTCAGTAGTTAATTGAGATACTTTCTCTTTGAGCTTTGTGGTTTCTCCGTTCACAAGCCTACTCTGTGCAGCCTCCAGTTCACTGGCTAATCTGTTTATAGTGGCGCCTTTCTCTATCAAAATGTCTTCTTTTTCTCTGTCTTTCTCCATACACCGTCGTTCTAGTGTCTTTATTTCGTTGTCCTGTGAATTTTGAAGATTTTTCTTTATTAATAACTTACCTTTACATAAAACTACAATGTAATGAAATGTAACTCTAATTAATTTGCGAAATGTAGATAATTTATGCTTACTTTTTCGTCTAGTCTATTCTTAGCTTTAGTCAAATCGTTTTGTAGTCTTTCCATTTCATCTCGATGTCTGAAAAATATAATTTGGATTAGTGAAATTAAACATTTAAACCATTGTAACACATTAAAAATATACTATACTATTATACATACCTATCTTGTTGTTCCCTGAATAAAGCATCAGTATCATGTGTGTGGGCGACCTGTAAACATTGCAAAATTTGTCTCAATATTTTTCTTCATACCATTGACGGAAAAACAATCTTGTAGCCGCTGATGATATTTGCCATACAAAAAGAACTCTTTGTTCCCTAACTTCTTTCCAATAAATACCTGTAGAGTATGAAGTCTTTGCTGTACATCCTGTAGGCTGATATTAGCTGAGCGTAGTTCCAGTTTGAGTTGCTCCTTCTCCTGGTCACTCTCCACCAGCTTCTCAGTCAGGGCCGTTACTTGTTGCTCCAGCTCAATCAATTTGTGCTTACTTGATGCTGTAAATACGATGAACATACAATAACATTTATTTTATGCATTTCTTTTGACACTATTCTTATCAAGGGAAACATCAAGATCTTCTTTTTAAAGCTATTGCTGCTTAAAAGTAATTGTTATTGAAACAGCCACTTGAGTTTGATGGTTAATGTTGAAAATGCCATAGAGGGAGAGGACGACAAATATGTGGGCCATGCTAGTATAGGATAGTAAGAGGTCTTAAAATTAGTATTATACTAAAAGAAAGTTTAGTATAATACCAAGCAAATGATGAGCTTCTTGAAGTGACAGTTCAGCCTTGTCCCTGTCATTGATAGCAGCGGCGAGGCGAGCTCGTAAGCTGTCTATCTCGGTATCCAGCTTCTGCAACTGCCCAGCTAACTGCTGACATTCTTTTACTCGGATCTGTTCAAACATAAGTCACATTAATAGAGGAAAAGGTATACAATTTCAATAGAGAATAGTGCATCATAGATGGAGATTATTATTGAGAATTTCCAGAACTACTGCTACATTTATTAAGGAAGATGAAAAAACTATGCTGTGATTAACAGGGGCCGAGCACAGCAGGTGAAACCATGCGAAAGTAGCTAGTAAAAATATTATTAAAACATGGTGTTACAAGAAAGAAACACAATGTATTTTCTACTGTGTATCATATACCCATTGTGGTTTAAATGTTGTGATAAGTGAATATTAAGTTGTACTTACATCATACATAACTTTAAGTTGTTCATTGTTCATGTATTCCTGCCTGTCGCAGTTGTTTATACCATTCATGTGACCTGAAACAATATGAGCTTTGTTTAAAAATCTATTACATAATATAGTTTTGGTGTATGTTCTTGTATTTAGGATTTTTAGTTAGAGCAACACAAAAAAGTAGGACAGAATATTAATAAAAGATATTTTTGTAGTTTTTACCATTACAAGGACATAACTTTACTAACAAAATACATATGATAATTTTTCTTATAGGTATAGGTAGTACAATTTATTAGAAAAAACGACCATACCTCTAAACTCTTGTTGGAAATAATGATTTTGTCCATCACCAGCTCCATAAGGACTAAACTGTGCTTTCAAAGCTTCCTCCTGATGCCTCATGTGACCGACATGGTTCTTGGGAGTCTCACAGTACAACTTGGGTGACTCTGAACCATGTTGATTCTCTTTTAAGTGGTTCAGAGACTCCACATAGGTTGGTGGCAATCCTGTCCTTGTTTGTTGGACTGAAATAGAAAAAAAAAGTTGTTTAGTTGTGTATCATGGCTAAGAAAATGTAATTGTAAATAATGAAACACACTGTGTACAACAATAAACTAATGTAAGATGTTAAAAAACTATATTCAAATTGCAAACAGTCCGTTACACAAAACAAGCTGAAGTTATTTACTTCAAACATTTATTTACTAGTCAGTTACAACTTTTATGTTAGTGATGCAGATATTAAACATTTGATATAACTGAATATACTGTGTACAAACCTCCATTGCTTTGAGCATGATCCAATGTATAGTTGCCACTACTGTTGACTGAGCTAGCTTCATCATCATCCAACAGATCGTCGAAGGCATTAGCCAACTTATGTTTCAGCTAAAAAGAGAAGAACAAAATGACAATGTTGTTAACACAATCACAATGCAACAACAATAACTGTGTACAGTGATACCGTTTTTGACAGATCAATCAAGTTTACACTGTTTACAACCAACCGACCTCTTCATTCCTTCGTTTCTGGTCTTCCAGTTCCTCCTGTTCCTCAAGTCTGTCTTGAGCACTATTGTTTATGTGGATACTCGCGGCACCTTGAAACAAACTCATTCCGGGGCCATCCATATCGCTTGTTTAGCCTCTCAAAAGACGAGGCAGTATACAATTATCACTTAATAAACTTCCACAGTTGAGCACTTAACAACAATCAATCATAATATTACACTTCATTCAAGCGTGTGGGAAAAGTATTGAAATTATTTTTTACAAATTAATAACCAAAACAAGTTTTTGAAAATCGTTCACCAATGTTACCAGTACCACGCTATGTTTTGTTTTATTTTTATTGCGGCGCGTAGATTAAAAATCTGTTCTAAATTCCAGAGTTCAGTTTAGTCCAGGCTAAGAATACGGATTCCAAATAAGATTACTTCAATATTCTATAAAGCATACGATTTAATCTATGTATCAGAATAAACCAATAATGAACATAAAATAAAAAGGTTTTCTGGAATTGTAAATTGCAAAGAGTATAACAAGTATAGGAGAAGTAAGTTGGTAAGGATTTTTGTCAACGGTCAGTCCGTCTCCACTCCTTGATAATATTTTTCTTCTGTTTTTGTTAGGTACCACTTTAATACTTTATTTACTTATCGGAAATTGCAAGGCAAGAACAACTCTGCAAGTTATAACAGGTTACAAGCTTCTTATTCTTATAATAAAAATAATCGATAAGAAAAAATATAAACAATTTTAGTTACGCACGAATTAAGACAGTATTTAACCATTAATTAAACATTTTTGGTTAATAAGATTTTGTTTTTATCAGCCTGATACATTATTTTTCGAATCTTTTATACTTTCTACAAAAACTAAGCTGCGTAAAATGGACAACATCGAGTGACAGTCTGTCTGACATATTGACATATCGGAACTTTGCTGACATTGACAAAAGTGTCCTATCAAAAACGTAATTTGTGCATGAACATGACATTGATTGCATATTATTTTGTAATTGAAATCTTATTCGTATAAAGTCCGTTTGTTGTACTTTTATCTATTATGAATTAGAGTTTCTATTTAAAATTATTTATTCAATAATCCACATTGCTGAAAGCTAATGTGCATAGAAGTTTATCTATAGAAAAAGGCGGTTTATTTAACTAAACTTTTTTAGGTTTTGAAAATATAAATATTTTGTTAAAGTAATTTAATAATTACTATTGTTAAAATGGCGTTTAATCCGGTGACACACGTTCTTTTCGATATGGACGGTTTGATATTGAGTAAGTTTTTGAAACGAATATTTTTAATTGTATATTTACTAACACAGTAACTAATATAAAACTTGAAGATAAAGTACACCTGCTTCCTGCTTGTTATTTGAGTTTTCCACTATTTTGCATTTATTTTTTCTAGCTAGAACCAAGTTTTTGGTTTTTTGGTTTTTGTTGAAGTTTTATATCTGTTGAGATAACTCAAATATAACTGCAACATAAAGCTTGATATCATGTATGAGGTAGACAAATACATCATGTTATAAATTCACCATCTTTATTTATAGATACAGAAGAGTTGTACACAGAAGCATTCCAAAACATAGTTTCCCGTTATGGGAAAAATTACACTTTTGAGTTGAAACTTAAATTAATGGGATTACAGTCTCTTGAAACAGCTAAGAAGGTAGTATCTGAACTTGAGTTACCAATGAGCATTGAAGAATTTATGGAAGAAAGTAACAAACAATTTAAATTGTTATTTCCTGATGCTCAATTGATGCCAGGTAAAATGATGAATGAAGTTAGTAAAATATTACTTTAACTTGTATTAAACATGTCCGCTTAAGACTGTCTCTTTGTAGGTGCTAAGCGGCTGATAGAACATTTTCACCAAAACAATATTCCTATGGGACTCGCAACAAGTTCAAGCAAAGAAAGTTATGATTTGAAAGTCACCAAGCATCACTTAGAGTTGTTTGATCTATTTCCTTATAAGACATTTGGGTCTTCTGATCCTGAAGTAAAGAATGGGAAGCCACATCCAGATATATTTTTGGTATCCGCTAAGAAATTCCCTGGTAACCCAAAGCCGGAACAGGTAAAACTTTATTTTCAAATTATTTTGATAACTAGTTTTTCAATTAGAACTAGAGAGTTTTTTTTTTATAGAAGGTATAATTTAAACTTCTCAATTAAAAATTGTATTCCTTCAATTTTTTTTAGTGTCTTGTATTTGAGGATGCTGTAAATGGAGTAAAGGCAGCCAAAGCTGCTGGCATGCAGGTTGTAATGGTACCGGATCCCAGAGTACCCAAGGAGTTAACAAATGATGCAACTCTAGTGATCAACAGCTTACTAGACTTTAAACCTGAACTGTTTGGTTTACCACCATTCAAATTTTAGGAATACCATAGTCAAATATTTCCTTTTTTATTATTACATTTTTTTTGAGTTGTTTGTCTACCTCTTATATGACATTTTTTTTAGAAGTTTAGTGCATTTTATATTGTGATTAATTTTATTTTTGTTGTTGTATATTAATATTTATTTACCTATACTAAACATACATACATACACATTGTGATTTAACCATGTAATGTAAATGATGTGTATTATATAATAGTAATAGCATAATTAATTCTATTTCCACTGAGTACCTAAATGGCTTGCACATTTTTATCATAAATGAAACTTAATTGAACATCATAGTTAAATGAAATATTCAATTAAATTTACAAATTCATCATGCAATATTTACGTGCTTGTGGAAATAAATTATAAAAAGTACAAATTCAAGTCAATATTTTTACCAATTCTACAAGGTTAAGGATACAGAGTATCTAAAAATATATGAGATGCACTGTTTGCCTATTGCATCTTTAAAATAAATAATAAGTGGCATAATATCGTAAAGTGTACAAAACCATTGCTGTGATTTAATTACCTACGTATTAGTTATGTAAAGGCTTGGACAGACATTTAAGATAAGATATAAATTAACATAACAACATCTCAGTCATATGGCATAACTGTAGAAGCCATACATGAAGTACAGATTGTGAAATACAACAGGGTCTTACATTACATATTCACTGCAGCAATTTTATTAAAAAATAAATAAAAATGTTTAAACCTGTGACACATGTTTTGTTTGATATGGATGGCTTGTTATTAAGTAAGTTTGAATCTATCATTAAAACATTATTATTACTTTCACATCTATTTAAATAGAAAATTATATTTTTCAGATACAGAGGAGCTGTATACAATAGGATTCCAACAAGTAGCGTCTCGGTTCGGAAAAGAATTTACATTTGAATTGAAATGTAAGATTATGGGCCAGCAAAGTAAAGAGTTCGCCGGTATTATTATCGAAGACCTTGGCCTACCACTTACAGTCGATGAGTTCTTAACAGAAACTCGAGTGATTTTCGATAAATTATTTCCGCAATGCAAGATTATGCCTGGTAAGAATTTGTTATCTCTATGACTGTAGGACTTTATCGTGAAGTAAATAATTTCTTGTTAATTCAATAAACCGCAAATAAGCCGATAGTCTACGACATATTGTAGTTTAAAAGGGTTCCATACAACAATAGTGATTATTATTTTTTTATATTCAATTGTATTGGTAAAGGATAAAGGGCCATGGAGCCCTTGGTTTGTGAGTCCCGAGTCGGGCCTATAAATTAAGTTGCGAGATTTCATTATTTTTGTAATTAGCTCAGTTCCAGAATACCTATGAATGTAAAGAAGTAGAACAAATTACCTACTTACCTATAAAAGATAATTATAATTTCCAGGAGTTGAAAGACTAGTCCGTCACCTCCACGACCACAATGTACCTATTGGATTAGCGACAAGCAGCAGTAAGGAGTCGTACGATTTGAAGGCTGCCAATCATCAAGAGTTATTCGACCTGTTTCCTTACAAAACATGGGGAACATCTGATCCTGACGTGAAAAAGGGCAAACCATCTCCTGACATCTTCTTTGTAGCAGCTAACAAATTCCCGGACAAACCAGCCCCTGAGAAGGTACCTAGTTTGCGACCATGCTATTGATTGTAGCATAATGTTTTATAGCATAGGTATAGCTTTATAAATAGATTAACAAGCACTAAAAGAATTCCGGAGATTATCACGTTAAAACAAACTGTAGGTTTATAGATAAGAAGATATACTAAAGCGATAATAAAATTTTATTTGGATTAAAATAATGTAGAAAAAAGAAGTTGTGAGTTTTCAACATGAAAAACATTTTCCCCAAAAGTACTTATCGTGTATTTACTTTTAATATCAGTATTTTATTTGCATTTCAGTGTTTAGTGTTCGAAGACGCTCTAAATGGAGTGAAGGCGGCGCGTGCGGCAGGTATGCAAGTCGTCATGGTACCCGACCCGCGTCTGGATCGTTCGCTCGCTTCGGAAGCCACGCTAGTGTTGGACTCCATTGCAGATTTTAAACCAGAACTATTTGGTTTACCGCCATATAAAAATTAATAGATTACTACATAGCCAAATTACGCTAATATTTTCTTAACGTAATTAATTAGTTACTAGTAAGCAAAAATGTGTGAACTATTTACGTACTTATTTACTTGTGATTATTTAAAATAGACCCAAAGGGGAATGTTCTAAACATGGATATTTATTATTGTAAAGTATAAGTTAATTCTTGAAATAAAACTACATAATGGTGCTGTGCAGTTTTGTTTTTTATTTCAAATATGACTAGATATATATTATCGAGGTCAATGTTTAACATATTCAGGTACTGTGAGAGGTGTAATACTGTCTGTATTTTATACTATACACATTGAGAAACATTAAATGTTTATCAATTAACATGTGACACCAAGAAAATATTTAGTTCTACTTAAGTAGTTGGTAACTAAAATAATAAGTACTGATCATAAATAATATGTTGATTGACAAATTGACAATATTTACATACAAGCACCAACAAGTACTTATAACACAAATTATCCTAATTATCGTAAGCTGGAAGACCAAATAACTCAGGTTTGAAGTCCTCCAAAGACTTCAGAACCAATGTAGCAGTCTGCAGTTGATCAGCCTCAATGCGGGGGTCCGGCACAGCTACCACTTGCATGTTGGCAGCATTTGCAGCTTTTATACCATTGACGGCATCTTCAAAAACAAGGCACTGGAAATGATAATTTTATTCTTAGTTTTGTAACAAACCAACTGATTGTTATATTAATAAAGAATATGACCCTAAACCTATGGTTTTATATACCAACTTACATCTTCTGGTTTTGGCTTATCGGGAAACCGAGATGCACAGACAAGGAATATGGCAGGGTCTGGCTTGCCCTTAGTGACCTCTGGGTCAGTGGATCCCATGGTGAGGTGGTGGAACAGACTCAAGAACTCCTGGTGGTTCTGCATCTTCATATCCACACTGTCCTTGCTGGAGCTAGTGGCCAGAGCTATCGGAACTCCTTTCCGATGCAGGTGTTCTACTAGCTTTTGAGCTCCTGTAATATAATATTGAGTTTGGTGTAATACTTGTAATGAAATAAAATACTTCTGTTTACAAGGGTAATAAACAATAGAGTAAAATGTAAGAAGCAAAAAAATTTTATTTCTTTAAACCATAAAAAATATTTAATTTTTAAGGAGGTGTTTATTGATTAGCCTACATGTGGAATATTTGTAAATTTTACTCCAGATGTAAGTAAAATAAAAATATAAAATATAGAAGTAGTAATATTAAATTAATAAATTTCAAATTAGAACACACATCACATGCAGTTGATTTCCAAATTTAATTTTACCTGGCATAAGCTGCACTTTAGGGAACAGTACCTCATAATATTGGAAACTCTGCTTCATAAATTCCTCCTTGGTAATCGGTAGGTCCAATGTCTTAATTATTTTTTCAGCACATTCATGGCCTTGGAATCCCAAGAGGCTAGCTTTGATTTCCCAGGTAAACGTTTTTCCATACTTTGCACAAACATTCGTAAAGGCTTCAGTGTATAATATTTCCGAATCTGAAAACACATAAATAATTTCACAATTTTGTTGCACAATCGCTGCATCATACATACTGAATTTATTCTATCAGGCATCAATATTGTTATTGTCATGCAATATATTTAAAATCTTACCCAGTAGTAATCCGTCTAAATCGAACAATACATGAGTGACTTTTTTGAACTGCATTTTAAAAATACTTCTCAAAAACATATACTTATTATGTCCTAAGAATATTAGTCTTTTCCTTTTCCCTTATTTTATTTTATAGTCGCAGTTACGATAGCGATAGCCTTTGACCTGAACGTTTAGAGCATAAGACGATGACGGTGGTGTATTATGTAAGGTCTACCATCATATATGATATTATTTTGATGTGTCTTTTCCAGTTAATTTCCTGTTATAACAATGCAGATTGACAGTTTTGAAATTAAGCTAAAATTAGCCTTTGACGTTTTCATGCTTCAAACGTTTCATTATTCAAGTTCATTACCAGTGCAAAACTGTAATATTATTTTTCTATTATTGTTATTTTATTTCACGATCAATTTATATTTATAATAATGTATTTGATAATAATTTGATGTAAAACTTTTCCATCGACGAAAAACAATCGATATGTTTTGCGATTGCGTTGGATTCTGCGTAGACAGAACCGTACGTCTTTTAAAGGGGAGTTTTCAAGTGGTAAGAAAATATTAAGTTATCTGAAGAACTAGATAAATAAATTTAATTTTGATCAAAGCGAATATAAAACGTTGTTTATAAATTATTAATTATATAAAGTCAGGCTAATAGATTTTTTTTTCTATAACAACATTAAATTAAAGGTAACTTAGTGAAACGAGTCTTTAATAGCGGGAATATTCAAAACTGAATGCAAAACTGTGCATTTATTTTTTTATTTTGTTCTAGCTGCTCTGCGCGGTTTCACCCGCTGCTCGGCTCCTATTAATTGTCGCGTGATGTTTTTTATTCTGTAGCCTTTCTCAATAAGTGCACTATCCATAACAAAAATAATTATAAGTATTCAAATCAAACTATTACTTCCGGAGTATAGCGTGTTCAAACAAACTCTTCAGTTTTGTATATTAGTGATGAGTATACATTGTTTGAATTATTGATATCACATAGAATCCATTATTTGTCAGAAAAGCGTGTTTGTGGATTGCATTTTTAAAACTGTACTTTCAAGATGGATAGAGGAGGACGATTTGGGATGTTCTGTTGTAGTTGGGACTTTGAAAGGTTCTTTTTATAAACAGCCTCATCAGTGCATTATTATGGTACGTACCTTTGATTTCAAAGAAATTAAGAATGTAACTATTCGTGCAAATGTATTAATTTTCTTTTCGATTTTTACGGCTTTACGAGACAATTCAGTAAAATAAGTCGGCTTTTTCGAAAAGTAAGAATTGTTAATGACCCAGCTATATTTAATTTAACAGGGTGCATGTAGTTATGTTCATTATGAATATTTATAGCAATTTAAAGCCATATAAATTAAGAACTTGACATGAGAAATAATAAAAAAAAATATGTCGGGGTAATTCGTATTGTTGGCTCTTAGCATGTAGGCTACCTACCCGGGCGTCCTTCGAACTTTTGCCAGGAGCTAAATACAAGGTGACCTCTGTGTATTTGGCAAGGTCTAATTTCATCTCGATCCTTTTAGCTTTATTTGTTCCCATTTTTTTGTTTTTGTTTGTCAAAACTTGATTAGCAGATGGCGCTTATGTCTATGTAAGAATATTGTATCCGTGATTATTTGTTTTAATCAAAGATACATTATTTATTAAAGTCTACTAATTATGCGGAGGAAAAGATTTTAATTGCAGTGTTAGTTTCAGGATTCCCTAATATTTTGTTTACCGAATACTGAATTATGCGCAATGACCTTGTAATGAGTCTTTAGGCCGTTCACTCTTTAATTTATGAAGGTGTTAAAATTATTTTTACCAAATATTAGTACTGTTTAAATGCTCATTTGCTTAGTTTACTGTTTAAGCCCATTATGATATTTAATTTAGGTAGGTACTTTGTCTACCGGTTGGTACGATACCTATAAGTATGGCTTTATCCTGTACCTAAGTAAGGTCTCTATTAGGCCTTGGAATAATTTATTTACTTTTTCATGATCGTGCCCTTCCCCAAAGATAACATTACTAGGTCAACTTATATTTAATATTTAGCGGCGACCGGTAAGAAAGTCGAACAAGATGATTAGTTAGTCACGTGTGTACTGTTCATATGCAACGCACACTAGCTGTTCGATATCCACAATCCATAATTATTAATTCGTGGATATAGAGCGTGAAATAAATCATTCAGGCAAAACAAGAAGTAAGTAGGTATATAGGGGCGCAACGTGTTGGCGGATTCTCAGTCGCTAGTGACGAGGCTCGCGGGCTGCCCGGGCGACTCCCGTGAGCGATCTCGTGTATGAGCTACCTATCGACACAGATAAAGGAATTCCTATGTGATGTTAGTAAACAAAAAGTGTATAAATAAAAATCGCGGCGTGTTCCCTCTGTCAGTCTAGTTGTGAAGTTAAGCTTGCTACGATGTCTCTTCCGGGAGTTTTCCTTTTTTCGCACTACGTAGAGAGCTTTTGGGTAAGTTTATTACCTATTATTAAAAAGAAAAAATATAGCCTTTACACACGGTTCCCTATTTATGGTCGTTATGCTTTAATCTTTTTAATTTTTAATAAAGTGTACGTAGTTATGTATCAAGCGAGCAAGCACGTAGGTAATTATTTTTTTGCACTTAATTCATAGACTGCGTCTGAAATAGGTAACACGGGTACATGGTCCAGACTATAAACTTACTATGCTTAGCCATTATAATATTATGAACAAGTTTTTCTTTAAGTTATAAGATTACAAATAATGTTGTGTAGGTATTTTATTTGTGTTTAGTTTTCTCTACATTATCCCGGACACAAAGATCCAGCCGAGGCATAAAGTGTATGAAGTTACGGCTGCAAGTAGAGAATATACATTATTCAGACATTTTTCTTGCGAATTATGAAGCGCTACGCTTAGCTTGCGTGTTTTGGAGGAGTTATGTTGGAAGTAAATTTTTAATAGGTGTTTTTTCATCATGCGGATGACGCGAAAAAAAGTTTAAATTGTTGCATGTAAAATTCGCCCTATACGTTTTGAAAAGAATAGGTACGTGAACTGTAAGTAGTTGCTAAATGGGCGCAGTTTGGTTTATGAGGCGCAATTAATTTATAGAATTTTTGCTTGGGTAAGCAGTTTAAGTGAAAAGCCTGTATCATAGATACTTAACAAGAATGCTCGATCCATGTAGTGCAGGACCTACGGCTAACAATTAAGTAAACTGGATAATTCATCCATAACTAAAGTTACGGTTGAAATACTTTCGTAAAGTTCACAACTTCCTTCGTGTGCTGGTAATTGGTTGATAGTTTGTGACCTTTAAAGAAACTATATCATTAAAATGCAAATAGCGACCTATATTTAGAGATAGCCCATATTTTATTTCATTAATAAATATTAACTATACGTTCAAGTGCTTAATGAACAAGGATTTTGTGTTTAGTTCAAGTAGAAATGTTATAAGTATTGGATTAGATTCCTTCATCGTTTTCAATAAATATTATATTTGAGTCTCGTGGATTCTTTATAAAAGCGAAATTTGTAATGAATTTAATGTGTGTTCAAAAAAATCTGCCCTTACAATTTGTATTGACGTGGTCGTGGACTGTGGTGGAGTGCTGCCTGTGGCTTCCTGTTGCCAAACAGGCGTTCTCGCCAGCCAGGAGTGCGTGAGACTGCTTGACCGAGACGTTGAATATTCAGCAATTGTTCACTCATCGCTATATTATTAATATTCAATCGGTCGCTTACTCCTGCCTCTGATTCAAGGTTAATTTTTTACCCGCTAGGTACCTACTAATTAAGAATAATTGCGAACGATGTATAAACTATATTGGTCCGTCGCACAACATTGGTTTAGAAAACAGCGATTGTGATATAATAATGGCTATTGATTCAATTTATTTGTCTAGAAAATGATGTTTTACGTTGATATGCGTTGGATTATTGATAAAATGAACAAGTAAAAGATGTTTTGTTATTCTGGTGATATTTGGCGGTATCACGTGTGGCTCCTCGTTTTAAAACATGTGTCGAGAGCCGGTGACCGGATGTTCATCAATGTTATTATCCTGTCTCAAATTTCTAGACGTTGATGAACCTAATTAATGATGACATGAATATTTATAAGTCGTTACGAATTTAGGTTGCCATTGTTAAGTAAATAAGTTTTTGGCATCAAGCATTTCAGTTTAACAGCGGAATTATGATTTTGTTTATGCTCGATAAGCATACCTAAAAAATAAAATTATCATTTTGATTTGGTATCATTTTGATTTGGTATCATATCAAAGTGCATAAGTATTTGTGTGTACATATTCGATCTTAAACCGATCTCTACAAAAATGAAGACATCACAGTAGGTTTATAATTAAAGGGAGGTTGCTAATTAGTATGCCCGTAATAAATCCATAGGTTTCTTTCGATCAACGATAAAACCCACCTACATATGATCGCACTTTGAGATTTTGTTTTTTACTGCTTCACTTTTGCGGTATCGATGGCCTTCCACAACTGGTTAGTTGGCTAAAACTACCCTATTAGTATGATAATGGATTGCCGAGTTGGGTCGTAAACCATCGTCGGAACAAAATTTTGTATCGGCGATGACGCGCCTACCACAGAGCGACCTACCGTTCGCCTTGAACCTCACACAAGGACACGTTTTTTATTTTACAATTAAATTGTATTGTAAAGTTGTTATTTTTCATCTTGTTTGTTAGTTACTAATGATCTATATTACGGTGTAATCTATAAACCTACGCACATGTCCCACACACTTTACTTTTGGGAGCCCAATCAAGTTTTTTTCCATAAACTGTCGTGCCATTGATATTTCATCAATTGATATAAAAAGCTAGTTTGTCAGCTCTGAATCTGATTGATTTCAGAGAACATTAAAGAACATTAAAGGTCTCGGTTCCTGATTGGTTTGAATTTATTGTCATTCTTTCGGTTCGATAAACATAGCTTCGTTCATACTTTGGTTTCTCCATGACACTTATGATGTTTTTGTTAAAAACGTTTCATTTAACTAGCTTTAAGTGATAACAATTTCTTGACTTCTTCGTGTAGGTAAAGTTATTTATAAAAATAATTTTGATGTTCGTTAGAACTTGAAGATTAACCATAATAATTGTTATTTAAAGCTATCAACGTACCATACTTGAACATTATCGAAACATGAGACATTTGCTAATTCATTTACTGGACCTTACGACTTACTAAAATAATGGATTTGGAGCAAATAATCGAAATATGAGAGATGCGTTAGGGTCACAGTCCACAGATTCTTTTTGTATCAATATCAAGTCTCAGTGTGGAAGTCACACGAAGGGAAGCAGACGTATGTATAGTGTTATAGTGACACATATCCGATGCGGCGAGACGACCGGGACTGGTCGGCCTTCGGGGAGCAAAACGAATCGCGCGCCGCCCTCGGCCGCCCGCGCCATCGCGTTACTCTGCAGGGAAGCACACTGTCTATACCAGTCTGCCTACAATCTCCAATTATATTTCGTCTGAACACTACTCAACCTCACAATCATCTTCATGTTTCATTACTCTCGTAACTGAATGTCATATCAACTGTCTTTTAATAAGAACATCTTCTATCTATCTCAACATATTTCAATGACAAACGAATTCCTGAGGTGTAATGACCTGGAGATATTTAAATCTAGCGTCATCATCAGCTTTACCGAAGGATAAGTCCAAAACTAGATCCATCCAATTCTATCGAATAAGCATCCAAATGTCGTTAATGCGTTCATTGACTTTCGTTAAAATCCTTGAATCGGGTCTTGAAATGTTAATTAATTGCAATGACATTGATGTTATCGAAGTGTTTATACTGTTCGTGTACGAATAGGTACCTCCAACATTCTTCGGTTCTTAACTGAAGAATGTGATATACGTTATGTTGTTGGGAGTGAATAAAAGAATCCTAGTGAAAGGTCGTATAGCCGAGCCGACAGTCTAGATATCGATCGGGAGATGCAGAAGTCGGTTGAAGGAGACGGAAGCTATCACAACTAAGTACCTATGCTTATGTTTTGTGTCTCGTCGAAATCTTACGCGCCGTCTAGGTTCAGAGAGAAATCCCAGACGGCTACTGAATTATTATCAGACAGCAAGTTCTTCATTTTCTTTCATTAACTCCGATACAAATTCGTTCCAAGCTTATCATCGTTTAAATGGCTAATTGGCACTTTGATCTTTAAAATTAAAATAAGACGATATCGTCAAGTTGCTTCTCCGTAAATGACATGACATGTCATAAAGAGAGATTAGTCCGGTTACATCGGTAGATGATGAATGATAGATATTATGTAAATTGATTCAGTTTTGGCAAAATTGTTTGCTGTAGGTAATACTTATCTGTAATATTAATTTCCAATTATTTATTGTATCAAAAGGATTTGCAAGTGATGATCACGATTAAAAACTAGGACATTGATATGATAATTATGATAGCTACGATGCTAATCGAAGATAGTCAGAAATTGCTGAATAAGCATTACAACAAAAATAAACTCTAATTGATTAGGTAGATACTCCCTCACTTAAACAAGTATTTAAATCAAAACATAATCTTGTAGCAAGCTGCATAAACAAATAGGCAAGTCCTAATACAGTAAAAACAATTTTAGTATCTGTTACTATGCATAACAGAAACCATAATAGGTCCAAAGTTCTTTGCTCTGATGTCGATAAGTGAACAGCATTTAAGGAGCAAGTTAGTCTCGCAATAACTGGGAGTAAGGAGCGATGGAGTGCAATCAATTAAAGCGACGATGAACCGCGTGAACCGGCCTCAATATATGCGGAAGAGCGTCAATGTGGCTGACAGAATGACGAGATGCCTGCGCCTCCTCTCAACGTTATGTAAATTATGTCCAAGTTACAAGTGCACGCAAATACTGTGACGTCAATGCTGAAACATAGCAACGAACTTATCGGGAATCTGTTTCTGAAAAGAGCTCTTAAGCTGAGATAAGAAATCTGATAAATACTTTTCTCGTACGAAAACTTAAGTGCTTAGTGGAAAGAAAAATTTGGATGAGATACCTACTTATTCAAGGTCAAAGTCAAAATTATTTATTTCAAATAGACCAAGAAGGCACTTTTGAACGTCAGAGAATATTCAATATAAAAAAAATGTCTAGTTTGTCAGTCAGTCCTCAAGTGATGCTATTTGCTCGTTCCAAAGTGTAGATTCCTATGGAGAAGAACGAGCGAGAAACTTAGGTTACTCTTTTCCTATCAGGTTCACAATACAATTCTTGGTTACATTATTTCGTTGGTTCGATTAGGTGACAACACCAATATTAAAAAAAAAAATAACTTACTAGACAGGTATACAATAAGACGTTTAAAATATATCCAAAATTTTATTATTGTATTTCATTGACAAAAATCCGTACGTACCTAATTATCTATGTCTTATATCTATATAGCATGAAAGAATTTATGTTAAATGTATCACATGTACCTAAAGTATACAAACATCTTACTTTAATTTCATAAGAATGTTTATAACTGAAACATACATTACGTGATCACGTTATGCCTACTCTGTTTACATAAGATTTTTTTATATTTACTCTCACAATATTATCATTTGTAGACATGAGTATCACGTGTGTAGGTATTCTTAATTCATTGACCTTACAGCTACTAATTCAGCTGTGTGAGTGAACTTTATTTATTTAATTTTTATCAAGAACGCATGTAATTTTATAATAAAGAAAGATTTTTTATTACTTACCTACTGACTATTGATATATTAGCATTATGTCTTCTAGAGAGACTATCCCTGTGATTAATTATTCACTGATAAATTCCTGTGGAATGAACTCCTACTTCCCTGTGTACATAATACTTATTATCTGCTGGACTCAAGTCTACATGAAATAAAATTTCAATAAATGAAATTCAAATAAAAACTTCTGAAGAAATTAAAACTCAGTTTGCTACATTTGAAACTGGCCGAAAATTAGATTCTTAATTTAAACGATTAAGGGCCTGTTTCACCACGCTCATATATTCATATAAGTATTTATCTAGTTAATAGTGGCTATTCAGACATTGTGAAACAGGCCTTAACAGATCTTTATAACGTGCAATTTTATTATTTAGAATTTGCCAAATTAGGCGTAGAATTCATGACTCAGCGTGTTCTATAAATATAAGAATCATACACATATAAACTAAGATAATAATATATGTTAATCTGTACGTTAAATATTTTCCTCAAGTTTATGAACTTTTAATTATTTATATTTTACAGTCTGGGGTTTCGTTTTATTGAGCTGTTTGTTACATAATTAATAATTATTGCTATAAACACAGATATCAAAATTAATAGTTACCTATATCGGTTAGTGGAGTTTCCATTTTTCAAAGAAAACAATTTTATTTTATAGTTACAGATAATGTTAAAGATATTGTGAATGTGCCTATGTGTTAATAGCTTTATAATAAAATAATAATCTTGTTGTTTTCCTCCAGCTACGAATTTAGACGTAGAGACCATTCATCTTTCGTCTTTCTTAAAGTAACAAGATAACCCTTTAGACCTCAATAAAAGTTGTCAAAACATTTTTTAATTAAACGAACAAATGATAGTGTAGCTTACTGTGTGGTAGGTATACATATGTACCTACTTACTGAGCGCCACCTAATATAGCCTGTACAATATTTCTTCTGGTCATATAATCACATCAGTTTATAATGAGACAGCATTACAATGCAATATTGTTTGAAATATTGTTTGTAATGTTTGTATAGTATTTATAAATTCTAATGTATTAGTTTATAGTATTTGATATGGGCCTATGAAGCCTGAAATAAATGAATATAAATAAAAAAAAATAAAAAAAAATACATAAGGTCAGCAACAATTGTGTTCCTCTACAGTAACTTCTATTGGTGTAACCACTCAGTGCTGGCGTTAGGGTGGGGCGTGATGGGGCGATGGCCCAGGGCGACAAATTCTGGGGGTACCAAGGTCTGAAATTGGAGTCCCTTGCCTCTTTTGGTGCAAACCCTCAGAACTGTGCTCTACGCTCTGTGCATGGGATCAGCAAAAAACTAACACTTGATATTGCTTCCCTCAAGTGGGCGCCACAATATTTTCGCCCGGGGTATCAGTGGCCCTTACGCCGGCACTGAACCACTGACTCCTAGTTCTGCCTTCGTTTATTCTTTAACCATTTAAGTAGATCTTCTTAGCTTACCCTTATTGCATTTTAAAGTATAACAACATACTTAGTACATTATGTTTACGAATTTCGTCACCTGGATAATCAATGTGAAGTAAACACGAGGCGAGGACATCTACAAATAGTTTCTTATCCAATGTCAAGTGTTTACTTGTATGCACATTTCTTTGTAGGAGTTTCAATAAAGACATTTGTATAAAATGCAAGTTATGATGAAACTGTGATATTGAAACACTGACATAGTAGCTACTTATAAATTAAATAAATAAATAATCATTGTTTATTGTCCTAAAAATTTCATAATATTGCATTGTCAAAAATGCGGTAATTAGGTACATGGACGCGTGTGAATTACTTATAAATTAAATAAATAAATAATCATTGTTTATTGTCCTAAAAATTTCATAATATTGCATTGTCAAAAATGCGGTAATTAGATGCAGGGACGCGTGTGAATTACTTATGCACACCACCCGTTCGAGCACCAATCAATGAAAATACATAGATAATTATTTATTGAACATATTTAGATATTAACTGCGTACCTAATTTAGGTATTATATAATTCTTTTAAGGCATGAATCACTTATCCGTTAATGTAACTTAATTTTTAAGACATCTGGGGTTAATATCTGCAATTCATATGTCTGTATGTCTATCGAGTTGTGTGTTTACCTAATAAAATGCTGAAGGGAATTATTTATCAATTTCATTAATATTATTAGCCAGTAAGCATACGTAGTATCTGGTTATTTTTAGACAGTACCTAAGTAAACTGAAAAACATATCACGGACAGCCAAAAATCAAATACTTGCTCAAGAATTACGAGGTTTTTGACCCAGGTAAGTTTGACGAAAACAGAAACGTTACAGATAAGATGGTTATAAAAACTTTTTTTATTTATCAATGCGCTCTTTGATAACCTTGTATAACGAAATATTTTGAAAGATTATGGTAAAAACAGGAATGTTACTATACTTTGGATTTTTAGAACCACGTAGTACTTAGTAGGAGTAGGTATACTGCTTCACATTGAAATGTAAGAAGTAGATACCTAAGTACGTAAGTAATTAGGTATGGTTACACGCTTGATTAAGTAAATTTGTAATTTACAAGCAAGGTTGGATTACAAACAGGTACTTAGATAATGCGAGGATGTGCTTGTACTGTAGTGGGTACCATACTGTAATGAATTCACAAATAACCTTATTACCACCCACCCGGTTTAGGTAAGTGTCAAGCGGTGGCGCCGTAGCGGGCTTGGATGTTTTTTTTAAAAGGCGAAAATCACTGTGACTTCTCTTGCCTTGGTCAAAGCGAGAGGGAGTATCAGACTGTTACTGACTAAAAACCACCCCGTTCCTACCCCTGCTCGTTGAGCCGGACACCCGATAACTGTGATAGTCAGCGGGCTTGGATAAGGATTTGATAAAAATATTTATTTTTATATTTAAGGAAGTTTACAATCCCGTCATATCGATGTTCCACGTCCGTTTATTTATCTTCAAGGATAACGTTTGAATGATTATTTTGGTAAACACTGTGAAGTTTACAATATTATCTGAGTTAGATGGTCAATATGGTGTCAGTAGTTTCCGCTGGCATAATATCCGTGTAACTTCTACATGTACCTATCTAAAATGACACATAGAAATAAATTTAACCGTTTATAATGTGTACTGTTTATTTATATATAGGAAAAAAATACGTTCTTACTGTACTTAGATCATAGACAGTGTATCTGATATGACCTAGACTATGCATGAGAATAGGTCTACTAGTCATTAAGCTCACGGAGATTTAGTCAATTAAGCCACTTTGGAGTATAAATGACATGTAACGTATCGATATAGGTACAAAACTACATAGGTTTGTCGATTCAACGAACATGTAATTGTTGAATTACAACTCGATAAATACAATCATCGGCGGTTTATTTGCATAGCCGGTATAATCAGTACTATTTTTGGACGCCGACATTTTTTATTTTAAAAGTGTTAATATTAATTCAGATCAACGATGACGACCAAGGATTTGTGCTTAAGATTTTGCATATCGCTAGGTACATGGTTATATATGTATTGTTTAGTGCAACGTCACGCCTTTTATCCCCGAAAGGGTAGACAGAGGTGCACATTACGGCACGTAATGCCGCTATACAATGTATACCCATTTTTCACCATTTATGTTATAAGTCCCATGTAATAGGGGTGAGACTATTGTTTGCTTGGCACAATTCCAGACGCCGTAATAAGAAGAATATCCAAATAAGAATATGTATTGTTTATTTATTTATAAAAACGTCACCTGCCCTTGAGCCCACTAATGTGGAGCATGCAGAGATGGCAACACAGGGGTTACTGTTTATTTGTTTAGTTAACCGTGTTATCTTATCTTTAGCAAGCTGCGTAACCAATAGATGCGCTGACGGTTCTCTGTTGAAACTGAACTGTCCTTCAACTTATACTAAGTTCATTCCACATCACTTCGCACCTATTATTCATATAAACAAGTTATTTGTAATTCTAATGTTATTTAGTGTATGCTCCAGTAAATCGTTTAAAATCACTGCTGTAGCTGTATTGTCTGGGGTGGCGTCTGCGTTCTTACGATAGCTATTACTTTCTTAGTGATATTTAGAGAAAGTGCTGAAGAAGAACATTAAAAAGCTGTTAGATTATAATAATAATAAATGTGTGAGTATTTATTGACACAAGATGTTTTGTATTATGTTATATCTTTATTAGCACTTTGGTAGTTGGCACTGTGTCTATTTACGCACCCATTATGTTGACTGTAAAGTTGGCTTAACGCGTAGATTTGGATGCAAATAATAATTTGCATCCAAATCTACGCGATATATATCAACAAATAATAACATGTAACCAAATACTAGATCTTAGAAATACTTAAGTATTTGTACTGGACTTCTCATTATGAGCTAGCTTCTAGTAGTACGTACGCTTTGGCAATTAAACACGCATCGTCCAAAGTCCCCGTTGAACTGAAGCAACCATGCGAAAAACTGGCCATCGTTACAAAGTAAGCATTTTCTTGTATCTATGTAGGCCACGTTAGCAGACCCTGGTTCTTACGATACAACGTATAATTAACATTAAGTAGCTCTCGCAATGAAAAACATCCCTCCACGACGCCGACGTTCAATTACACACGATTTCATATTATCAAGCCTCGTGATTTTTTCTCGTATCGATGAGGTTTATTTATGTGTAAGTACGAAATTAATTATATCTTTCATCACCTCTTTTTAAGCTCGGATAAAATTGCGATCTAGTAATTTATATGAGTGTCAGAAATAAATATACCTATAGGTACTTAGGTCTTTTAAAAGTTCAAAAATTCTCACACTAACTTAAATGTAATGACACTAATGAGAGACCCACCTGTCGGTATCTACCTAATTACTAATACGGTAAGCATTTGTTAGTCATTCATTTATTAGTTAATTTTACCTTCCCAGAACAACATTATTTTGTCATTTTATTTCATAACACCGACTAAACTTACGCATTTTAAGTTACCATAACATAGTATCAATCCACATTGTTAAGTGACGTCTTGCTATGAAAATACTAATTAATGGTAGTATTATGTACGAAAAATAAGAGTGATTCTTTACAAGAGTGTAAACTGGATATTTTTATTTATTTTATATTTGCATTTGCGATAGTGGACTAGTTATGGACGCGCAAAGCATCGATGCATTCGCCACAAGCATAAAAAAGGTAATAAATATTACTTTGTAGTGAAAGGAGTTGAATATTAAACAAGTTGTTTTTATTAAGTTTTGTTTGACATCGGATTTTAAGTGGAAATGCCTAATACTTATGTGAAAAATATTTTCAATATATTGTACTAATTTTACTTGATAGAAATAAGGCGTATAGTTCATATTTTTAATCGCAGCAGATAAGGTGGCTTGAAGTGTATAGATGTAGTCCACCTATTAGATTTGAAAACTGTGGTCCATAGAGGGAAATGCGCACGACGCCAGTTACAATACAATAGTCATAGGTACAGCTAGCACCATTGACAACTCGCAACAGGTTTGCGAAAGTTGCAATCCCGTTAAATTCCAGTGCTAGTTAAGATCTCTTGTGAAATGCGGGATCCGTTAAAATTGCAATAAAAACTCGAGCCACCAGCATCGCTCGATACTGGTAGATAATTTCTCACATATTAAGCTGTCACTGAGTGCAGTTAGGAGTGAGATGGTCGGGCATTGACGCCTGTGTCCGGTGGCTGTGGCCGTGTAGTGTTACGTAACGAGTAACGAGAGACAGTTACGCAAAGCCAATGTCAAGAGCGCGTCAACACAATGCTGTAGCAACAGCCGGCGAGAACTGAAGTCAAGACCTCACCACGCTCCTCGCCACGCGACGTAGCTCAGCCACACGCGAGGTCGCCGACCAGATACCAAACAAAATCTTAAAGCCGAAACTTGAACTTATATGTACAAAGATTTTTGAACCTGATATCGACAATAAAAGAAGCATGTATGTAGGCACGGTCAATGAACCTGGATTACTGGCGGTGTTAATGTCATAAAGAATAAAATGCGCCCTTTTAAAATCTCAATTTTATAGGTTTAACCAAAAGAAATTAAGAAAAAGAAACATTCCCGTTTTCGCATATCTAGGAATACATTTAAATGTAGGATTTCGGCACTAGCCAATAATCGATTGTTTACATTAGAATACTTTCTGTTGCTGCAGGTCGCGCCGCCTCCCCTGGTGGACTGGACATGTATCCCCACGTTGGTACTGGTGGTGTTGCTGGTGTTGGTGGTGGCCTCGGCGCTAGCGGCTCGAACGTTGGCAGATGTCAGACCTGTCGAACGCTTACCCGGCCCCCTGCCATTACCATTTGTGGGCACACGATGGTTGTTCTGGAGCAGATACAAGATGAACAAGCTACATGAAGCTTATGAAGGTGAGATATGGTGTTTTGAAAGCTTTGAATTTTCTGTTTGTGGGAAAGTATAACATTCAGAAACTATGACATACACTTTTGCATTTATTTCCTTAAAAGAAAGATTCAGAGAGTTTATTTTAGTGTTTCTTCCTTCTCAAGGTCGATATTAATGACTTTAACCAATCCGAAATCTGCCGATAAGGGTCGATTTTTGATGGAAACTCCGTACAACTTACTATTCGTAACAACTCAATTCATCAATTTTTATTTGGATGTTAAAGTGTACAAATGCTATTAGACTATTCTAAATAAACTTAAAATAGAAAGGTCGAGAAAATGTAATAAGATTTTATTACGATTTATTTATGAACAGGCTGAATTGCAGCATAGACTGTAAATCGGGTGTATAACTTTGCTCGCCTTTTATGACGAATGCGTTCATATCTCAGATAGAAATGGAAACAACGTTGAGTAATCTAGAATCTAGAGTATCGGACATAATTAGGTTTCGAGATTAATTATTAATTCAGTAGCCAGCTATAAATAACTTGTTCTAGTTTACCAGACTTATTTGTAGTTCAGTGTTTGTGCTATATTGATAACAAAATAATTAACATAATTAGGATGAAGTAATTTATGACTATAGTAAAGCTTACTATAGCGATTGCCTAATATTGTATAACTGCCTATAATTATAGCAATTGAGATTTTATTTTATGTTGAAATATTTTAGAATTTGTTTAGTTGAGTTTGACTTCTGGACTGGACAAAGCATTATTGAGATTTATCGGTTGTCCAGAAATCTTCAGTGGTAGCATTTAGCCCAGAACAGCAGCCGATATCATACTCTAGTTATAGTTCTGTGTATAAACTTTCTGTTAGATATTCTAATAAAGGTTCTCTTAAGGAAATATATGATGGTGTTTTAATATATATTTAAAGCTAGTTTACGGTCACAATGAGAGATTTGCACACAGACATGTTCAGGCGTTACGGGCTGGTTTTCGCGGAGACCCACCCGGGGGGTGCCACTATGGTGTCGATCGCGGAGAGGGAGGCACTAGAGGCGGTGCTCAGAGCTCCATCCAGGCGTCCCTACAGGCCTCCTACGGAAATCGTACAGGTGTACCGGAGGAGCAGACCTGATAGATATGCCTCCACTGGACTTGTCAATGAGTAAGTACTATGTGTTATTTTTAATTTTGGTAATATTAAAATCAAAAGAACCTCAGTAACTAAAACTAGAAGGAACAGAATTACTTACGTTTACCTGAGTGGATGTGTGTACTGTACAATACAGTACAAATGTATGAACGGGAAGCTTTTAAAACAGTGAACATGCTAATTTTGATTCGGTGTCTAGAATATATCTGCTTATTCATTAGCGAGCTTTAGAGAGCCGGGGAATACTTTCATCACCAGACAGTAAATTAAGATACTCCAGAAGGTTACAAAACAAACTAAGGCCGAATATAGATAACGCCAATCATTTCGTTTTCAAGTCGACTGTAATTGGCATAGATTGCTAGTAATGCCTGTTATATTAAGTTATAAGTAAAGCATTCATACTCTGCGGGTGGTGTGACCTCGAACTATTGGTACCTACGGTTCTATTGTGTTCAATACCGAGATTTTGGCATGTGTTCATACTTCAAGTCACGTACATTTCGCCTAAGTACCTATTTAGACATTTTTTGATCGACACGTTACAATGCGTCTATTCTATTATTAGCTTTAAAAAACCATCAACGTTTATCAATACCCACATCTGTACGACTGGAATTAGATGGTTAATGCATAGATTTAAATACAAAGCATAAAATTTATTGGATTCATTGGATAGGTATTGTTGTGCCCCCATACGTATGAATAGAATCAACAATTTTGGATGGACAAACTAACAATTTTACGCTATGACAAGCGTATTTCGAATTGAAGTACCTAATAAAGAAGTTACATTAAGCTAAAATTTTATTGAAAAGCATTTCCTCATCTCATCTAACAAGATCGTATAATGGAACCATTTTAGAACAAGATTGTGATTTCGATGTTACGTTGACTGTGTCTATTATTGCCTAAACGAAATTCAGATATTTATAAAACACTCACGTTTTTTCGACAGGTAGAGCTTTCAAGGCCCAAGTACACAGGTACCTACTGGTTATCATAGATCTGGCTAGGTTAAACGTAACTATAAAATGCTAATAATAGTCCTAAGACATGGTCAAGGCTAACTTTATGGGTTCCGTGAGTTTCGTAAGAGGCGTATAAGGTCGATATGAGTGTACACTATACAGACTGGTATACAAGACTTGGCATTAAAACTACATTATTTATGTAACATGAATGATGAATGGAAGTTTGGAGAGAAGCCTTAGAGTATTTAAGCAATGTACAGAATATTTAACCTTAGAATAAAGCTTTTAAGCCTTACAATACATAACAAAAGGCCGTGACGGAGTAAGCTTTTCATAGACTCTCATAAAAGGGCTCACATTAAACGAATCAAAGGAAGGTTTAACAAAATTTTCCCAATACTTTCAGACAAGGTGAAAAATGGTATCATCTGCGGCGTCACTTAACAGCAGAACTGACGAGCCCTAGCACAATGCAGGGCTTTCTTCCTGAACTGAACACAATTTGTGATGACTTCCTGGAGTTAGTGAACGCGTCTCGTCGTGCTGACGGAACCGTGCCTGGCTTCGATCAGCTCACTAACAGGATGGGATTGGAATGTAAGTTCATATTTTGACTATGTATTTAAATTAGAAGCAAAATCTTTGTACTCCTTTTTCCGATAATTAGGCAGGAGTAGGAGTGCTAAAGATTATCTATTATTTAGTGGCATAAAAATAAGAGAAAACCGAATCATACTGTTAATGTCTAAAATTAAGTAGTTGTAAAAAGTACAATCATTCTCTTACACCCCTAGTTTTATTTTATAACGATTTACGACACAAACACATTCTTTTGTCAAAAGATGCAATGCGGAGTTGAGAAACGTTGAGTTTGACGATACTAGATAATTTGAACGTCTAATTGTGCTATGCACGTAGGCCTCAAACATGTATCCGGAATTTAAGATAAAAGTTGTGAAAGGACAATGATAATAATATCAGTCTAACATTGTGTTATATTATTTTTGTATGCAATACAACACACTGACGCTTCCCGGTTGAACATTTACAACTTACGATAAAAACATTCTAAGATTTACAAAAATTATATTAGGTATTAAATGTAGGTGTACAATATTGTTGAAAGATCATTAGTCCACCGTTAGTCTACCTAATGATGCAAAAATACATTAAAGGAATACAACAATCTAAAGTGTCAAAATTATAATAATTTAATCCTTTAGTAAATATTTAAGGAAAACAATTTAACGTTTTCCTCAAAATAATTGTTTCAATTCATTATTATATTCAGCCTTGTACGTTGCAATGTGTTTATTATTGTGAACGCATCTAATAAATTCATTGGCTGTCGCATGGAGTTCAAATGCCTAAGTCAGTAGGTCTTAAATAGATTCAAAGAGCTGTGATAATAGTGACGAGTGTATGACGTTCGTCAAGATAAGAATGTGGGTCAGCTGTGGAAGAAATAGCGTTAGACGGCCAACGTACTCGCGTGCGTGCGTCTCTAGGAATGCAACAATCAACATCAGAAATGCATTATGAAATTGTGCACCACACCAGATTACATAGAATTATTCTCTGCGTTCAATGTTATCAGCTAATGACAGGAAGCTGTATCACGTATCTCACTCCAAATGTTCTTTACACTCGTGTGCTTTCTTGCTAAAGCATTTTGATGGCTTAGTATAGGTACTAAATTGCCTTGATGCCATTTTTTTCTTTAACAAGTTTTGATAACACTGTCCTTTTGTTTTACTTGGAGACTAAATAGTAACCCGTCATAATAAATACATACAACAATAAACATCGATTGTTTAGACTATAACTTTCTAATTATTTATCAAATCGCTGAATTTGCAGTAGGCATTAAGTTTCATTGGTAGGTAAGTTAGCCGTAGACTTAGAACGTAAATTAATTCGTTCTAAGTTTCCCACAAATATGTATAAGTAAAGTGAAATATATAGCACCGTTTAATTTTATGTTACAGCGGTTTGCGCCCTAATGCTGGGTTCGAGACTTGGTTTCCTAGAGCGTTGGATGTCGGGCCGGGCGGCCACCCTAGCATCCGCCGTGAAGGCTCACTTCAGAGCCCAACGAGACTCCTTCTACGGAGCACCACTGTGGAAGTTTGCACCCACTACATTATACAGAACGTTCGCTAAGAGCGAGGATACCATTCATACGTGAGTTAGTTCCCCTATCTTAATAATGAGCGTAAATATAGTTGTTACGACTTTCGTTATTGACTCGATGATTGATGAGCTATTACTCACAATGCGTGGCCACTGTTTTTTATAAGATACAGTAAGTATGTGACATTGGACGTTGTGTATTTACAGCCAGTACCTATAAGCGCTTATTGTTTACTGATCATTCAAGTTCACATTGGTAGGTATCTATTATTGCGTTTCATAGCTATCGCCTTAACGTTAGCAGTTTTGAAAATAAATATTACTTAATCATCGTGTTTAATATAATGATGACGCATAGGTGTTAGTTTACCAGTGCCTGCCTATGTAGAAATATCCTTGGACCGATAAGGTGATCCATTTTATAAATAGGTTCTTCCTCACCGAGCTTTTAGCCTTGACTGTTTTTTTGTGGTTCGTTATATGGAGGTTAGCAACTCTTTTTATGTGGCTGAGCAAACGGTTTTTGTATAGCGTGCATACAATAAAATAAGAATAAAAGTGCAGTTCCTACCTAAACAAAAACTGTCGACCTTGACTTTTAATAATAGCTTAGATGTAGGTCTGAGTGTCTAACGTTTATTAGATTTATGGTTCCTTTATTTGATTTTGTTTTTTTTTATATTAATATAGCAATTAGTGCCGCATAATGTCGTATACAGTTAGCAATAAAATCAAATTATTGGCAGGATAGTATCGGATCTGATGGAGGAGGCAAAGTTAAAGACGGAAAAGAATGCCAGCGATGAAGCAATGCGGGAGATCTTTATGAGGATTCTGGAAAACCCCGCCCTTGACATGAGGGACAAGAAAGCCGCAGTCATTGACTTTATCACAGCCGGCATTGAGACGGTAAGCCTCTTGGGAACATTAATACACCTATAAAGTAATGATTGTTTATAGTCTTGAATACTTTTCTATTCGACAAATTTCTGAATACATAAGCATTTGCGGAAATAATGCCTTGGTTAACAATCTCAAGTAGGTACATATCGTAAATTGCTTGTCAAAACGAACATCCTCCTTTTTGAACCAAGGCAAGTTAACCGTAAATTTAATCATATCAAAATATTGCTGTTTACCAACATGTCCCTTGTTTGTATTGGCAGCTAGCAAACAGCCTCGTGTTCCTTTTATACCTGCTGAGCGTACGACCGGATTGGCAGCGCACCATCCGCTCCGAACTACCTTCATGCAGTACCTTGACTGTCGAGGATCTTGCAGCCGCCCCCTCAGTGCGCGCTGCAATCTCCGAAGCTTTCAGACTGTTGCCAACCGCACCTTTCTTGGCCAGGCTACTAGAAACTCCTATGGTAATTGCGGGACATAAGCTGCCTGCTGGGGTGAGTTTCTTATATTCTATTATGTATTATATATTTCCGGATCACATATATTTTTCCATAGGGGATAGCCAATGACTACAGAGCGCCACTTAGGCGATCTCAGCAATTTCATTAATATTTTTGTACCTGCACATAATTCACGTAGCCTGGTTATTTCAAGGAATCTTTCTTCTTTTTTTTTTTTCTTTTTTTAAAACGTTGCCCCACATTAGGATTTTCTCCTGTGTCGTGGGTGCGTTTACAAACATACAAGTTCACATACACATGACACCCAGACCCGGAACAACAATCTGTGGATCACACAAAGAGTTGTTCCGTGCGTGAATCGAACCCGCGACACGTTGCACGACAGCCAGTTGCCCAGCCACCGCGCCAACCCTGCAGTCAATCTCAATCTCATCTTTATATTTTCTTTTCTACCTCCGGTCTTTCTTACTAAGTTTATTATTTGTCAGTAGCGCCACTAGCGCATTAATATTATGGCTGCTGTCCGCCTATCGACAGCTTTATTAGTTTGGTAATAAAATTAGAGTGCACTACTAGTTTAAGTGCCAGATACTGCAGCGGGAGTCTGATAACTTATCATAGACTTCCGCTAACCAAACCATAAAACTATAAATATTTTTTTTCTTCTGATTAGGGACTTATCGTATTGGTTTTTATTTTTTAATAATAACGTAATTCTAATTTCACAGACTTTTGTGTTAGCACACACGGGTGCTGCGTGTCGTCGCGACGAGAACTTCTGGCGCGCTCGCGAGTACCTCCCGGAGCGTTGGTTGGAGCCCAGAGCACCTCACGCCGCCGCCCTGGTCGCCCCCTTCGGGCGGGGGCGACGTATGTGTCCCGGGAAGCGATTCGTGGACCTCGAATTACATCTACTCCTGGCTAAGGTAGAAATTAGCAATTGGCAATACTGCCTTTCGCATCAATTTTAATCCGATTCTAGTTCCTTGGATTAGTACAATAAACTTAAGGAAGTTTTTAATACCATATCATTCGGGTATTTCCAATTTAAAAACCTTCCTTCCTTTTTTTAGGATCCTCATGCTTTTAGCCTTTTTGGGAACACTTTTATAGCTTTTTTTATATGTGTCATGACATTCTTCTTCTTAAATAAATTATCACTTAAAAGTTCTAAAATTAATAGCCAAATTCAGCTCTATTGCGTCGGTATGTTTTTTCGTTTTTTTTTAATTGCCCTACTCTATTAGATTTATGGGTCCTTTATGGTTTCTCTGTTGGGTAGTGGGTGCGTTAAAAAACATAAAATTTCACATACCTACAACATGATACGCAGACCCCAAAACAACAATTTATAGATCACGCAAATAGTTGTAGACATAGGGACATAGTTACCAAGGCCCGGATACCGGTTAAATTTTCAAACCGTTATTATGTACTTGTACGCAAAACCTTTACATTGGGTTTCGTTCGCGAAACCGGTTTTTTTAAACCGGTATTTGGAACAGTATTTTCATAAAGGTTTTTTCGGATTAAACGGTTTAGAGCAATAAAAACCGGTTAATACGACGCACATCAAAGAAACGCCGCGCGCTGTTCAGATTATATTCAATAATAATATTTCAACGCGTGTACCGACATGCCCCTCGTCGAATAAACCGGTTAATTTAGGTTAAATAAAGTTCTTTAAATGTTCACGTTCTTAAGAAAAGTTCGGAGGAAAACCGATATAAACCGGTATTAACCGGTATTTTTTAAACCGGTTCCGAGCCTTGATAGTTACTAACTATCCTATCCTGGATCCTGGTTTTCTTCTAGAGATCCAGACTCCAGAGTCCAGAAATCATGCAGAGCGATCTTATGTCTAGTGCAGGGCTTCCACATACTCAGTGTATGCAGTGCAGTAGAATAATTTCACTTATCTTTGCCTTCCAGATAATGCAAAGATGGCGCGTCGAGTTCGATGGTGAGTTGGACATCCAGTTCGACTTCTTGCTGTCGCCCAAGTCTCCAGTGTCGCTGCGGCTAGTCGAGTGGTAGTCGCAGATGTATCGTTAAGATTTGTAATTGTCTTTATGCTTCATAGATCATAGTTATTATTTGAAGGATTGTACAAGACAATGTTTGGCTTTTATTCAGGGAAATGATACTAACTGCCGCACTCAGAGTTATTTAATGATTACTTTAACTATTCCTTAGCAACGATTTTGTATAGAAAACAATTGCTAAGGACTGGGTTAAGTAACCATTAAATGACTCTGAGTGCGGCGGTAAACTCAATATTTCATAAGGAATAGATATTCAAGCATTATCTCAATGTACCAATTAAGCAACTTTCATCTGAATAAAGGCCAAATACACTGGGTTTGTATAATTAAAGCTTTATTAAAACTAAAGATCGACGTACACCTTTATATTCGCTGTTTATTTTATTGTAACGACTGTGAAGAAGTCCGTCTTGTGTTGCTATTTCAGAAGAGTGTTCGCTTCGTCTTCCATTTGCTTATTAAGTTCCATCTTACTATCAGTGAAATAGTGAAACCTGGATAAGTGGGATCTTAAGGTTCAAGATCCTATATTACATTTTCCACTTTACCAAATACCTAGCTTTTCCCTTTTACCCAGTTTCTCAAATAGGCAGGTTAACATGAAAGTTGGCATATTTACCCAATTTAATATGCGGTAGTAAAAATCACATTCAAGTTGTCGAACCTTGATAAACTGTCCTGCGTATTCGAGTAACTGAGCTAAAAGGTTCTAATTGAAGAGATAGTATCGAACAAATTAAAGAAATCAAGTCTAATTTGCAAGATATTATTTATAAAAGTGTCAAGACCTCATTATAAATCGATATACTTTTTACACATCTAAGACCCACTTATTCAGATTTCACTACGAAGTTTCTACTTAAGTTAATAATATTATGTACCTAAGTGAATGGTCTTCTCAAACTTGTAACTAATTGTAACTCGGTTGCCATGACAGCTTCGAAGCGTGCGTTACAGGGTATTGTCGGAATCTGCTCAAATCGCACACTTCTTTCTAATTTTGAAAGAACTGTTCACAAATTATTGTATAAGAACGTAATATACGTAATATTTAATCATAACCTAGATTATAGCTACACAATATTATAAAAATATGGCTGTGTTAATATCAAAAACATATTTATATAAAATGTTATAACCGCAAATACCTCTTGTCATAAGACTGTGTACTGCCAGCACAAGCATTTGTCAGGAATTTTAACGAAATTTTAATCTAAGTGTAAACGTAAGTCTAGCGTTAAAAGCATTCCATTTTATAATAAGTTTTTGGTAAACCAGCTTCTACATTTATGTTAAAATCATGAATAAATTAGAAGTGGCCATTTCCTACGATTATATTGTAATGTATTTTTTTTAATATGTTGGCGATGGCTGTACGAGCTACAGCCGAAACATGGATCTTATGCATCCTTGTTAGCTTTTTATTAGAATGGATTATTCTATCATTATTTTATACGAATCACATAAACAAGGACATTGTTATTAAATATATTATTATGAAATGAAGTGAATATAATATTTTAATTAATAGAACATAATAATGTAAAAATGTACTACATAATATAACTACTATCGTGTTTTATTTCATTGACTAGAGACCCCTCACAGCTTCGCATGGGTGCAATGGTGATATATTATGCATTGTATTATACATATAAACCTTCCTCTAGAATTACTCCATTATAAAAAAAAACCGCATCTAATTCTGTTGCGTAGTTTAAAAGATTATCATACAAATGGACATAGTCGCTTTAAGCGACTTTGTTTTATACTATAGTGATTAAACCCCGTAAAAGAATTTATATAGATTTAATAGAGAATTATCCTTACCCCCTTATGTAATGGAATTACCGATCAGTAAGTATGGCCCCTATGTTATTTTGTGGTTGATAATAATAATTTATTGTTTTGGACTTGACTTTCCTCATGCGAGACTTAATTATTAATTACATAATCTATAGGCTACAGGAAAAAGTTATTCGGTAAGTACCTAGCCAGTTAAAGGTAGGTAATGTTCACGTTCTGCACCTGATAAGTAGCTGTAGCACCCACCTATCTGTAACTATTTAAATACCTATCGGCAATAACTTACAGCAAATTTCTTTACCTCCCCCTATTTTAAGTTAGGTAGTGTAGTGTCTCTGAAACCTTCTCCTAAGTCTGAAAAGTACTAGGTACGCTGAAAACCGAATAAAAATCGGTTCAGCCGAACGCGAGATACCTACATATCGTAAGTGACCCGGTTTTGGCCACTTTAAGAATTTTGTCGACTTTGAGGCTTTCTTAACTTATAGTTTTTGTTATCACGAACATATTTCTTGTAAAAAGTCATTTAACATGTATTAACCTTGCCTAAGAAAACCCCTTTTTTAAAGAACGTCCAATAGAAAAATAACTGTATAAAAAAGAAAAAAAAAGGGAGTTTGTGCCATTTTTGGCCAGATTCGTGCCATTTCTGGCCACGGTCGTGTGCCAGTTCTGGCCATCAAAAAATACTATAAAAGTAATCAAAATTTATTAATTAAATTGGACATTTTACAAACAATGATTTTTATTTAGTTTGGAAAATATGAAATATTATTACTTCACTTTAATTTAACTTACAAATAAAGAGAATTACCATTTATATGACGTTGGTAAAACCTGCAAAGTAAACTGACCTTCCCTTTGTGTGAAGGCAATTTATTGCATCTCTGAGAATGAAAAATATGTATTTGTTGATATGTAAAGCCAAGGAAAAAAAGCCACGATAAAATAAAGGGGAAGAAGTGGGGTGTCTATGTACTCAACTTTTGGTCAACCATGTGGCCAAAGATGGAGAAATTCATAATTTTGTCTCCATTAGTGGCCACCTTCTAAAAACCTCACTTCAGAAACATATGGCGACAAAATAACTTTAATTTCACTTAGACAATATATTCTTCACGTAGTATTAACA
Organism: Spodoptera frugiperda; assembly: GCF_023101765.2. Classification (NCBI taxonomy): domain Eukaryota; kingdom Metazoa; phylum Arthropoda; class Insecta; order Lepidoptera; family Noctuidae; genus Spodoptera; species Spodoptera frugiperda. The sequence continues at coordinate 6,033,069 of NC_064229.1, read as the reverse complement.
TAAACATCCAAACAATAAGCAAAGATTTAAAAAATAAAAACGAAATCCTGACCCGATCGCCTTAGCCTTTTTGTTAAGATCTTAACAATTTCACCCTCAACTAAAAAGAATGACTTGTTGCATCGAAGTGAAGTTTGACACATCAAAGCTGCCAACGGTATCAGTGTCTCCAATATTCAATATTTTAAATACTGTACCTCACAGAGTAATTTATTTGTCCATGCCTTAGTTATAAATATTTGAAGGCCCAAATGGCCACAAAGGGGTCGGTGGCCACAACCGGGTCACTTGCCCTACCTACAGGTCAAACTGAGAACCTCCTTTTTTAAGTCGGAAAAAAGGGAGATGTCTCTGACTCTTCGACTGAAATTTAGAGACAGAAGGAGTAATTTATAAGTATATTTCAGTACCTGCGGGGTGCAGCGAAAGTCTATAAACAATCTTGGCCTTTTTAATACATAGTAATTTAGGACAAAGAGAGGTGCACATTTACAGTGACATCCAACTTTATTCCATTTATATGTTATGACTTATGAGCACCATGTAGGAACAGTTGCAGAAATGGTTTGGTGGAAGAAATCTAACATTTTTGAGAAACATCTTAGTAGGCGAGCCCAGGATGCTGACATTACTCAAGTTCGAAGAGACCTACTGGATTTTTAAAAGCAAAGGAGCAAGATGTTAATAATTTAAATATTATTGCAATAAAAAAAAAGATATCTAACGTCCTAAAAATTTGTTGCGGTTACAGTATTTTTGGACGATAAAACAACACAAATAATTATGTAACACAAATGATAACAAACCGAGGTTTTGTATCAACTTGTGGTAAGATAGGTTATCACTATCAGTTTTATTTGAATAACATCACACAATATTACATACACTTAAAACAAAACAATAACTAAACGCACACTCCAATCAGCTGTGTATCAGGCAACATCTGTCACATAACCTCTAACTTTTTATTTATTTTGAAAATAGAACATGAAGTTCTGTGCAAACTTGTCGTTTATGTTTACGGAGGCATCGTCGATGCTCGAAAGATATGCATTGGCTAAGGATGCCGGGTTCAAAGCGGTTGAAAGCGGTTTTCCATGGGGTTTGACTGTAGAACAAGTGAAGGACGCAAAGGAAAAAGCCGGCGTAGAACAAGTTTTAATCAACTTGAAGACTGGTGAGTAAATAAGTGCTCTCACAATGATAAAATTGTTGATTTTTAGATTACATTCCATTAGAAACTTAAGCACTATTTATATTTATACATTTTATGTTGATATCCTTGGCTGGCTTTTCCAGGAGATGTTACCAAGGGAGAATTGGGAGTAACGGCAGTGCCAGGAAAAGAGAATGAATTCAAAGAAAACTTTGCCGCAACAGTCAACTACGCCAAGGCTTTGAACGCCAGAAAAATCCACATAATGGCGGGAAAATTGCAGAACGCTACATCACAAAACTGGGAAACTTATGAGAACAATCTAAAGTATGCAGCTGGAGTGTTGAAGAATGAGAATCTCCTTGGTGTTATTGAGCCAATTAACCAATATTCCGTGCCTAACTACTTTTTAAGTGATTTTAATAAAGGTATGAGGTTTATTAAACCTTTTTTAGAAGTCCAATAGGGTACACTTTTAAGCAGTAGTTGTGCAGATACTCTTTTGCAATGCTTCATTAACATTTTGGACTACTACTACATGATTTAAAATGTATTAACATCTAAGTTAGATTTTCTGATTTATTATTTCATTTAAAGTGTGTGAGTAATACTGTATTGTTTGGTGTTTCAGCGCTGGATATCATCAAGCGCATCAACAGTCCCAATTTGAAGCTGATGTTGGATGTGTTCCACTTGCAACAAATATGTGGAGATATATCACACAGCATTGCCAATTTCATGCCCTATGTTGGTCATGTGCAGGTACAAAAAATGCCTTGAGAAAATTATTATTATTCAAGCTTGTGAGTAGGGCGACTTTTATATTATTGTTTTTTCATTGCTCTGATAACTTATGTAATAATCAAGGCCCAATAACTTCTGTTAGGTGTTCTCAGACAACCACAAATTATACATAAGTTTTCATAATCATTTAAATACTTCTAGAAGAAGAAGTAATTTTTAAGTACAAAGAATTTTGCCAAGTACAATTATTTCAATGTCTATTGCATATTTTATATACAAACTTCAATCAACAACCGTGTATTGTATGACTAAGATAAATAAAACAATTGATTACAGATAGCACAAGTGCCAAACCGCAATGAACCAGACACTGCGGGCGAGATAAACTACAAGTATGTACTCGAGCAGTTAGAAAGCAACGGTTACACCGATTGGATCGGATTGGAGTACAAACCACTAAAGAGTTCCAAGGATGGACTCGTTTGGGTCAAGAACTTTGGCTATAGTCTGTGATATATTGTTGAAGATGACAGAAAAGAATTAAGAAATATATTGTACTTATCTGTAACACAAATGAGACTTCAATATAACTACAAATGGTTGAAATTCCAATTAATAATGCTCAAATTAAATCAAATACTTATGTAAATAAAATATTATTTGTTGGTTAAAAAACGTTTATTACTATGATTAAAATAATAATGAATTATTAATTAATTAATACTAACTTAACAGTGTTTGTGAGTATTATGCACCATTACTCTGGAACTGCTGTACCCAGTAGTGCTTCTTCACTGCATCTAGCGATAATCTCTCTTTGCTTGAATGTCGTAAAAGCTGTAAGGAAAAAATAGATGCTATACATTCATATCTTACGATAGTAATTTAATTAAAAACTCCTATACATAAATTACCATAGAAATGAGTACTCTCTAAGACCCTAAGATTATTCCTAAAATTAAAAAACTTACATACATACATCACTCTGAAGTATGTAGTAAGGACCTTTATTTTTAAGAATATAGCTATGGAGTTGGATATAGATGAAGACACATTTATCTAATAAAGTTTTCTTTAACTACATAAAAATAGAAAAATATTTTACATATTACTGTTTCTACTACAAATAAGTTATGTAAAGAAATATTCTAATAACCAACCTTGGAAATGAGATCTTTGGCTCCTTCAGGTACATAGCTAGGGTACACCATATCTAATGCGAGGATCCTGGCATATGTCTTGTCTTGTCCTTCACTTTCAAACGGAGGCTTGCCCACTAGGAACTCGTACAACAGCACTCCGATGCACCAGTGGTCAACAGACACATCATACACTTCCCGCTTTATCATCTCCGGAGGTAGGTAATCTAATGTACCGCACATAGTTTTACGCCTAGAAAAATGGAAGTGATAGTTTAGATAAGTAATTGGTTTCTCTGTCACAAAGAACAAGCCACTAAATAAACCCACACACAATTTGAGGACTAATTAAACTCTATTTTTTTCTTAATATGTTAGTAGATAAAAGTTACGAATTTAAGTCTTTGACTGCTGACAGTTATCTGTTAAAGGCAAATCGTTAACACAGATCACCAGTAAACTATGTGATGGTTAACAAGTTCAGATACAGAGAAAAGCCGGACTAGATCATGTACCTCTTATAAAAAATACGTAATCTTCTACAGAAGGTACCTATCTCACATCATTATATTTTTTACAGCTAATTTAGTGCTCAATGAATTAATTACTAGTATTAGTTAAAAATAAATTAACTCCCCTTACCTCTCAGAAGGTGCATGCACAGACCAGCCAAAGTCGGCTAGCTTCAAGTCCCCACTGAAGTCTACAAGTATGTTCTCAGGCTTGATGTCTCTGTGTATCACATGGTGCTGGTGGCAGTACTCCACTGCATCCGCAACCTGGAATCATAGATAACAGTAAATTGTAGAAAACCTCTTTATGAAGCTTAGCCTTTTTTCTTATTAGGAGATATAGTATAAACTATTTAATTTATTATCATTTCCATGACTTTCTCTGCAGGGTAAAGTGCAGAAGATATTGATAATATTACAAAAAGTTTTACTATTGAGTGCTCATTGGAATGTTGATTATGAAGTTATAACATGTTGTAGACATGTTATTGTTTATTTTCTTTGTGTAAAGTGAGAATTAATCATAGAAATACCACTAATAGTATTACAAGCAGCAATTAAAGTACAAGACGAGAGTTATTTCAATGCTTTTACCTGATATATGTATTTAGCTGCTTTGGCTTCAGGGAAACGGCCCTTGGGTGAGTTAGTAAGATGTTTATAGAGTTCTCCGCCCGCTGCAAACTCTACGACTAGATATATACGACGTGCATCATGGAACCAGGTCAGCAGACGTAGTATATTCGGATGTCTACAAATGAAAAACATTTTATTAGACATTGTACCAAAGAATGACTTGAGAAGTTGTTCGAATTGATTTTTTTAAAGACTATTTTAAGTAAATGGTAATGTATCGAGTACTTACTTGAGATGTGACTGAATCTCTATCTCTCGCATCACCTGCCGTTCACATTTCGATCTCTCAATCTGAGATTTGAACAATGTTTTGATGGCCACTAAGTAGCCAGTTTTCTTCTCTCTCGCGACATGAACGTGTCCAAATTTGCCTTGACCAAGAGCTGACCCGAGCTCAAAGTCTCTAGGAGACCATTTATATCTAAAAATATAAAAACAATAAGTAAAAAAACATTTTCAAACTTTCTCCGTACAGGACAAGGATTGACAAATTTACGCACGCATTCCCATACGCCTCATGGTTTATTATTTTGGTCTCCAATTCTAGCACGTCACTTTTCATTGTCATAATACTTAATATTCACGATTTAAATAAGATATTTTCAATAATATTAATTTGAAGAACTTGTCAATACAAACAACACAACGTATTTTCGTCGGTCCGTTACGTTTTGAATACTTTGTTGACAGTTTGACAGATTAATGTTCTTTGTTACACGAAACGAAATAAGAATAAAAGAAAAAGTATATCCGGTGTTGCCAGCATCAGACTGGTAGTCTCGACATTGGTAATAACGATTTAACGACAGAATGCGGTCGGTAAGTCGATTTTCAATAAACTACCAGTGATTAAGTAAAAAAAAATTTATTATCTTTGGCTGATGAAAAGTAAAAAAGGATTTAGAATTAAATTTACTTTAAACTTAATTTTAGAGCAAAATGTGAAACATTCATACTTTTCTCATTTGACTGTGACTGATGGATAGCAAATGTGACTACCAAGCAAAAGGTCTCGAGTTCGATTCTTGGGTCAGGCAAATACGATTAACCGGTCGATTGTTAAATTGGAGGTAAGTTAACTATAAATTCGTACTTACCTTCATAGATTTAGTCATGCTAATGTTTTACATTGAAGTAATTGAGAGTGATAAGAACGAACCAAACGAGTGCAACGTAATTTATAGATCCAAACTTTTAATCTTATTTATTTATATTATACTACTATTAAAGCTGAAGAGTTTGTTTGTTTTTTGAACGCCGAACGCCCTAATCTCTGAAGCTACGTGTCCGATTTGAATAAACTTTTTTGTGTTGGATGGTCAACAAACAAAACATCACGCTTCTTTAAGGGGCAAAATCATCCCATGCCTTCTCTCGCCTTGAGCGAGGCGAGAGGGAATATCAGACAATTACTGCCTAAAAACCACACCATTCCTATATGAGCAAAGAGCAGGATTCTTTGAGTCGAAGCCCCAGTAAATCCGCTAGGTAGTCCACAGCTCCGGAAAACATCATTAATAAGAGCCGTGCAGAAAGAAGCAGAAAAACAGAAAATAAATAAATGTCTAGTAACTTTAATTTAGCTATATAAATAACTATCATCATTCATTTGTTTTCTATCGATTTGTTTGGTTTGTGGCTTGTTTCATACCTTTACATATTTCACAGGTTATTCGAACTGTTACAGTTACAGGGAACGCTGTTTTGGTTTCCGAAAGAGAAACAATTTCAGTATAATATATCTTTTAGAAAAAAACCAAATACAGAAACATATTGGTTACATTTACAATGTAACAACAAAGTGTTACTAGTTACCTCTACGAACGTTATCTGTGAGTGGAGATCTAATCGGACTTTTCGTCTAGTTAATGGGACTTTTACTGGAGTTTAAGGGTGTGTCGATTAGCCGGATAACGCTAGGATTTTCTTTTCTTTTGCTGTTTTGAAAGAGATTATTATCGTTATAAATATAGTCACTAGTCTTTTGTGTTGTTAGATATTATTAATGACAACATAACGTCACGACTTTTATTTATTTTTTTGTAGAAGTGTGCAATGTATCTAAATATAATTTTACAATAGGTATGTTATGAAATTATGTAATAAGGAAAGAGCCTATTTGTCAAATACCTGGTATACCTACTACCATAATGATCAACATCAATACCTAAATACATAACAGCAGGTACTTGCTTAAAACTTGTCATAAAAATAACGATCGCTTTGCAAAAAACTACGCAGTAAAATCCTCGTCGGTGTAATTATGATGCTCAAGTGAAGTTAAAGGATGTACTTAGTTGCCAAGAGGAGGTTAGTGCAGCGTGGGTGCGTTGTTGTGAAAACACTCGTTGGCTGGGGCTGGGGTATGGAGGGAGGGGGGAAGGGCGCTCCCTAACCCACCCCAACCTTAACGAGCTCAACCCCCATTACTAGATCTGTTTATTTCCGAACGCACCGATGCCTGACACATAAACAGATAGCAAATGTAATTAATTTCAGCGTTCATAACTTTAATTAAACGATGTTGCTTTGAGCTTGGTTGAAGATTTTTTGCGAAAAATATAGACAGTGTAGTAAGTAATATATTTTACTGAGGCTTTGGTAGTGAAATAAGACAGACAATTCAATTTTTTTGCCTACACGTAATTATACGTAAGAAATTACATAACTATTTACAGAAACTGTATGGTTAATGCATGCTTAATTAAGGCTCTGTAAATACATAGTGTCTTTCCTTTGAAGCTTATGTAAACATTGTAAAGAAAGAAAAATGGCTTAATAAGATATTGTAGATGTTATAAAAAAAGAAATCAGGATCAGAAGTCAAACAGAGACGCATAAATGCGAAAATATTTACTTTATTCCAATGAAAACACGACACAAAAGGGACTTAGAAAAGTAATTTGTTACACAATCGATGTCGTTATAATACGCTTACATGTATCAGGATCAGATGATGTTATAAGTTAATATAAAACAAACAAAATGCGCAGTACATCGCGCGGCGAGAGTTTCCTAGCCACCCCCGGTACCGAGCCGGTGGCGGGAAAGCGTGGAAAACGCGCGCATGGGGTGGCGGGCCGGGCTCATTCCGTGGTGAGGCGCCGCTCAATCGATACACCGCTTTTGTACGACAAAATCAACAATTTTACCTTTAAAATATCATAAAATTTTCCAAATATATCCTTATGTTTTTATTTAGAAGTATTATTTGTAGTGCCAGTGAATTTGTGGAGTTTTCGCGATGTGATACGAACCATAAACAAATGCGTCGCAAAACCGCTTCAGTCTAGGTAAGTAATAATTATTGGCACGTTGAGATGACCTAGTTATCGCCCTCGTGCAGGACCTGTGCCTGTCTCGTAATTTAGTGTTATTTCGCAGCAGTGGTCAGTTTTTAGAGCTAATTTATAGCTCGTTAGTTATTTCTACGCAGTAAATAATAAAGGGAAGGAAATGCCTTTCACTTGGTATTATAGTATATAAATAACAAGTATTTATTATTATTTTATTACTTACACCTTAATATCCTCTAGATTAAGCAAAAGATTTTATCTAAAAACTAAGTAAATATGAAATGGCGAGCTTAGATTACGTCCCGACGATTTGTTTTGGTGTCGCGCAATTTTCACGAGTCATCAAAATATTTCCGCAGTTATCATTATCATACTTTAGATACTTTGCAGAAGTAAATTTAATATTTTATACTATCTACTATTAAAAATTAAGCTAAATTTCCCTTATTAATATAACTGGAAGCATGATGACAAGATGCGATGTTAATAATTGCTCGTAGTACCATAATGTCCACCCCTATAGAGTAAATTTCGAAATCGTGAGTGTCATTGACCGTGAGTTTGTGGCACAGTGCCACCGCCACCCTTGTCTCGCATCGAGCCAAATCCGTCACCTCCGGTCCATAGCTTAGGGGCCAGGGGTCCGCTGCCAAAACGACTGCACTTCGAGAGACACAATTGTCTGAATACTGTCTTCAATTACCATAATGAGAGAAGTTCGTGAATTAGTGTCTGTTACTGTAAGTGGATGGTAGTGGTTTGGGCTTATCCGTCTTCATCTTAGTTAAGTATATCGTGCGTTCTCTGGTCTGGCAGTGTTCTTAGGGAAATGTGCAAGATTTCATATTGCTTACTATTGAAGAGTTTCGCAGTTTGAAATACTTATTGGATACTAATGAATTGTATTACGTAAATTATAACTTTCGCCAGTATTATTTTTCGTTTAAATGCGCAGTAGCTACGCCTAAAAAGGGATAAGTATGGAGCTTTCTTTTCATTCATTGAAGTGCAGATTATGCAATGTTACATGTCGAAATTCTCCAAATATGGTAAACTTACAAGAAACATGATTTAATACTTATTAGCACTATAGTTAACAAACTTGATTTACTTTCGTTCCGATACACGACAGTGATTAAAGCGCTACCTTTTTCCTTTCACTTAATAATTGTTCGTTTGTTTTAACATATCGGGCTGAGTATCGACAAGAGCCCAATGGTCGAAAGTCGGCCCTTCGCGAGGAAAGCTGTTTACACTGGGTAACCAGTCAAACATCGACAGACTCGAGTGTGAGACCACGGGGGAAAAGCTAGTGTGACCATTTGTATAACTGCCGGACGAATGAATGGTTAGAAAACAGAAATTTATAGGTACACAGATACATGTCAACAGCTTTAATTGGTTGTAAAAGACAGTTTTACAACTGCTACGTTCATTTGAGTGCAGCTGTCATCATAAAATTAGGGTTTCCTTATGATTTGATAAATGGGTTAATATACAAAGTGGTCGAGATGATGGAACAGCTGCCGCGATGATGTTTACAGAGTTTTAATTGCATTGAGGTAATTCTATTTTAAGCTTAATCGTTTTGTGTGGTAGCTAGGATTGTAATTTTACAAAACCATTCCGGGAGAACGAAGGAATAACAATGCATTTTGTATAGTGTAATTTTGAAATGATATGGAATTTGTGGTTTACATAAAAAGTGAAGTTCAAATATAAATCTTGCATTAGTTTTTATAACATGTACCTGTCTAGACTTAGCTTTCATTTATTAATAGAAAATCTCCCCAAAAAAATTTAAAAACTCTCAAAAAAGATGGAAGTCTTCACAAAATCAAAGAGATGGTGTATCCAGTGTAAAGGTACTTAACTAAAGTACCGCTAACCGATCGGTAGGGACAGAGACACTTTCACTGTCTGCGATCATCTGATAACTGTCGGTTTTGACACAGATACAACACTACTAGATACGTACTTACTGTTTACATTCCTCCTGTAATCGGCATTACTTGTCAGCCGACCGTGTAATCCTGTAAAGGACAATACAATACACGAATCTTAAGGGTATTAGGAAAAGTGGCTAAGTAAAACGCTAACGTTAAAAAGCCGTACTTTAATACTTATTTTAAGTGTATCAATGTTTTGATTAAGTAAGTGCTTGAATGGGCTTTTTGTAAGTGGTAATTTAGACCTTAATTAGTAATAGTTAGCGTTCAAAATAAGGGTCTGTAATTTAGTAGTTTCTAAAGGACTCGGTACTTGTCTGTAAGGACGATATTGTATAGTTGTTAGAATAAGACAAGTTAGATTGTAGCAGTGTTTTGTTTAGGGTTCTGTTTATAAAGGGTGCTCACTGGACCTTATTATTTAGGGAGCCATCGCCAAAGTCAATGTCACCGAGCTATACGCTTGTTGTACATTTCGTTTTGTTTTTAAAATGAGTATTCTATAGTTACCTCCTGTTTTAATAGTGGTTCAGTTATACATATGTCACTGTCACACTTTTAATAACTTTATAAGGAATTAAAAGTAGGAAATCAATTATATTATAGTCAAGGCATACTCTTTTATGGGCTTTATCCATAAAAGAGTATGCCTTGAATATATAATTGATTTCCTTTAATTCCTTATAAAGTTATTAAAAGTGTCAATCAATATAGTATCAAATTCTGCTATGGTAAGACAAATATGTTTCAATAAAACAACGTATGAAAAGCAACTTACTTCATAAAAAGCTCGCCCCGGGCAAGATGGCCCTCCCTTGTCACGTTTGCATCTGAATTCGCAAATTTTCCATTGGGGTGCCTTGAATTAGATAAGGGTGCAGTTATTGGGAACCGCTGTACAAGTAGTTTGGGGGAGATTTCCATTTTATGGTGTTGCATTTCTGGTCAAATACTTTTGTAATTGAATTTTTTAGAGGCGATAAATTAACTTCTTCGACACGCTTTTTTTTTTTTTTTTAGGGTGGAAAATCATCCAATGACTTCTCCCGCCTTGGGCGAGGCGAGAGGGAGTGTCAGACTCTTACTGACTAAAAACCACCCCGTTCCTATTCCTGCCCGTCGAGCCGGAGCCCCGGTAAACCCGCTAGGTAGTCCGCAGCTCCGGATTAGGCATCAGCCCTACTGGGCCCCATCTGTGGTGGTCTGATGGCTCTTTGAGGCGCGCGCAGAACGCGACGCGCCGCACGCACGGGTCTGGTTCTGGTCGGGCGGCGAGCTACCCTTGCTCACCGTCCGCAGACCCGCACTTACGGTGGCCGGAGATCGTCGCGCGATCCCCGACGCCCGTAGTGTCTCTCGCGACGGCTGGGGCGTGAGGAAGTTCGTTCCCTCACGCGCCCCGCCTCCTCCTTAGCTAGCATGACTGCTTCGCAGAAGGAGGAGACGGCATCCCAGTCCTCCTCGCTCCGCACCATGGCTTGTATCAGTGCCGGACGCGAGAGGGCGCCGTCGCCGACCACATCCCTGAGGACACGGCGGTGCTCAGCCCACGCAGGGCAGACCGCAAGCGTATGTTCCACCGTGTCCTCCGGGCGGTCTTCGCAGTGATGACACCCGGGCGTTTCCTCCCGCCCAATCAGAAACAGGAACCTACCGAAGCTTCCATGTCCGGTAAGCACCTGCGTCAGGCGGTAGGTGAGGACGCCGTGGCGCCTCTCTAGCCACTCCTCAAAGAGGGGACTTACCGCTGCAATGACAGCGAGCCCAGCCCTTGGTTGCGACAGTCGCTGCTGCCATTCCGCCATGAGATCGCGCCGGAGCTCATCCCGCCACGCATTAATCTGGCGCGGCAGTGGAGTTTCGCCCCGGCGACGCGCGTCGGCGCGCAAACTAAAGACGCGTTCTTCGACACGCTGGAGTGTTTATTGCATTTTTGTTTTAAAGGGGGGTTATGCTCTTAGATTCCTATATCATTGAAGAAAATCCAAAGATATTATGCAGCTAGTATAAGCTGCAACTTATGTTAACTATGTAGCAATAACCCCGTCTCGAGAAAGTTCCATCTTGCTAACAAGTAACAATGTGCGGTGTCACAAAATGTCAAAGACGGTAATAAATTGTGAGATTTCAAGATTCCAATAACACTGCATACTTGCAGCTACCTGCACTAAGTATGTCATAGTAAGTGCGACGAGTGCAACCAGTTTTATCAGTCGTCTTACGAGATACAACATATACTCGCACGGGATAAGAAGTTACAAGTTTGTCTATGGTTTTAGGAACGTTGTCACGTTTCGGCTTGAATTTGAAACTCGTTGAAAGTTTGGCTAATACTTTCTTTGTTTTAAAAATGTATGATATTGAAGTTTGTTTGTCAGAGGCTAGGTTTTGCATGAAAATGATGGTTCCTCGGGGAAATCAATATGGAATCGTGAGGAGGGTTGGGGTAGGTTATCTCGTCATGCAAATCGTGGTAGTGTTATAATTTTGGGATATGTAACACATTGAACGCCGTGGTGGTCATCGGTGACCGACGTTAGCGGAGGATTTGCCTTCAACAGTTTTCTATTGGCAGTCAAAGACTTAATTACTGATTTTGTGGAGAATAAATAATTTTGGGATATACTGGACCGTATAAATAGTCTCAAAGACTGATGTATGGCGGTTAAGTTCACAATAAGTCCATTTAACCGTCGAAGACAAGTTTGTTTGTTTGCGTGACTCCAACCAATTCAAACTTAGCGTCGGCGTCGTTTGACCATTACGTATGCAGGGCTGCCATCTCTTAGATTAAGTTCTTTCATTTTCTACGAACAGTTCGACTCATTAATTTGCCGTAATACAAGGTAATGGCAACCTTGATGACGGTCGCCGGTTGAAATAGAGCAAATCGCGTCGGTCGGCGACCGCTACACGGCCCATTGTGAATTATTAAGTGTCCTACTATCTCCGTGCCTGTTCGAGGTACGTAGGTACTTGTATCGCGACATAGATTGCAAACAACGTGTGGGTACTCCAACCAGTAGGTTCTATGCTAATATGTAGTGAGTACATAACGTACTCTCCATCTGTCCAGTCATCATGGTCGAGGTTCCACTTGAAGTTTGGACCAAGTAATATTTCAGTTTCGGAAAAAGTTTATCGGTTTCCTAAACTTACTGTTAGTACGAATTTATGTTTTACACTTAATGTGGTATGTGCCCCTACTTACACTGAACTTTACCTTTGTCATGTATAGGTAATGCAGTGGCATAAAGCTAACTCATCTGCATACTTGGTTTCACAAAAGATTTCAAAAGAGCATGTATATAGCTGAAAGAAAGCATCTTCTATTCTTAGCTTTAAGTACTTATGTACATATGTATTGAATGTATTCATGTCATTCAAAGTTACGATACGTATATGTCGATTCTTTTTTATTAAATTCGCTTGTATAAATGTACAGTCACAACGTTGAATATTTACGTCGTTTAAAAAACAACGACTACTGCAGAGTTTAAATCGTTAGTTTTAGCGCTATTAACGGTGACCCAAATGTGATCATGGCAGGCAATGCACCTTTCTTCATAGTTATGGTGTTTATAACTAGTTGTTTGGAATAAAACGATAAATAAACCGTTATTTTACCACAAATAGTTGTCGTTCAAGTTGCGGTTGACCAAAACGTTTCCCACTGGAATTCTGTCAATCTAGAGATAACACTACTTGTGTTATTGCAAACTGTTGTTTTAGAGGAATAATATTGAATAGAATAGAACGTAGAATTGTCTAACTTAGTTAATGTTCCTTTGTAAGAAGTTTGTCGTTTTCGAGATGGTCCGGCTAGTTTGAAACAAGATTGGAGCTGATCATCATTGTGTTATTTATATAGGCAAACGAAATATAAACCTTCTGTTCATATACATATATCGCCTTGTGCCATAAGACCGCCTATTGTACACTATGCTTAGTTATGATGTCCTATGTGTTTATGTGGTTACATGGGACTTATAACACAAATGGTGAAAAGTGGGTGTACATTGTAAAGCGGCTTTAGTGCCGTAATGTGCACCTCTGCCTACCCCTTCAGGGATAAAAGGCGTGACGTTGTGTGTGTGCGTGTATATATGTGGTGTACAATAAAGTATAAATAAATAAATATATACAAAATGTGAATAGACAAACAATATTGAACGTGAATTTCTACTCGTATACAGACCTCTTTAAGTTCATTTTAGCCGAAGTTTAAAGCATTAACTGCTGAAAGAAAATTGTTGAAGGCATATCCTTCGCTAAGCGTCGGTCACAATTGTCCGACGAGGCGGTTAACGTGTTAAAGACTTGCTTATTTTTCACTTAACATTTCCACGTATTGTACAAAATTAATTATCTACTTGAATACCACAACACTTTGACCAATGACTGTAATCATATATTATTACCGCAATTGGGATACTTGGTGTGTGTTGTTATTCAATTTTTGTATATTATCTATCCACAATGCCCGTAATTGAACCGTTTGCTTTGGTTCAACGTAATTGGCTGACCACGTTTTACGTGATTTTACACACTTATACATTTGCAACCTTTAGTTATAGAGATAACAATTTTAACTCAAAAGAATACGGTAGTTTCCTACTAGTCAAATTCAATACTTTTATCGAAATGTCAAAAACGATAGTTTTCTATGAATTTAGTGGATCGCAAAATATGACGTCATATTTTTTTGCGTCAAATAGCATACTTACTTCTCTAAAATTAGCTAGAAAAATTAAATAAATAAGTATATCGTCAAATTAATGAATGAAAGTACTATTATTTTGGGATATTTTATTGTATTGAAATGTCAAAATAATTTATTTTTGACCTAGTTAACTACGCAATTGACACTCAAAGTAGGTAGGTAGGTAAGGTTACTTTGCGAGACCACCGCCATCTATAATTTCACTTTCATCTCATTTCATCACGACCTTATCAAATCTAATTGGCACTTTTCTCTTTCCAGAGAATAACTTCACGAAATTGGTAGGCGTCGCTAACAACGGATTGTTTCATCGTGTGGACCTTATGTTAGTGAAACTGGAATTATATCGAATGTGAGGTTAGGAGTTTTGCGCGGGAAGATTCCAAGATGGCGACCGCAACGCAACCGTCGTGCATGAGCACGGAACATGGCTGCGTCATGTTCGACTGCCTCGTGCATCTTTGGGAATGGTGAGTTTTAGTTTTATTTACTACTGTTTGTGACAATATGTCCTGGTTTGCTCGAAGAGATTATAGGCTCCTACCAAGGTTGTGGCTATAATTGGCAGGCGAAGTGTACCCATTTTACTATCTGTGGATTCACTAAAATAAGTTGTATTAAAATATTTTTTGCACTCAATGCCTATTAAAACGGCCGATTAATTTGTCATAATCATACAGACTTTGGGTTTGTGGGCCCCTGACATGGCTTGAAACTTGTCGAGTAAACCAATTTAAAACGTGACCCAGTATACATTTAAAATATGAGTTCTTCTTTCTAAAACCAACGCTATTCGATTAATACAGTAAAATTCCATGCATTGATTATCAAAATATTTAATTCAAAAACAAACCATTATCAAGATATAATTTTAATGACAGAACGCAATTAGGGAATATCGATCAAGCCTACTAATTTACATTTAATAGGCGCAGTCGAATGCCACAAATCAGAGATTTTCCGGCTTAATAGTAGTCATTATTTGGTAGTTATTTACTTCCATACATTTTTTATGTACCTACCGTGTGATAAACTTTCTAATAATGTATGAAGAAATTACTTTTTAAATAAGGGTTGTATCATTAGTGGCCAGTCTTAAAGTTAATCTATCTGTTGATTTCCTTACCAACTAGAGATTTAATTTTGGCATAGGCTCCATACAAAATGTGTCAAAATTCGATCTCAAACTGACCGTAAATGGTCAATGCTTTAAAATGCAATGACTGCAGATTGAAAATGGCGAGATTTAAAGAAAAAGTTGTTTTGTCATTACGTATTTCCATATAATTTTCCTAGCATGACTAGGATATTTTTACATTGAAATTTATCACTTACATAAATGTTTTATACATTTTTCATACATATTCTGCTGAGAGCTATATGTCTTAAGCACACCAGTTTTCACTTATGTAAGTTCTTTTACGTTAAAGAAAATAGCAAAAGCACTAAGTGCTAAAAGGTATTAACATAAAGTCTAGCTACTTTTCCTCATAAGGGAAGCAAGAAGAAGTGTATTTACGACTTTTTTCATCGTTTAAGATTGCTTATGGACGATAGACCAGATACGACCAGTAGGTTTTTTTAAGGGGGATAATCATCCCGTGACTTCTCCCGCCTTGGGCGAGGCGAGAGGGAAGAGTCAGACTCTTACTGACTAAAAACCACCCCGTTCCTACTCCTGCTTTCTCGAGCCGAAGCCCCGGTAAGCCCGTTAGGTAGTCCGCAGCTCACAACCAGTAGCTGCATTAGGTACTTATTTACACTGTTTTGGTTGTGTAGTAACTAGAGCTATAGTATAAAGTACTTAACATATTTATCCATAATCAGAATAAATATAAACATATCCTTATATTATATAAACATACTTCATTCGGGAATTGAACCTCTCTTGCTCGAAGATTCCAGTGTCTTTCTGCAGACACAAGACTAAAACCGACCAAAAAAACTAAAATTTATTTTCCCAACATTTCTCATTTCCGAAAGTTAAATATCGATCGTTGTGTCTATTTATTTTCCTGTCAATGGTGGCCGCGTCGCTTCACCGCATGAAATATTAAAGTTGTACACTACCCGGTGATAAATATTGCACATCAACCTTCGTTTACAATGTTTCTGGAAAGACATTGAGACATTTTATGATATGTGATTTCGGTTTAATAAAATGGAAGATAATTGGTATCTTCTAATGAAAAAGCATGATGTAACGTCTAATGTCCATAAAATACACAAATTTCAAAAGGCCAATGTGCAATTTTTATCGCCAGGTATTGTACAGTGATTTCATTCTCTGTGGCTGGCGGTGAGCTAGCAGTCTATGACAGCTCTTGGGTACACGCGGTTACGCATCAAGCTATACAATCCAGTATAAACTAACCACCAAATATAGGAAAAGATCATACAAAGCAAGACCATGATATACTGGTTTTGTATAGCTCGATATGTGGCCGTGTAGTACTTGTGGTACGGAAACTGTCGGCTGTCTCATCCACCACAAAGCCACGTCTCACAGGACTGCAGTAAATAAACTTCACACCACACAATGGGTTTGTTCCCTTTGTTTTGTGGCTTTTGAAACTATCTGGGGTAAGAAGAGGTTTCATAACTAAATGTTTTGAAGCTTTGTTTTAAAGCAAGCGCTTGTTTAACCACCTTCATATGAGTGCCCGATAAACTTATGTGACAGATAGTGTATACAAATAACGTTCTTAATTTAAAGTTATCTGATACATAGCGGTTATCTAGACGTAGTGAAACAAGTCCTTATTATATTAATTAGTTCTTACTTAATGAAGGATGGTTTCCATAAGTGTCATTCGATTGATTTGGAAGGTTTTAGTTGCGAATATTGCAAGAAAGCTTTCATGAAAGAAAATATTTTAGAAAAAGTAAAACCCAGGCACTTCTGCCTTGTGAAGTAATGCAGGGTTAACCTTATTTTAGGTAAAATATGTTATATTAATTGATCTGATTACGTATCTACTTAAACATAGGTATGCTTTCGCATAGTGCCCGTAGGTAAAATACAAACTATTTTCCAACCAAATATATCACAACTCGAACTAACAGTTAGTTTACTACCGACCAATTTCTATGAACTTTTCGGAAACTTTATTCCCGTACAAACGTAAAATAAAGTTTTGATCACGTAGCGTATGTACCGCGGTTCCATTTATGTAGTTTTCCTAAAATAAAACTTAAGTTTCCGGTGTTACGTTTCAATATTCATTGCAGAGCTTTCCATGGTGTCTACTTGGATAGTGGAAGCGAAGCCGGTAATGAACTGTCTAGACTAGAGACGGGCCTATTGTTGGAAAGTAAGGCCTTGCGTAGTGGATGTGTCTAGTCTGTGAGAGAGGGATATTAAAAGAAATGAGTTTTTATTTTAGAATAATTTTATTTGATTTATGAGTGGTTTGGTATAAGGTGGCTTTTTTAATGAGTGGCGAGTGCGATTGTTCAGAAAGTCTTTGAAGTCTCGGGATGGGCAGAGTATTATTGTGTTAGCTATAACAGAGCACATTGATTGAATAATACATTAGTGCTAATAAATTTCATAATGGTATGTGCATTACAAAACCTTTTTAAAATTTCTTACATAGGGAGTCTGGTTGAAAAATCAATCAAAAATTGCATTTAAAAAGAATTGCGCACTTGATTCACGTTAAGTCATAAAATAACAGCAATAATGGCACAAAATAGAACTTCGTTTAACTGGATTCGTCTATTTCCACAGTTAATAGTGCAAAACAGGTTTAGGTCTACGTTAATAGTATTTCTTTTATAGCCACAAACGTATGGCAACAATCTACGTCGTCAATCTAATATTAGATCAAACGTTTTTCACTCGGAAGGTGATGTGAATTATATTTTCGAATAGATTCGGTCTAAAGGCAACCAACCGACGACGCTAAGGCCAGTATCCGTTTCCTACCAAAATGGCGGCACGCGAAATTGAAATTTCATGTCCAATTTAAATTTTCATCCGTTTGAAATGCTATCCGCGTTAGACGCGTTAGTTTATGTGACTAGGAGATGTGCTACGTTTATTACGATTTGAATACAAAGAGGGCTAACTACAAATCAAAAGAGGCGAGGTAATGGGTCGATCCTATAGCCAAAAGATGAGATAATTCGGATTTGTTATTTAATATTTTCAGTTACCATAATAATGAACCAACATCGCGAATAATTATCGTACTTTTATACACTTTCCAACATAAACACCGAACTCCCACAAAACGTGGAAAGTTTTAAACATAAAATATTAGACAGTTTTTAAACTAAAACTTTAGTCACAGGAACATTATTCATGTCCTAAGTCAGGATATTCCGGGCAGGCTAACAAAGCCCGCACATATTTCTCGTGAGCAGGTTCCCGTTCAATAATATAT
This sequence comes from Spodoptera frugiperda, assembly GCF_023101765.2. Lineage (NCBI taxonomy): Eukaryota > Metazoa > Arthropoda > Insecta > Lepidoptera > Noctuidae > Spodoptera > Spodoptera frugiperda. Next base: position 6,014,523 of record NC_064229.1, on the reverse strand, counting down.
GCCTTGGTACTGCCGCCCTCACTCCCAGAGCCCAGAGGTCAAATTAGATTTTACTTTGATGTAACAAACCTTTTATTATTTAATGTTTCAACGGAAAATGGGCATGATAACCGCAAGCAGATTTTTCCCTGTGGATATAATATAATAAACAGTACCTTTTTTGTTATAGACCGTAGGGAAATAAGCTTAAACCCTAATACGTGGGCAGGAGTCAAAATAATAAACAAATATAAACTGACTATTTTATATGATACATTAGGAGTTTGGCGTTTTGCCATATCGCAGAATAACTGTTAAGAAAACTGAAAAAATATTTTCCAGTTTCTTTAGTACTCAAATGTAATCTAGAATGAAGCTACTGCTACTACTGCTAATGACAAACACAAGTCTGGATTCTATGATATAGCCTCGTAAGTAGATACTAGAGACTAATCGTCAAATACTCAAACGTCACTCAATTTTGAGATGCTCTCAGAAATAGTTCTGTCACTACAAATTCTTTATAAAAGACAGAGATAGAACGACATTTAAGTACAACTTAAAATTGAGTAGCGTTTCAGTTTTCGGGCGTAAGCCCTGAAAAGTTCAAGTTGAGAATTGATTAGTCATTAGTCTACCGAACTAGTACAATACCTATATACATTAGGAACATAATTGATAGATACTATTGATAGTGAATATTCGATAAATATAGTGGGACTTGTGTTGATTTTGATACCATTAGTCAAAGACATCTAGTCTCACAAGATCGATACTACTAACATTTATTATTTACGGAATTATTTTTGGATTGTTACTTTGAAACTTTTGTCTGTCTATCGTGTTTGATTATGGGTTGAATAGTTTCTTGATGTTTAGGTTTAAAACATAAGTACTATGTGTATTTAAATGAGTATACAGTTAATGATTCTTAAAAAAGAGTTACAGTTAAAGTCAAAGTCAAAATTATTTATTTCAAATTAGACCGGGAAGGTACTTTTGAACGTCAAAGTAAATATAACAATATAAAATAAAAAGAAAATTCTGTCTGATCTAATTTCTTGTTAAGAATGTTTTATTAAAAAACCTTTTAATCAAATACTTTTCAATCCTACAAATAAAGTAACAAAGCTAGCAGCAAACGAGTTGCGAAATAAGTTTTATTTAGGAGATTGGATCATGGCAAGCGGGCCCTTCATTACACGGCGTACACGTAGGCACATAATCTTGTAGAATTACATGTATGTGCGCCTTATAAGACTCATTACTTGATAAAAACGCGAGTACATACTTGTGTACTTACAGATAGGGCGGTAAAGTAAACCGGTTTTGAGGTCAAAAGTGTTTAAGATGGTGAATAAGATGAGCTTAGTGACGCTGCTTGACGGCAAAGGATCGTTTCAATTATACAAATGAAGTGGGCCCCTTCTATCTATTATAAGTACGGTACACTGTTTTGCTGCAAAATTATTAGTTTACTAGAAGCATTTCTGCAGTTATGAATGGCCAGAAAGTTGCTAATTGAGTGAGTTGTGCGCTATTATGGAGAATGGATGTGCTTCCAAGTTTCCTGCTGAATTTAGTTAAGATTAAAAGTTAAGATAGAAAGCCAAATCCTTTACTTTTTTAAGATCAGACTGACTGACATTCTCCCGCCTAGGGCGAGGCAACAGGGAGTGTTAAACTCCTACTGACTAAAAACCACCCCGTGCTTACTCCTGCCCTTCGAGCCGGAGCCCCGGTAAACCTGCTAGGTAGTCCGCAGCTTTGGAGTGTTGTTCTATTGCTCCACTAACCTAACTGGTACCAAGTTTAACGTGTTATAGTCTACAACATAATGATAAAGATGAGTAAGAAGCGCCAATATCCCGCTTGACATTACATTAAACTTGGATAAGTTTTATGACGAATCTTGTGGCACGCCTCAACCCACAAAAGCTGGTTCTGATGCATATATAATCGATATGAGCATGAGTCGCACCGTGAACAATCCAAGTAGGGTCATTACTATTCATCGCAGAAAGGGGTCAGCCGTTGGTTCGATTTCCATTGCCGTAGGCTCTTCAACGATGCTGATCACGCAGTGACATCTGGCGAAAATTGCTACTTAGAGACTGATGCTCTCCTTATTTAAAACCGTATCCGTCATTGAGCTTGTGGCCAGGAGAGAACCGGAATAGATCATGAGATAACGGGTTTGCGCCCACATTGATAAAGTACTATGCAGATGTTTGAAACTTTTTTAGTAGTTTCATAGGGCGTAGACGCTGCGTAAGTTCATTATGATCACCGTCAGCAATTTTGTGTACAAATTTTCAAAAACAGTAATCCACACATTTGGCTTTTACAGATGATTTCAAATAGGTAATAATATACTTGTAATAGGGAAAACAGTGAAACCAACTTGGAGCAATTTTCTATCCGTCATTACCATATCTGATTTATTTACTACCTACTTCTTTCCGTCTCTTGCCAATTGGAACTAAATCTAGTAATGAGGAATGCGACGCACGTCCGAATAATTGACAATGAAATTGTTTTGCTTCAAACTACCTAATTCCGTATTCGCCAAGTAAAAAGGTGAAGAAATCGGAAAGTGATTTACTTTCTCTTTACCCAATTTAAATCCGTGTTTAAAGTAGATCAATTTTCTTGTAATAAGGTTTTAAAAACAGTAATAGGAAAATTAGTAGATAGATGATATTAGTAACAATTGTGAAGATGATGGAACCCTCAATTAAGTGGTATTCCCAGAGATGTTTTTCAATCAATCAACATTAGCTTTATGTAGGTAACAATTACCACACTCTTATAGCCAGATAATTAATGGTAAGATGATAATAACACGGCGGAGGTGAGAAATAGAAGAGTAAGAAACAATGAAAGCTCACTGATACAACACAATACATTTGATTCTACATTTCTAGCTTCGTTTAATTTTATTTCAACGTTTCCATTTCATTTGCATTTTGTTGCAGATACGTTATCTAGAGAAGCAGCTGCTTCATTTGAATTTAAAAATGTTTAATTATTTCTCACGGCTGGTAAATGTTTATGCGTAATCATAAGAAAAAATATGCCTGATGTGTTGTACTACTGTTTTAATTTAACATTTCAGGTTTCTGTCCATTTGTGCATTCGTTCATCTAGTTGTCCTAAATAAAGTAAAAATTGGACATTTTTGGTTAATTAATAAAATAATTGTGGTTACAGAATCATGATAGTACCTAAGCAGGTAGATGTTAAAAATAATGTTACACAATAGAAATTTGAGGCAAGTGTAACGAAAGTGTGTCGACTGTCGATATCGAATAGATTTTCACTTGTTTTCGGAAACAAAGCGGCGTCTGTCGGCCGCTTGCGCCACCGAGCTAATTGGTAAAAGTGAACCTTTTCTTTGTTTTGTTGTAACAAACGCAAATAAAAGAGTAGCCGCGTTCTTGCGTTTTGATTCATGCCAATAAGTAGTAAGTACAGCCGATGCGTTGTCCTACAAGTTTGCACAAAGAGTTCGTGTGTATGATGTACTGCCTACCCGTAACGCGATTATTGAATTAACGGATTTAACGCTCATTTTCTGTACTACGCAAATTTAGAAAGTCACACTCTTTTGTTGTGCGGTGCGAAAATTTTGAATACAATACAAAATTATGAATCGATAATTAAAGAAGCTACAACCGGTTTGTTTACTATCAAATGCTGTATCTCCCGTTTCACTCTGCGGCTCGGCGTCGTGACCGTTAACGAACCCAGTATTCAAATTTAATTTATTAACATTTTCTTTCCGAACTGTAACCCTTGCGACGTACGTGTGTAGAGCCTTCGACACAAATCTCCGTCTTTTTCACTCCACAGGAATTTGAATTACCTTATTGGCACGCTGTCGGACACAGGTAAGACCGGTATTATACGGTAAAAATGGATACCCTCGACTTTGTGAGTTACTTAATTTATTTAGAGGACAGTTTTCATTAGTTGCCTTATAAATGTACCGGTGATGACGTATGACGCCATCTCTTTCTAACGCACTCGTTCTCCGTAGCACTGTCTCGTAATCCTCCTCCCACTCAGCGTGGTGGTTGCCGCGATGCCAGTACGTTACTACTTCTACAGTCGACGGCGGACGGCCGCGAGCGTTCTCCGATACATTCACTCATGGAAAATAAATTAATTTTAAATGCGGTAAAACAAAACAATGAAAGTGATAATCATAAATGAAAAGTAGTCGATAAGTATGAATAAGTTGTAACCGGAGTAAATGGAAACGTGTGAACAGCAGTAGATGGAAGTAATCAACTAGATGAAAAGTTTTTGTGTTTGGTGTAAAGTGTCAGGAGTGTTTCTATAACTTAAGTGATATTTAAAAGATTGTAGTAAATGAAGCAACACATCCTCCGAGGCAGAAGAGTGTTTGATGCGGCCAGCGAATAAGGTACGGCAAACCGGATATTGTACTAGTTACTAGACAGTTGTTCGACTAGTTTAGTATAATTATTATAGTCGGTATATATTAAGAGGCTTTAGAAAAAGGCTTTTGAACTTTTTATCTTTGTTGTATTTCCTTTGAGACGTGTCGGATGCATCTGAGGCTCAGTCACGCGATGTTTAAATATTTGTAGATGAGATAAACATTGGTGGTTGAGTGCACGCCACCCCAGTGTGTGCCTGCGCCAGGTGCGCTGTCAACAGGTGGACTCTGCTCACATTCTCGTTTGTTTTTATCATTCTACTTCGACACATTTGAGAGAGCTTTCACAGACAGGATTAGACCTCCCAATATATCGGTCCTTATCTATTTGTTTCTTTATTTAACTCAAAGCAGACACGCACTTGACCAGAAACGAGTGCAACTGATACGTTTTAAGACTGACCTACATATGAGTTTATTGCATACCAAAGGTTATCTGCATTGACGTTACAATTTTTTAGAGAAAAAAATTAAGGATTCCAAATAAGTCGGTTACACTCAAAATAGAATTGTGGATAATCTACTGATCGAAGTAATAATAAAAGTATTGTAGGTGGCAGCAACTCCCATAGCATTCAAAACTATCAATCTATAAAAGCATTCATGAGCACATGACCAATTGGACACAGAAACAGTTTTTGCCGAAACCCAAACGAATTTCGTGGTTCATATTTTTTGCATTACCGGATACACGTGAGGCTTCATTACCCGAATTCAAAAGATACTTTATTGTGTGTATGACTCATTATATGTGACAATTCAAATGCTATCATGGACGATGCTATTTGCAAACATTTGGGCACATCATCATCAAATATGGCGGGTCAGGACACGATGTGTCATCGACTGCAAAGTTACGGTGTGCCGTATACATCACTAATGTTCAACCTCACGGAGGCCTTTCTTACGCTTGTCTTTGAAGCAGGTAGTTGAACGGACCTTTTGCAAACGAAGATTTTTTGTCTCCAGACCTTTGTTCGGCAGTGGCACATTGAAAGGCGGTGGGACCTTCAAAGCCATAAGATTCGTTTGAGTAGCACTTGTTACTTCGAAACCTTTTGTTATTTGCATTAATGACGTTTCGGTTATTTCTATGAACACCATTCAAGAGATTTTTAACGTTCTTGAAATTCTTATGCAATTCATGCCAATTGAATTCACCCTTACTTTGAGTATTAGAAAGAAGTACGTACGGAAGAAGTATACTTCATAATACAGTCGTTGAAATTCCGATCGTGATCCTCACACCATCATCCTTTTTGTTAAAAAGGAACAAAACATAAGCAACAGAGATTCCTTTGAGCTTGATAAAGGATTTATCACGGAGAGGTTATAGGAGACACTTCCGTGGTTCCCAGCTGAGGCAAGGTATGGGTAGTAGTGGTATCTCCCCCGCCCTCCGGTCCTACCCCGCGCCCCGCGCCCCGCGCCTGCAGGGTGAGTGCCCGGCGCGCGCGCACACCGTCCTCCACCACGATCAACGACACGCTCAACAAAAAACTTTCTTTCCTTTTCCAGTTTTGTTCTTCCAATGATCATTTGGATACCTCCAGGGCACCAATTTAGTTAATGATTTAAATAAGTTTCCGATACAAATTGTTTTGCCCTTGCCCGTTTGCATTCCTCGTATTTTTTGTTAGGTGAATACAGTTGTTTATTTGGTGCGGCTGCATGTTTTGCTTTGTCACGAAGTTAGCTCGTGCATTCTGACCGAGGAAGCTGTCTGTGGCTTATCCCTTATAATAAATTATTGCATACATCATCACTGTTTGAGGTATCGTTCTTACTGCGGAAATGGAAAACACTTGCAGTAGGTGAGGAATATTCAATTCATATTGAGATATTAGTAACCTGGATGAGATATAACGTGCAGTGCAATAAGTACCCTGTCCTATTATAGAGTGTAAGGTCGTTGAGAGCAATCTGTTCTTCGACATTTAACCGATGGCACGTTGCGCAGGTTATTGCGAAGCACTTCTAAGCGTGAAAGGACTATTGGAATGCAGCGGACGTCTCCGTTCTACCCAACCTTTTATATCTTTAAACGAATCTCAGCTGCTTGAGCAGTTCTCCAACTTTTATTGTACTTTAACAATATTGAACATCGATGGGTTCTTCAGATTGACAGTCTGCGACATCCAGTATTAAGTGCTATTGATTTATCTATTTCTAGTGGTGTGTGGGTCGATATTTCGTACAATAACCTCTCTTCATGCTGCGGAATATTCATGGCTAAAGTTTTGTGGCTAGTCGCGAAGATAATTAATTTTAAACTTGTTGTTGATGAACATTAAGTAGCTGATTATGATTAATGACTCACTTCAAGGACTTACTTTTTCGTAGTTTCTAAGTAATTTATTCAGTAAGTAGCTTAAGTTCGGCTAACGCAACTGGATCAATATTTCCACGAAAGGTTAGGCTGCTTAGCGTTAATCTTGACAATGTTATGTACTTAGAAAACTTGTTACGTTCAAGATCTAATCAGTACTGAACGGAAAGTCGTCAGTCGGTTTGTTGGTAAAAGCAAAATATTTGAGGTCAACTGGTATCAGATATTTCCTATTTCTGAGCCGCGGGCTGCAGGAGATTAGCTTCCTGCTCCAGCGATGGTTTCACACTTTATTTCTTAGAATGAAATGCGATCTCGAGCCCTTACTTTACGGCACTTTGTTGGGTGAGGCTATAAACTGATAGACCACCAAGAACACATAGTACATACTTATACAATACTATTGTTAGTTTCTCAACGTATAAAATAGTTTGAACATCACTGTTTACTCGTAGTACTACGAGTTTGTATGGGTATCTAAATTAAACATCTTGTAACGACATTCTGCATTAGGCATTGTAAAGTATGCGAATGTAGTGTTTATGGCATAAAAGGAATGTTACAAATGCCTGGGTTTAATAGTGGTTCAAGTGCAGTTTTACTTAGAAAGAGCCTGGTAACTGTATTTTTATTTCATATATCATATTTGATTTACCTATAATAGTAGTCACAAGATTTTAGTTTTTATTAGTGTTTAGAAGTAAGTGCATTCGTCCATTGAATTTAATTGTCTACTATTATAAAGAAATTGTATCAGTAAGAAATCTTATCTTATCTTTCTATGACTTTCTATATCTATATAGAAAGTGAAGATAAAGGAAACGATAGCATTATCTTTTAGTACTGTGAGACAGTTCCAACAGTACTAAAGGATAACACTATCTCAGAAAGTTTGCAAAACGAATTCACAATGTAAGCTGCAGTATGAATAAGTGATGAGATGAATCCCGTAGGAAAAGTCCAGCCCAAAGCAAATCAAGCTACTCCTTTTCTTTTTTTAGATTTTCTACTTTATCATATTTGATATACAGTCGAAAATGCTATAAAAAATTTGAGAGATTGGTGTACGTTGACCTGCTGGCGTTTTGTACTTGTGCAGTTAAGTTAGCTGACCGGTCGATAGGTACTGCAGGCTGTGTGACGTAACACCTGCGGCCAGGAGCCATAGTCGAGCCGTTTATCTCGAGAGTACAGTTACCCAGTGTACCTCACACCGACGTAAAGACTGTTTACATTAAGGTCCCTGACAATAAAGCTGTGAAAACAAACTGCAGGATAAGGAACGGTGGGGATTGGGATGTAAGGACTTCTTCATAAGCTGATATACATATACCTAAACGATGCCTTTAATAAAATGACTGAAGTGATTTTATATGAGGTGTTAAGTGTTCTTTTTAGATAGTTACAAGTTTCGGTATGTCCAACCACAAAAATGTTGACACACACTTAAAAAATAAATGTTGATGTCAGTTTTTGCGGTGAGTAAGGTTTAGTGTCAATGTCTTGTTTATTTGCTGAGGTGATAGTCGATTATATTATGTTTTTCTAAACTGTAGCTTCCTTTGTTTCCGAACGATAAAGATTAAGAAAAAGAGTAGCATTAAAAGATTACAAAGAAATGGAAAAAAGGAAAGAGCCATTTTCACATCTAACTGGCGAACGTTCTTAATCCAGGAGAATTAAAACGGTTTAATTGCGACTTAGTAGGAACTTAGCAGCTGAGCGCAATCAGAACTTAATGGTAACTTTGTCGTATCCAGCCTTCCTATTCTTTGCTAGGTGCAATATAAAAGCTACGTTGTTGCAAAGGTCATTGAGTTAAAAATTGGTTATTAAACCAAATTAAAGGTAGGTCTAATCTTGACCCGCAATTGGTCGTTTGGTTAATGCCACTTAGGAATTCCGAGGTGTTGGATTTCGTGGAAGAGCTCAAGGGTCGCCTTACTTATAATAATAAAGAACGTGTTATGTTACCTAACGCTTATGGTTAAGATGTTTTGTTATGATAACTCCAACCAACGACTGCTGACTTTATGAGTTATTAAAATTAATTTGCATTTACATAGTTACTTGCATAGTTGAGTGTAAATGCCACAGTTCGCAGTTCACACGGAGGTTACGAATGCCTTAGTTTTTATGATCAAACACAATGTTAACAGCTGTTGCGTATTTGCACAATGATATTGACTTTTGCGATGACATTTCTAGTATGTACGAGTAGTATCACTGGAATTGTTTGGTGTCATTTTTGATAAATGAGTCATGTTTTATAGAAGATGATTGTTTAAGGTACGCGCATCGTACGCATCGCACGCAACGGATTTTTGTTTGTCTTGTATAGAAACTCAAACAACGGCGTCCACTGATCCGCATCGTACGGACCGTATCATCAGCAATGCCTACATGCGATGCGTACTGATGACGTCATACGGAATGCGTGCGATGCGTACGATGTGGGCCTGTGGACGCTTACCTTTAGTTCTATCGGATAAAAATGGAAACTTCCACCTCTAATGTTCTTATTTAAAACAGAGATAGAACACGAAAATACCCTGAAATAAAATGTTGATGTAATTTCTTCGTAGCAGCGCAACTAACACAGAGTACGACAATTAATCAGAGAGCTCAGTAAATAGACTTTAGAAAACGTAGATAAAGCACATATTGGATCCTAGTTGCTGCCTCTATTACTTGAAGAACAGCCTGTGACAATGAATTTCATCTCTCACGAATCTGTGTCACTTCGCTCGGCTGACGTGACGATATAATCTGTGGGAGCACGTACACTACCGGCTATTAAATTAGATTTAAATATTTAATTCTAGTTTCACTGCGATATCTAGTTAGATAAAAACACGAGATTTCTATGCTTTTCCTAGCCGAGATTGCTTGGAGGTTAATTATTCTTTTTACTACTGATTTTGTATAGGTAAATAATGAGTCTTCCCGCAGTTTATTATGATCTGGTACTAGTTTTATTAGTCTTATTCGTCTCGTTGGATGAAGTTACATAAATAACTGAGATCTTCCTCCAGAATTGAGTTATGAAACACAATTTCTTTTACGAATTTGAGTAATGCTGTCAAATATTTTACAAAACTTCTACCTAAAGTAAAGCTTATGAAAGACGAAATCGTTCAGGTAGGTAAAAGTAAATTTTGATCATAATTTACGCCGGTCTTGCTCAAGTTTGTCAAATATTACGACACTCTCGATTACGTAGTACCCGCTACATAATTACCTGCTTACAAGAAATGTAATGAAGTCAGTCGGTCTCGAGCCTCAACACATCGAGACTTGGAACTTTCTTCTCTCACGACTTTTGTCTCAATTCGCGGCACGCGTGTCGCTTTTAAATTAAAAACGCATGCCTCCACGTCACATAAATAACATTTGTCTAACTGTATTTTGTTGTTTTTTTAATAGAAAACTATTATTTTAATAGCTTTAACGTGATTGTCAAAAAAGAAAAGTTAATTTTGTCGTTTTTCTTCATTGCGTTCGTTGAATTTGTGTTTGAAAACCTTCTGACATTATTAGCATACCGACTTCTCGTATTATGTTAATTAATTTGAATCATAAGTCATCTTATACCTAAGTAGGACACTTGGTACCTTGGTACCTACTTAGGTATAAAATCCTTGGATTTTAATGATAAATTAAGGTTTACTTACTGACAAATGTGTTTATAATGTAACTTAAAAGGTACTTCAAAAGGTTTTTCGTTATCTCGTTTCCTACCTGTTTAAAACATAATATGTTGGTAGAACATCTAAAGAGCAAAACGTTAAAAAATTGTTTAGTTTTGCCACTGGTAGTAACATCGTGTGCTTAACGGCCACTTACCTCAAGTTAAATAAACACAAAACGAGATTTATTGACATTTTAAATTAGCATACTCTTTTGAAGTAATTCGACTACGATGTTAGAATACATTTTTCATTGACGAAAAATATCTTATCAAAATTACTACGTGAATAGTGTCCGTAAGTAATTTGTTTCTGATATCGAAAGTACAGCCGCTTAAAATTGACGTCACGTCGTTTCTCGACAAATTTGTACAAATTCACAGCGACAACAATAGCTTAGGAACACATAGTTAGAATTATCGTGAAAAATTGTCAAGAATTTTCTTCATTTCACTTGGTATGTTGGCAATGCCGTTTAATGTTAGGCAAGTGAGAAATACAATGTTTGTGAGAGGCCTCCGTGGCGTTAATCTTCAGTTCTTTAGTGCCTTTTGTTGAATTATTACGAAACTTCGCTTATCCTCAATGTGCTTCGAATACATAATGGCATTCTTATCTTTATTTACGTCAATTGAAGTCTTTGTTATTACTAAGTGAGCCTAGCATCCATTCATAGACATTACATTTACCTGCGCGGCATATGATTAGGTATTATTAAGTGTTATTGGTGTGTTCCTAAGAATAGCCATTGGTTTATAAGTAGGTACAACACACAGTCACGTTTCTACAATTTATGAGGACCGTGTTCGTTATTGAAGTCTATATTTTAGGCACCAAAATATTGCTTTATTATGATTTGCAAGTTGTAATGAAATGTTTTGATTCGCTGTTTGATTGTTGAATGGTTTGAGTTTCTGTGAAATGCTAAAGGATATAGGTAGGCGTGCTAATATAGGAGCAGTGGTGCGTTACATGGCCCTTTCATACACAGCGTAGGGTTGTGATAAATTATACCTCCCTTTGATTTGTTGACGTCGATGTCGATTTTGGTCGTGTGTGAATGTTTTGAGTCCTCGAAACGTCATTTCAAGATACAGTAATTGATTAATAGTTCTCGTAACGCTGGAGTTCAAAATTCAGTCAAGTGTTTCGAAGGTTAAGATTTTAGTTGATTACCAACCATATTATGAAACTTAATGTTCACTTTCAGGTGCAGTAATAATAAGTCAGTTAAATAACACAATATACTCAAATATTTAATTATTAAAGATAATATTTATATGAGAATGTACCTACAATATAAGTTATCTTTTTATCAAGAGCTTCTTTTTACGATTGTGAGCCCTAACCCGTAACATTAAACTAACATTTCCTTTAATACAAACCAGATTATGGTTTATTAAAGTTATTAATACTAATTCTGGCCTACTGTTCCTTCAGTTCTGCTTCTAGTTCAACCAATCATACCACGATTAGAACCGACGAACGTGCCAAGTGGGTCGTAACTGCATTTTGTCACAATGTAGGGTAAAACAGTTATTTATTAACCACGTAGTTATTTGACTGCGAAATGTAAACACGAACTGCTTAATGTTAAACCTTAAACTATATTGTTACGGGTTTTAACATGTCATAAAATATCTGTATGTTATAATATTGTGTGATGTTAGGATGAGATCATAATACAGACTTCTTGGTATTTTTAAGATATTTTTTCCTTATAAGTAATGGAGTGTATTATTATCGGATATAATATCGGTGTTACAGGATGAAACATAGGTACCTTACTTACTTATATTAAAATATAATATTTATAGTCCGTTGGTTAAGAAAACCCGAACCCTCTATTATGCCTTTTAGAAGGCTTGTTGGTTTCAAATCAAACCAAAAATAGGTCAATCAATAAAAAAAAATAATTTTAAATAAAGAGTTTACAAGCAAGCACCATTTAAAGAAAAATGCATTTTTTAAAAAAAGAAAAGCCACAGATAAGAAACTCATCTGTCAATCGACGAAGTCCGCCATATTGTAAATTGCAGATTCCTTATTCAATTCACGCAGAACATAAATACGCTGCGCCATATCACTTTACTCGTTTCCTCTTCCTATTAGCTTGCATTAGGGTGCTATACTTAGCCCGGGAATGCACTGCAATACTAATTCATTAGTAATTTAAACCCCACGGTTCAGCTGTGGACTGCGACAGGCCCAATTGATTGATTGATTGAAACGTTGCACGGTAATAATAGACTATTTCACAAACAACAGATTATTATCATTCGTGGTTGTGACTTTGGCAATACGTGTATACTCTGTGGTGTGTACAGTGAGGAGCAAAAAATGTTATTCAATTTGATTATGAAGACATTTATGTTTTTGTGTTATTTAAAAAATGTTTTATGTAAAAGATATTTTGTCGTTGGTTCCGATGTTAAAAAACTTAAAATATACAATTAAATGTCAGTGTTTACGTTTTGCAAATATGTTATTATATAACTTAAAATGAATTAGTAATTTACGTCTCCGATAAGATTTAAAGAAATTATTAACAATGCAAATAGTGTCCTTCGGTACATTCAAAATAAAATTATACTTTGTATTTGTCCAAACTTGTAGTCAGCATTTTTGTACCGACTGTACACATGTAAATAAATCATGGTAGTTAAAAATCACGCAGCGTCAGACGCGTGTTAGATAATATTGTAATGAATTATGTATTACATAAATACGGGCACATAGCTCGGTCAAGTTGTCCTTGCATACCACTGCCATTATTTACTTAAGTGGGCGACTAAATGTTCGATGTAATTTGTTCTATATTTAATTGTTGCATACATTGATGGAAACCTAGGTCTATTTCAATGGGCGCATACATTTCAGTGTTAACAACCACAGCGTGACAATTCGCTATTAGACTATGAGTTAATGAGTTTCCTTTACATATGAAGGTAGGTATGCTATAATCTCCACGCTTGACGGGCCGGTTGGCGAATACAGTTTGACATTGCACGTTGTTAAGTTAATTAATGTCATAATAATTTATGCTATTTAAAATTTTTATTCAGAGATAGCATTGCTGCATTCTGACGTCATCATTGTAGCGCTAAAATGCCGTGTCGATTTCACAGCACGTGTTGAAATACTTTTTTCATTTCTAACAGTAATGACATTAAGGTACTGAAGGACTATCTTAAGTCGAGATATTTAATTTCAATAGCATTAAACAAGTGTAAACGAATGCAGTCCGTCTACTATTATCTGTAGACGAAACACCACAAGCTAAAAAATAAAAAAACAACACTTCTGCTTATCCATGAAACACATTTCTTTATCCCACAGAATAATATTTCAGTTGGAGTATAAATAACCAGTCAGTGTTGTAATGAGATGTTTTAAACTATTTGTGTGTGTTTATGTCTACGTGCTAATGGATTGCGTGTGCATAGCATATCATAATACTATAATATGTAGACGGATATTTCATCTGTCCGTCCGTCTGCATGGAGAGATAACTAGTACCTAGGTAACTTAATCACGATTCTTGTTCACGATGTGATATAGGTACTAGATAGACGTTTATAGTAGGTATAGCATAGACACGTTTTGTACCTATCTAGGTATGATAATCCGGAGCTGCGGACAACCTAGCGGGTTTACCGGGGCTCCGGCTCGACGGGCAGGAGTAGGAACGGGGTGGTTTTTAGTCAGTAAGAGTCTGACACTCCCTCTCGCCTCGCCCAAGGCGGGAGAAGTCATTGGATGAATTTCCACCCTAAAAAAAAAAAAAAAAATCTAGGTATGATATGTATAAGAATAAAATAATATTTTAGGTGATGTTATGCCTGTTTGTTTTTGTATGGCGGGCTAAGGATAACTTAAATTAGTCTCGTTTTGTATTAGTTATTTATTAGTCCCATTTGAGTCAAATTCTGATTGACAAAACGCAGGTGTGTTTTATGTATTTCTTATAGGTGCTGGTTTTGTTACGATATATGAATAGTTTTATTACATAAAGATTTTACGAGAAAGCATATTGTTATGTTTTAAATGTTACTGATGTTTAGATTTTGGAGACACCTGAAGTTTAGGTACTTAGTAAAAACTATTGCCACTCAAACTGTGCTAATTTTCGCGGAAAAACATTAGGAAAAAAATTGGACAAAAATATTTGCGATGCCACAAAAACTTTATATCATTGACAATTTGACAAATCAATGTTCGTAGACGACGATTCAATCAATCACGGAGCATTGACAGTGGGGTGACGTCATCAAGGTGGGGTGCTCAGCATGTGCCTGCATACTGAACACACAGCATCACGCTGTACTCCCACGCAGGATTATGTTAGATCCGTCATTTCTATAGGTGTTAATAATATTGTGAGGTTGTTAACGGATTTTTCTATTCAAATTTGTCGTTAGGTTTGAAAAGCTAGGAGTTCTGGGTGCGTTTTGATTCTCTAAAGGTTCCTATACCGTTTGGTGTTTGCTCATGGTGTCTAACTAGTGGATCTAAGATAGGACTTTTGCTTACAGTTGGAGAGATTTAAAGATTTCCTAGTATAGTAGTATAAGTGTTGTTTTGAGCATCCTTAAGTCCCTTTATGTTATTTTCCATCCCCTTTACTAATGAAATAATGAACACAGAAAATAGTAACATACAAATTAGAAAATCTTCACCATTTCAAATGAAAATCCACCATCATTTCAACCACTATGTCTAAGGCATTTTTATATTAAAAAAACGCAGATTATATTAGAGAAAGCTAAATAGAAAAAGTCGCTAGAATATTTTTTACAGTTGAACAGACGAGTTGTAGAGCATACGGCTTCATTCTTGTGAACCAGTTTACCAAATGGAGCTAGTTCGGTATGTTAATGGATTTTGATAAAACCCACATGAACGTCGCCGGCGCATCCGTGTCGATACATCGATAACTCTATAAAACTCTGCAAGACCGGCTATAAACCTGAGCCTGGCTAATCGATTCTGATGTTGATATGTGACTGCGAAGGTATGATTGGGATAGTTAAGAAATTTTCTTCTATAGCTTAGAGTTCCGATTTTTCTATAGTCTATCTTGTAAAGGGTTTAGGTTGGAAAATGCCCATCCCTTAAGAATAGTCTCCATGTAATTCTACATGAGCTGTGGTACTGCCTTGAGTGTTAACCGGAGCTCCGCTTGAACAGCAGACGTAGGAACAGGGTGGTTTTTAGTCAGTAAGAGTCAGAAATTCCCTCTCGCCTCGCCCACGGCGGGAGAAGTCATTGAATGATGAACCCCTTAAAAAATGACATTCTACATTCAGCCATATTTTCCAGATTCAGATGACCTAAATTATAGATTAAACAGATTGGCAAACAAAAAAACCTTCAAGCGTAGAAACCTTTAGAAATCAATTCTTCTTATCAATTTTAAGACAGTGCAACCTATCTATAAACATCTCATTGTTTGTGTGCCATTAAATATCGTGAAATCTCTGAGCCTTGTCTAAATAAAGGTCGCTATTTGTCAGTAGATACCTTAAGCTTATGATAAAGTTTTGCAACACTCGGTGTCAATAGGCTCAAGGCAGACCTGCATCATAATTAAATTCATTCAATGACTTCATTTAACATTAGATAAAGCCTTTTATAAGCTAAGAATGTTGCGAAATTAGCAATCAAAGTTGATTGGTTGAATTTATTTGTCTTAAGTTATTCGTTGTTATTGCAAAAATACCAAATGTTTGGTCCTTATCATGTTTTTATGTTACTGCTATATGTTTTTTTTTGATATTGTGTCCTGTTAGTCAATTTCGTTTTTTGCTGTTTTCCCAGATCAGACGTTTTTTGTTTAAAGTTAATAAACATATTTAATTCATTATATAAAGCTATTTACACCTCTTCTTTTTGTTGATCATTCCACATAACTCTCTTACAATGGCCGCCTCTTAAAACAAAATGAATTATAATGATACCGTGTTATGAAAGCATTATCACTTTAAATTACATAATTCTTTAATGGATAAGTAATAAAGCTTAATGTTCACTATGAGAGTATCTCAGTAACACGCCATTAACCTGAAGTACCGTTAACCTCATTAAGTCATTAATAAAGTTCCTATAAACGAGGCAGTGTTTGAGACGAAAGTAAATACTCTTTGATTACACAGGATTCTTACTTGTTACATTCTTTTGTTTTTCGTTAAACAAACATTTACCGTTCATTTCTGGTTTTGTCCCATTGTTTTTGGTTTAGTGAACTCGGAGGAGACAGACATCGCCTTTTTTGTTTGAAGTTCCGACCTGTAACGCAGTAACTCTACACTGGCGGCGTGCGGCGGCACGGGCTGCGTACAGTCGCGACAATAAAAACACAACTTATTGTGGACTCTCTTTGTCAAGTTTTCATGCTCTGCCGGTCGGTACAATGTCCACAAAATGTTAAGGCGACGTTTAGTTTACAAACAGCGGGTAATTGGGTAATTGCCACTTAATTATTTAGTCCTAATTGAAGTTGAGCGACTGTTTCTTGAGAGTTTCACGCGTTAATGTTAATCTCCCCTCTTAGACAGACTCCTGAAATAGTTGTGACTGAACATTGTGCAGACAGACGTGTTTTGCGTTAATGAAAAGAAAATTTATAACGACGTTAACTGCGTAAAAGAATGGTATCAGCAAAATACTGCCACTATTTTTGTAATGTTACGAATTGCTCAGATTTCATAAAGATTTCATTCACTTTTTTACTTTGAAATATTCAAAGAATGATAGAATTTTTCCACGAGGTCTGGTGCCTAGATTATTAGCAGGTAGAAAGCAGTTAGTGTGCCGTGAATATTAGCATAAAAATATAATTGCCTAATCCGTTAAATTGAGCGCTTTAATAGACTGATTTGTTGATTATTTTTGTTTGGGAACGTGATTGCTTTTCGTGTTTATAATTTCTTTTATTTGCCTATCATGAATTTAGTAGAAAGTAATGTTAATAGTACGACAATTATTTTTCACGGTGATGAGTATTGTGAATGGAGGTCGAAAATTCAAAGTATGACTTTGACAAATAGATTCCACGTGTAGGATGAGAATTTTACGTTTCTACGCGAAATTCCTCCGGATCATGTTTCGTGGATGTGAGAAAAGCTCGCAAACCGCACGGTTGTACGCACAAAGAGTTCTCCTCAGTCACGGTACTCGGGTTACAGTTTACCACTGACATGTGAATTATCTAACCACGCTAGGACCAGCGGCCCACTAGGGTTGTCAACCGACATAGTTAAGTAGCTCTTTTTAGAGATAAAGAGATTCCTTGAATCAAATTGTGAAGCTGAATGAATACACATTGCAAAGCAACATCAAACAACGCAATACATTTCTATGTCTAAAAAACACCTGCAACTAAGCCGGGCTCACATATCCACAGTAATTACCATCGTTAATTGGACGGTAGAAAACCGGACTAGATGTGTCCAGCATCCAGTTCCAGCGGAAATGTGGCAACCCTTGGTTGATGGAGGCTGTGTAGAAAGGAGCACGCGGCTCCAAGGACGACGACGTGCGCGCCGGTTGTTCACCTCGCGGCTTGCGGCAAGAATGCGCGGGAACGGCGCGGGAGCAGATCGCTTGCGGTGCGGGACCGGCTCGGCCAATCCGCAGCCTTAGCATTCCACTGCGGTGAATCGTACACCTTCATATCACATCTCATATACTCTAAGTGTCAATGGAATTTCGCTGGTACTACCTATTCAGTACGTGTGTCTCTTGATTGCCTCGTGAGTGCGAGTAGTGCGACTACTGGGCAAGAGGTCAACTGTTTACCGGTTTGGATGGGTTTCAAAGATATTTTGAAATGACATGGAGTCTGGAATACTGCCGAGGGTATTTCCTATTACATGGTACTTATGGCACCAGCCACAAAGCAAGTGTTACGACTAGTACTCACGTGTAACCTCCAACATCCTCACCTTCCTTTCTGGGCATAAAAAGCGTACCTGTCGAGAAATGTCATGAACATTAATTTGTCATTAAAAGAGAACACAACACAACACTAGCTCGGTAACTTTGATCTTCCTCACGCGTTTTTTCTCGTTTACCCTTTTTTTTGCTTGTCTCAAATATTGTATGCGGGATGAAGTCATTCATAGCTTTGTATTTATTTTGTTTTGCTAGCTTGGAAGCTGTGGGCCAGTCGAGTACGATTATGAATGAATAAGTACCGCGGTACTTTATACTGAGTACCTTTTAACTCGCCTATTTGTATCGACAGATGCATGAGCTAAGGAAATACACCGGAGAAAATCTAATATGGGACAACGTTTGTTTTTTTACAGTCAATAATCTCTAGATGGATTTAGATTTTAACTAAAACTAATATCAAAATCTTAATTCAAAGGTTTTGGATTAATATCAGGTATTATTTCGTTTTTGACCGTAGGTGGCGCTCTGTAGTCACTTCCCACCCTCGTGGGACAAAGGCGTGAATTACTTAACCTAGTTTCAAGGAAGAACTTGAACTACTTACATACATTAAATAATTTATTTTAATGAGCCAATAAACAGGTATGATTGCAAAGGAAATGTGATACACTTGTATACTATTACATTAAAGTGTACGGAAGTAAATACTAGCAGGTCGAGCGTAAACTGTGTCGATGATATCAGTTTAACAATAATATAATATAATAACTAGGTATGCCTATTATGTTTGATTATTGGGTATATATTTATTTATTTCCATTTATTATATAATACAAGTATTGGTTTTCAATCAGTTTCTATAAGATTGATTTCATTTTGTGACATGGCTGAAATTGGAAACCTATAAGAATAAAACCAATTTCGATAATCAATATGTGATTGTTATATCACTCTTGCTCACGTATAAATATCGCATAATTTTACCGACCTCTAAAAAGGACAAGGTTCTTTTGTAATTGATAGGCATAGTTTCTTTAGATTAAAAAGAAGGCCTTGCTGAGTTTGAAAGAGCTAAATATTCCTCGATTATGGCGAAGCAAAAAGAAAATAATACTTTTTGAGAAAAATAAGACACTTGTAAAAGAAAATCACGAAACAAAATGACGTATCCGGTATCAGATATTTCCCAATGTCGATAGGTCAACGGCCTTTCCAAACGTGTTCGTACATGTAAACATTAATCTTGTTTTAATATTGTTTTGAATTTATATTGTTGCTTTATTAACCAACCATTTATATTTGAATAACTTTAGGATATTATTATCTTAAACTACACCAGTTAAGACATCATTAGAACTTAAAACGGGATATTTACCATGTTTATTAGTTTTTGTGAGTTTCCGATATTTAAGTTCTAATGATATTACTAGTGACCATGTCAGTTTAAACACAGTTAAGACTTATTTTTACTTATACGATCATGGGGAAAAATAAGCATGAAAGAAACCTAGTACTAAAGTTACACTAGGCTGTTGCACTCAACTAAAATTGACGTCATTGCTAAGCACGAGGTCGTCAAGTTGAGCGAAGTATTAAGTATATATTATTGGAATTTTTGATACGTAATTAATAGTACCGCGAAGTTATCAATAGTGCTTGCTGATTTAATCTTTACGACACTTCATAAGAAATGACTCATGAAAGTTTGTCATTTTATGATTAGATGGAACGATCGGCCTCGTTGGTCGAGTGGTCGCAAGTGCGACTGCCGGACATGGGGTCTCGGGTTCATTTCTCGGGCCAGGCAAAGTACTAATGGGCTTATTTCGGTATTTAATTTTCTCAGTAGGCTGGATTTGTGCCCAGTATATGGCAATAGGTTCACCCCCTATTACATGGGACTTATAACACAAATGGTGAAAAGTGGGTGTACATTGTATAGCGGCATTACGTGCCGTAATATGTACCTCTGTCTACCCCGTCGGGGATAAAAGGCGTGACGTTGCATAGCATGGAATACGTCTGCGGCAAAACAAGACCTTAAGAGAGGATTTGCTTGGCGAGCGAGTCGGGGATTATAGATAGTTGTCTGGATGTTTTAGAAGATGCTGTTCCTACCAGCTGTGTAAGCTGGATTATTTTTAGTATTCTGTAGTTGGTGATTTCCTTTCGTTGAAAATGCGTCTTGTGTTCGAGTATAGTGCAGCGAATTACCATTTGTAGGAGCTTAGGTGCGGACTATTAAGGACTGTTATAGATATGGCTTCATCAATGATGTCATTCGATACTCTTATACATTCCGAATCAATGTGATTTGTTGGCATTTACATTTACCAAGTGGGTCAGTTCGAGGATTAAGATTACCTTTCTTTATTTTTATTTACTGTTTAATTCGTATAATCCCCTATTATCTACTTGGGACGTATTAGTTAGCGAACAACGAGTGGTATTTCTCGAAGCTGCGGACTGCTTAGTGGGTTATTGGAGCTCCGGCTTGAAAAGCAGGAGTAGGAACAGGGTGGTTTTCAGTCAGTAAGAGATTGACAGAGATTCGTCTCTTAAAAAAAATCTGGCACTTTGGGATAGGTGTTATGTATGGTTATGATATTCTAGGTTTTTTTAGTTACTGTTGCCAAAGACATATAAGACTTTTGAAAGCCAAAGAATCTTAGCATCTAAATTACTAGTCATTAAATTAATTCATTATTGCATGTGCTTGCACGTAACAGGTGTGTGAATGAGTGTTCTATAAATAAATATGTATTTACCCCCAAATAGAGAGATGACGTAATATTTAAATGACATTATGATTTTCCTCTTTGAGTCATCATTAAAGTGTGTCAATTGGGAAATTCTAAGTTAACATTAGAAGCCGGAGACAAAGTGAAACAAAATGACTCACGAGATTTCTAAACTTTCAATTCATTGTGTGTTGTGAATGAAAATTTCCGTTAAACACAATATAAACAAATATAAATAAATAAACGAACGTGTTATTTTGAAAGATCGTGGAACGAATGTGTTATTTGGATGCGGTATCTTGTGTAGTTTCTGTGTATTGGTACAATTTACATTACGATGTATTGCATAGAATTATAATTACAAACTTCTTAGAATTTTTCTGACTGGTACCAGATCAACTACTCCAATCTTTTACGTTTCTTTAATATATTTCCAGCTGTATACTTTTGTAATAAAGTTGAAAATTAAACTTTGTCGGTATTGGATAGCTTGCCATGCTAGTGTTTGTGAAAACCTATTACACGAGACTCATAATGGGAATATTAATTAGAACTTATTGGATACTGCGATTTAGATAGATTGATATAAACTTCATTATTCATTTTATTGAACCAGTGACATGCATAACTTGATGAATTTATATTTAAAGGAAAGTGTTAGAATTCTCAGTGTTCCAATGCTTAGAATACTTAGAATTTTTTAATAATAGCTTCTAGTAAGTATTACCTATCCCGATTTCTTTGAAGCTTAATTTTATTCCCAAGTTTAGCTGTACAGGGAAGAAAATCGTTTGATTAGCTGACCATTTTATAACAACTATTAAAGTAGCATCAACAGTTTCAAAGATTAGTTTTGTCATTACGGCAGAGTTGTGTTTATTATTGTGAAAGCCAGTTGGGAGACAGAGAAACAGTTATGTTATGACTTAAAACAAGTTTTCTGTTAAAGATCCAATTAAATAAGATGTGTGAAGTGAGTGTTTACTTTTTAAAGTTATTGAGTTGTTAAAGTAAGTGGCTATTTTGTACTATTTTTATTGAGTTGTATTATTTTGGTAATAGTATGGAGTGCATAAAAAGGTTTTAAAGCAAAGTGAGTTTTGTAACATGACCTTTGATAATGGATTCTAGAAGTAGACATAGGCATTGTTTTATACATATGTAAATTAATACATCATGTATTATATTAAGCAATTTTTTCACTACTATTGAGTATTTGATCGTGGATTCACTATACGTGTAATTATAAAAGTGAAGTAAAGTATTATTAGGCAACACGATTTCGAAATTTTCATCCCGGAGTCTGGACGAGTGCCCGGTGGACGGCAATATTCCTGACCTACTTACCTATTATAAATGATTAATAATTGCAGTATTTTGGAACTAATTTATTACCTCATATTTATTTTAATGTAGAATAAACATAAGATTTTTGCTATCGTACGAGGTTTCATAGAGGGTTTGCCATGATCTCCACTCATAGTAGGTCGGGTTGGATATCGCCATTTATTGGACTCATCAGAGCCATATAAATTATTTTCAATAAAACTCTTTAAGAAATTACAATACAATTTTATTAAAACACGCCAGCCACAATATAAATAACAAGACGAATCCACCTTACTATAATTAATACTTAGTTACGGTAATGCGTGCACAATTAAAATTAATGATTACATGAGCAGTGTAAACAATTAATTAATTCATTACATAATTGTAACTTTTATTTGCTTTTTAATTTTTTGTTAACATGTTTGGTAATAAATGTAACTTGCATTATAATGATGGTTAAATGGTAATATCATTCAGTATTAAGTGACTGACAGTTTGAGCTGTCAGCTGTCAGCTGTCAATTTTGACAGTAAACTTTGGTACGAAGAATACATCTGTTGTGTGTTCATGATGTTAAGCTTTCGTCATAGTGATGTACTTTAATTTGATGGACAGGATTATGTGAACATGGATTAACGATTGTGTAGCTTTCATAACTAGATGATCCTACTAGCTTAAAGAGTAGTTGCCTGCGTTAAAATAAAAGCTAGATTAAACCTCAGCGTAAAAAGAAAAGTCACAAGTCAACCACGTTCACGGTCTTAAGGCGATAAACAGCATAAGATACAACAAGTCACGTCTCAAAATATCGTCTTTGATCTATCTTTGAATCAGAACATCGTAGTAGTGAATGTAGGTTAACCTAAGGTACGATTGACATTGAACAAGAGATTAATTGCGAGACGTCTCGAGGTGTAAACGGGTCTGCCGCATTGTTGGCACTGAGCCAACTAAACCGACTCTCGAACACAAAACAATACAACCAATAATAGTATTTACGAGTTTACGTCTAAGAAACATTAGCTCCAGACGAAGTTCTCGATACTGAACCATTAGGAAACGGCAAAAATTAAACGCGTCACTTAATATTAGTAATATTTAGAACGTCTGGGTTATTTTTGAGGCGTGCAAATTTTGATGATTTGCCAAAGTTTGTTGTGCCTGTTCGTCTCGGTCAGCTGTGGTATTTAGTTCGCGTTGTCGTGGGGATAGACGTTAGAGAAAAGAAAACAAAAAGTAAACGATGTTCATACATCGATTATGGCAATGGCATCGACTATACTTAATAGAGTCCCCTTTTAAGGAGGTGAGAATGAAAATAGTTTGGCGAAATTACGTCACTGTTCAACTTTATAGTGTTGTTTGAAGAAGATCTAATGCTGTTAATCGTCGCTTAAGCTTTGGGTCTAATCCCAGTATCTACTAGGAGTATCAATGTCAAGACGGGTTGGGTTAATGTTTACTAATACTCTCTTATACGGATAGATACTAAGATTCCCAGGTTTCTCTTATTAAAATTCTCACAGATCTTTGCGTTAAACAAAACAAACTTAAATTAAAAGTGAAACGTCTTGAAGTTTTAACAATAATATTTATAGTTATTTCCTTTTCTTATCATTCAGCATATATTGTCCTGTCGCTGTAATTGCAGCAGCATTTCCAATAACTAAATCAGTATAATACTAATAACTAGACTTAATTAGGTCTTAGCTATATCGAGATAATGAACGTCATATTCTAATTAGACGGATGAAGAGCTTTCATGGCTGCATAGAATATAATTAATGGTGCTATGTATTATGTATGGGGTCGTTAGAATGTAGATAGAGTAGATTAGCAAGCGATACATAATGTAGCACTAACTATCACCACTCGGAAATACTTGAAATATCTAGACGATGACGGGCGGACAGTCTGTGATATATTTCTAATATTATGTTTCTTTTTTCGTCTCCATCAATGTTCCGACTGTCTCTTCGTTACTTTCTCAGTAACTGTATTGTTTCTTTCACGTGCTTTTGTTTTTGTAAATTGGTTTGAGGAAAAATTTTGTATTTGAGAGTATATATTTTTTAGATGTACAATCAATCTTTCGTAAATGGATACCTATCATTTCGAGATTATTTTTGATAACTGTTTTACTCTATAGGCCAGGGTCCAGTGGCTAGTTGTCTTACTACGACCTATTTAAATCAAGTTACCAAATTTAGACCTACTTTTATGGAATTAAACCGTTACCAATATGAAAATAAAGTACAGAACGTGAACGGTTGGTTAGTGCGTCTTTCTACAAACGGTCTTCCGTACTAAAAATTCACTAGCGACCCCACGGGTCGTGATCCATAGTTTGGAAAAATATTTTCTAGGCTCACAATGACTCATATTTTAGGCACTTATAAGTTAGTCATCTCGCAATGACAATTAACATTCTACTAAGTGCCAGAGTAGATGTATCTTAAGTCTGCACTTAAGGTCCGCACCTTCAACTTTAAATCGATGAAAAACCTTGTAAACAGTAAAAAATAAAAACTTAATGGGAACTTTCAGATGAGAATATTTATCTTTACAGACAGTTTCTATACCATCTTCAACAGGGAAGTTGTAATGAAAGAGTTTCATTATCAAACCACACGTAGTTGGAAAGTAAACGATGGCAATTTGTCATTATATTTACATAAGCATTACAAGATGGGTTTCACTCTCTCTTTTATGCGTACACGCATCAGGAACTGCGTTCAAGTAAAATGTTAAACTTAATGATTGACTGTCTCGTTGATCAAATGGTCGGAAGCGCGGTTGATGAGGTCTAAAAGCCTACTAAATTCTTCGAAACGAAATTTCGAATATAATTTGGGCTAAACACTTAATTTTTTTCGCTTATGAAAGTTGTATATGGGTATGAATACTAGCGATACTTAAAATTATTAAAAACAAATTAATGAAATTTCATTTGTTGGTCAACTTATTAATAAGTAATATGAATTTGTTTTGTATGTGACTTAATTTTGGTAAAAAATCTTGGAGTTCATAGATTGCATTCTGTGCCATATTAACAACGTAATAGGAGAAAAGAAAATGACTTACGCATACTTATGTCATCCACCCTTCAAAGGGGTAACCCTTTGAGAAATAATTCATTAACAACTCACCAATGACGTCACTCCTGTCAGTAGGAAGTAACGAACTGTCAAGTGAGCAGTCAGTTAATGACTACAGCCAGTTGACTGCCGACTGCCGACTTAGATGTTGCCCTATCTTCCGGTCATTAGACTACAGTAGTGTTTCCTTTCATGCCGGATGCTGTGTGTGAGATGAATGATGGATGATGGATGATCCTCATTATTGGCTTTGTTCTGAACGAGAGTTCATTGAATGATTAGTTGTGTTGCATAATTGCGTAGTTTTTGGTTGTGAGCTTTAAATAAATTATTAAGCGTTTAATTATCTTATTGGTCGAGTGGTTTTAAATTGGGGAGTTATTGGTCTCGTGAGGAGGTATTGGGAAAAGTACCTATTACTAAGAAAGAATCCATTTTCAGATTTTTTAAAGAACAGTTACTAGAAACAGTAAATGGACATTTTTCCAGAAGTATAGCAAAAAGTGGCTGAATAGATTTTTATTCACGTACACGTACATGGTGTATCTATGCATCTTATGTGTGGGTGAACTGAGGGACCACACTGGGAATTCGCGAAATGAAAGTTCTAGGATTTAGTAGTAGACCTAAAACAATTGTAGAACGAATCTAGGAATTTGTAAACAAATATATTAAAAACTACGACCCATAAAGTGTGGTCCCTCAGTTCTCAAAGACGATCAGCCAGATCTCGGAAAGTATCTTATAAAAGAAGGTTTTGTGAATACAGACATTTAGTAAAGAATTTGTAAAGATATCTATTAAATAACAGAGCACAAAGCTTTAAAGATAAAAAAAGTATAGCAACTGAACTGTGGTCCCTCAGTCCACATAACAAAGATAAATATTTTAGTGAATATTACTGAATAAAACCGTTATTATTCTACATAAAGTTTTAGTAAAAGTCTTAAAACATATTGTAAAAAGAAATGGATCTTAAATATCGAAGCATTTCGAAGATAGCGATGATTAAAAGTGGTCCCTCAATCCTCTCCTCCACTGACATATAGACACTGCTACTGCTAGACGAGAGGAATATCAGAAAGTCTAGTGTACTTAACATTTAGTAATAGTTTTCTACTAAATAATAGGTATATAAAATTTTGTATTTCTTAACTCTAAACTGAGAAAATATGATTTTTTTAATCCTATGAAAATAGGTAGACCAGTGTGACCACAAAATCAAACAAAGTGTAGACATACGCATAGGTATTTTAGAAGAGGCAATTACCATCGATGAAGGAAACAGGAACTGTACCGCTTGTGATCACCAATTTAGTTACAATTACGAGCTTTCAAAAATAATTTCATTCGATTTGAGTGGCACTGATAAACATTGTCTTAGTAATGTTCCTGTTACCGTAACAGTAAAGAACAAAACTTACAAAATCCTGGGCGCATCTGAAATCATTCCATCATTAATTCCAGGCGGTCTTGGCCATTACCTATGTCATTGTTTTATTAATGAGCGTTTCTTTTGCTACGATGATCAACGTCTCAAAATTATTGAAAGTACTGACCAACAAATATAGGTACTAATAGTGTATCATTAAGCTACGTCCAAATGTCACTTACTTAAATAAAAGTATTTTAATAAGTGATGAGTTAATTTTGTACATTTTTTTCTACTTTTTATTAAATACACATAAGCCATGTAATAAAGCATTAAATTAACCGTACAACCTTGTTTTCGTTTCATCTGAATAATGATGTTATATTAAATAAAGAATAATAGTACTGTCTACACTTTGTTTGATTTTGTGGTCACACTGGTCTACCTATTTTCATAGGATTAAAAAATTAATATTTTCTCAGTTTAGAGTTAAGAAATACAAAATTTTATATACCTATTATTTAGTAGAAAACTATTACTAAATGTTAAGTACACTAGACTTTCTGATATTCCTCTCGTCTAGCAGCCAGCAGTGTCTATATGTCAGTGGAGGAGAGGATTGAGGGACCACTTTTAATCATCGCTATCTTCGAAATGCTTCGATATTTAAGATCCATTTCTTTTTACAATATGTTTTAAGACTTTTACTAAAACTTTATGTAGAATAATAACGGTTTTATTCAGTAATATTCACTAAAATATTTATCTTTGTTATGTGGACTGAGGGACCACAGTTCAGTTGCTATACTTTTTTTATCTTTAAAGCTTTGTGCTCTGTTATTTAATAGATATCTTTACAAATTCTTTACTAAATGTCTGTATTCACAAAACCTTCTTTTATAAGATACTTTCCGAGATCTGGCTGATCGTCTTTGAGAACTGAGGGACCACACTTTATGGGTCGTAGTTTTTAATATATTTGTTTACAAATTCCTAGATTCGTTCTACAATTGTTTTAGGTCTACTACTAAATCCTAGAACTTTCATTTCGCGAATTCCCAGTGTGGTCCCTCAGTTCACCCACACATTGCATCTTCTGTGAGGTGTGTCGCGATACGGATAGCCAAAATAACAAATCTGTATGCAAACAACATTTTGTTCTTTTTCCTTTGTTAGATTGTATTTTTATTACGTGACACGTGGGTGTTAGAACGGATTGGTTTGTTTACACCTCTGATCGGATTTTGGTATAAAGGATTAGGATTTTTCTATTTTTGATTTGAAGTCCGGTTATAGATTTGTCTCGCTTTGTTCGCGAATATTCTAGATTTGTTTTTTACTTATAGGTGCAATGATGAGATCGATATGTATACTATAAAACGTTTATATGCTTATTTTATATCTCTACTCACACAGTTTGACTTCAAGCAACCTCCCAGCTGAAGATGGCGTGATTAAACAGTCTATATGATCTTCTGATCCACAACACACTAGGGATATCTCTTGTATTGTATACATAGGCTAAGGTATCCCTTCATCGTCCAGCTGTGTTGCTTTAGTATCATTTACCCATTCGGTTAAAATATAATCACTTCCTATTGCTAGGGAAACGCAGATTCGGTCTACCCTTTTCGATAACAACAGCGCAATGATAGCACAATAAACAATAGATAGTAATTAGTCAGTACCTATGGTAAATAATGCAAATAATTACGAGAACATGTGGCAATCAATACAATTGCTGATATAAATGACATAACCATCGTCGCCGATAATTTAATTAGGTCGATGACACTTCCGTACGTTCTGTTTACCTTTGTTTTACCTACATATTGTGTACTGTAGACAATTGCACGATATACCTATTTAGTAAACATTATTTTAAATAAATTAAACTATTTTATGTCTTCTTTATCTTGATAATTATTCTACCAGTTAGGATTCCACTACTAAAGTACAATAAAGGCATTATACTTTATGAATGGTTTAAAAGAAATCAAACAATATTCCACGTATAAAAATATATGTAATCATTAATCAACCTTCCGGTTTCTACCACTAGCCCCGAGGTGGGCTAGGCCATCTAGTCAGGCTAGTTTAATACCTAGTTCCTATGTATTTTAGTTCCTGGGAACATATACACTATTCAGAGCGTTATAAGTAAAAAGTTGTTTATAAACTTGTCGTAAGAAACTAGAATATTAATAAATTCACACAGCGACGAGTTTTTCAGTCGCTTGATATTTGCGTGGGAAGCTTCGATAAATAAATACTTACATAACTTTATTTTGCGTGCCAACACTCCCATGAAAATTGGTTTCTTACGTGTGGATATTACAAATAGGGGTTGCATGACAACTTTGGTAATGTGACGGTGAATGATGGGATCAATTAAAACTTGTATAAGTTCACTAGCCATGACCGATAACGTAAAGCCTTTTTCTGAAGTTGGTAAATAAAAAATATAAGAAGCTAATAATTATAATGTCTTAAATACTTTCTAAATTCTGATATTATCAACATTGTATAAGTTACGTCGTGTCAAGTGTGACGTGCTCAACGATTACGAAACATTTTCACGTCCAAAAATTCCTTTCAATAAGAAATACATCATAGAAGTATGTGTGGCTGAATGGGTGGCAGTTATTGTGCGGGCGGTATGCGGCACAGGCGGCGCGGCGCCACAAAGCATTACGTGATTGTACGCAATGTGCTCCTCTTACAAACACAATACTTCTCCAAACGCACCTTATCAATCTACGATGATAACATTTCGATTAAGCGACTCCAATTGAATTGTTTCGGTTTCCATGTTATCGAGCACGCGACCACATTCTACATCAAATTTTATTACACCATACATGTCAACGGTGAATAACCCCTTCATAGTAAAACGACTTCATTCTTGATTGTCTTTGTTACAGGCTTGATCCACCTGCAGCTCAGTCACAATACCAAATGGAGAACAAAAAGATCCCGCCGGCGACGCAGCAGCCGCTCACCCAGCAACACCTGCTGGCACATCACGTGCACCCGGAGCAGATCTACTCCCAGCATCACCCTCAACTATCCCACCTCAGTTCTTCACAAACAGGCCAAATACAACCAAATGGCGTCATGCACCAGTTACTGCAGAGTCAGTATCACTCGAACATGAATGCACGATCTCCGCTCCTTGAAAACAGACACGATTTGTATAGTACTGGTCACAATCACGATTACGCCCGACATTATGGAGCAAATGATAACTATAATTACCCACAGTCACCACCCAGACACGAAAGGACAGAGGTGCACACAGATCAGAATGTTAATCACGAGCTACTTCACAATATACCTAAGGGATACAACGCAGAAGTCTACCAAGATTATTTAAAACGAAACCCACCGAAAGATACCAACCAAATATACCAAAATCATCAACCTATGTATAGGCCTAATGTTAATCCTAATCAGTATGGATCCAAGCCATATCTTCCATATTCAAATAGAATAGGTCCACAGAGTAACACAGAATTGTTACGTAGACAGTATAGTGAAATTCAACAAATGAAACTGCAGCAGCAGCTTCATTACCAAAATCAGGCACAAATGCACCAACAACAGAAGTTCGCCGAAAGGCAGTTGTTGCTGCAACAGATCCATGGCGTACAGCCACCACCTAACTTACAGAATAGTATTTACTCAGATGGTTCATACAGAGACTTGGATCGATACAGTAGTAAAAACGACTTCAAAGAATATAGTAGCCCTGATATACAAAAAGACATCGATAGCTATGCTAAAAACAATGAGTACAAGGAATATGAAAAGCAAAATAGACAGTATGAAGCTCAGTGGAATCAAAACCAGCAAGCTGAGTACAGAGAGCAGGAACAACAGTACAGAAGACAGATAGAAGCGGAGAAAGGGAAAAGTCAGTCTCCACCATCAGATTATAAAAGCCAAAGTCAAAAGAACAATATGAGTGTCGCATCACCGATGAAGTCTAGCGAATCTAGTACTCCTAGTGTGAAGTCTCCGTCCTCGGACAGTAGGCGGAGCAGTGGTGGAAACCAGGCTCTGCGATCACCCATAGCACACCGTATACCATCCGCTCCAGTCACCATGTCGGGGATCCTATACAAACAAGGTTCAGATGGATTAAAAGTATGGAGGAAGAGGTGGTTCGTTTTATCGGAATACTGCTTGTTCTACTATAAAAGTAAGTTCTAAAAAACATTTTATTTTTAGTATTTGGGTATCTTTTTGTGAAATTGTCGAAAATCGAAAATAAGAATCTCCAACAAGACCAGTAATTTCCATGTAATTTGATATGCTAATATGTGTTTGTATTTCAGGTCAAGACGAAGAGAAACTTCTTGGCTCAGTGCTCCTGCCGTCATACAAGGTATCGAGTTGCACCGCGGAAGACAAAGTGCTTCGGAAATTTGCATTCAAACTGGAGCACGCGAACATGAGAACTTACGTCCTCGCGGCGCCTGATCAGGAGGCCATGATGAAATGGGTGAAGTCGTTGACCATGGCCGCACTCATGCAGAGCCCCAAGTAAGATTACATCAGAGATCTAATCACTATTTACGCTCCAATGACAGCTATTCTTGACAAATGTTCACCTGATAATTGAGTTATTACACCAAAACATTTCAACAACTGGTATATTTGTCAAATCTGTTGATTTTCAACCCCATTAATTTCTATTTTCAGTGAGCAGCCGCAAAAACAGAGCGATCGGACAGCTGCGAAAATCGAGGTGGGTATTATAGTAGGCACGTATAATGTACCGGTGCAGGTGATCGGCAATTAGTTTGCTGGAGCGGAACCAAGGACAGGCATTATATGGTCGTTATAACTGCAGATAATAGTGAGGACGACGCCGCAGCAAATTGATTGTTACATTAGTAAACTGTTCAGAACCCATTTAATAAATACATCACAAATTAGTAGTTGCCGGTGGAATCAACGCTGTGCATAAATAAATGATCATTAAATACTTGTTTTGCTACAGGATGTCGATGAAATACCAACCTACGCGAACGCTCCACCGAAGCCAAGGCGCTCTAATGAAGGATACAACTCACCAAGCCCTGATATGTAAGAACAACTAATTTATTTTTTATTTAAAATCCTTCGATACGAGTGAAAGAAACAAATTATACATGTACTTATACTCTCAATTTCCATATATTACAGGTACGATCCAAACTATGACTTACTCAAAAAGCCAGCATCACACTACAGTCAAGGCACTAGTCACGCACGATATCAAGACCACGCAAATTATCCAGCCAGTCCAAACAACCAAGAGCCCACATACACTCGCAGTCCGCAATCTCCACCGCCAGTACAACAACAACCACAGTATCAAACAAAACGACCACCTTATGATACGCAACATCTCTCTCTGCCATTAACAAACACAGTCACCGACAAACTCGAGAACAACCAACCCAGTACCTCATCTATGTACAAATCTAATCCGCAATCGCCTTATTTTGATAGGAATAGAAGCCAGCAGCAAATGGCACAAGAAAACAGGGAACAAAATATATACGAGAGGCAATCACAACGTAATCCTTTCCTGCAAGATACAACTCCTCAGACGGAAACATCTTCAAAGGATGAACGAAATGAACAACAGAATAATTCTCGGTCGAATTTGAAGGAAGAAAGATCTGAATCCGTTCACAAGGACTCGTCACAAAATGATAGTAGAAATAGCGCCAAATCTAATATTGATTTGAATGCTTATAATAGAGACGTATATGGGGAGTTGACTTCTAGGCAAGTAAGAGCAGGAAGTGCTATAAACGAACGTTTAATGGCTGAGAGGCGGACGCCAGATGCTTACGGTAGATCTACAACAATGTCTGCTTATAACAAAGGTAAAATGGGAGACTACGAGGATGTATACTCACAATATGTCACCGAAAATGAATACGGTAAAACATATGCTAAATCGCCAAACCCATCTCAAGCAGATGCTGTGAGCACTTCCTCTAATCAACAACAGCAAAAGTTGCCCGGCAACTATGTAAGTTTGATTTGTGTGTTATTTAATTTTAAAATTATTCTTACGTTTTTGATTTTGTTTTACTAATGTATGATAAGAGTTTTAATCTTATTTGTTTCTTTCCAGCCCCAAGAGAAGACATTCAGCGGACCTTCAGTACTAAGGCGAAAGAAAATGCAATCGAGTGGAATTCAACCTCCAATGCCACGTCCGCATAGTGCAGATTTTCTTGAATATGAATCAAAAGCGGAAATGTTGAACAGATCCGCTCCTTCTCGCTCAGCTTATGATTCATACAAGGAACCACAACGGCCTAAGTCCAGTTTGGACATTAATTCTTACTACGACCCCAGCTCTGATAGGTACTATTCTGAAGAAAGCTACGCAGAGAAAATGCGCCAATCTGCACAGTATTTGCAACAAGGACTCGTTCCGAGTGTAGGTCCGAGGAATATGGAGATACCCCTCGCGAATTATGCAAGCGGCTTAGCAAAGAAACAACTCAGCACTGCATATTCACAAATGACGAATAATAATTACGAAGCTGAATTTAGCTCGAATCGGGATAATGTAAGTTATAATTCGAAATACGGTGATTTAGAGGCACTAAATTCTAATTGGACATTAAAGGAGAAAGAGATACAGAAGGAATATCTAAATAGAAGTGGTAGTGTTATGAGCGATGGTTCGAATGTCAGTGGTTATGTCAAAGAAGCAGCCAAATATGATACTAATGCTGATGGATTTATGAGATCTGCAAGTGCAAGGTTACCGTCGACATCCACAGAAAAGGAAGGTGAAAAGAAAGTGCAACAGGTAAACAACGCATTCAATATTAATTGAAGTGTTTATATAGCAAGATGTTTTATATGATTTTTTTTTACGCCCATACTTTATTCTTTCCAGCGTGAAGAGTCAATGAAAAGATTATTAGAATGGAAGCAAAGGATGTTGCAATCACCGCTAACCAGAAAAAGTACTCCAGCGACAATATCTCTCGCGAGGTCTCTCAATCATAGTCGCCAGTCGCTACGATCAGACCAATATAAATCCAAAACGTACACGAACGCGTCATACAATAGCTATTCTTCGGATGATGAAGGTATGTGACTACCATTGTTTCTAGTTTTCCCTTATGATTATAATGTGTTTTGTACCTAAGTAGTGTTTACTTTGTAGCATGGTTAATAACTTGAAAATTAGAATGGTTAAGTACGAATCAAGTATGAGAGAAGCATGAATCTTTTACATTTTATTTTATCGTAAATGTAATTTTAATTTATGCATGAACAATGACAACGAAGATTTGTTTTACGTACTATAAAGATGGATACTGAATATATTGTGTTATTAAAATATCGCATAGCATTAACATCCTAATGGAACATTATTTTACGCAAACAAAAATAATTAAATCATGCCATAATTTTTGGAACTCAATCCTTAATTAAATTCATTAATTGCGACTACTTTTATAATTTGGAGGCGTACAGTATTGTTTTCCCATATAATATACCCTATTCTCTTAAATAATGAAAATGCCATTTAAGAATTGATAATACTATATTCATTATTTTTATGTGTATTCTTTTATCATATACATGGAACACCTGCAGTAGCATTATGATGACTTCGCTTTGCGGAGAGGTACCTTCCTGCCTGCGGGGATATCGTGCCACTAACATATTTTTACTGGTCTATTACTCGGTGGTGGGTTACGAATCTTAGTTCTTATTGGTGATATTTTGAGTAGTTTGCATCAATCACTCTAACACCCAAAGCCAAATATACTAACATTGTGGTGACCATAAGGAACACTTTGAAACATTATTATGTATTGAATAATTACTATTGAGATAGTAATTATCGGTTTCACTTTTGCACCTCAGAGGGAACATCGGGCACTGATCTGCAAAAACCCAGAGATATGCAGGCAGGAAGGTCTCATAAAGTGAACCTAACAAGTCCTATCATTATGCGACCTATAACCCCGCACGCGCCCTCTATTACTCAAACTGATCCAATAGAAAATACTTCTAACGAGAAGATGAAAATTACTAAGGACACGGAAAATACTTATCAAAACATTTTGTGTACCATATCTGTCCCTAAAGTTAATTTGGAAGATGAACTTCAGAAGTCCACATTTGAGCCGGAACAAGAGAAAGTAGAAGAACATGTGCCGCCAACAATGTCAGAGGATGGATATGAAACTGAAGACAGCGAAGCAGAGTCAGAGACACAGATGGAATACACTGACAATGACCTGGATGAAGTATTATTAGACTCTGATGAAGAACACCAAAACAATGTTCAAAGTTGTGATGATAAGGAGACCGACATTAAAGAAGAAAACCAAGACACGATACAAAATCTTATTGAATCGAAACCAGAAACACCGCCAGTAGCTGTTTCTGGAGAAAATCATTATTTACCAATGAGTCCTAGAAAAATATCTGTTTCCGAACCTCCTCACAAAGCCATAATCGAAAGTTTGAGCGTATTCGATCAATCAATGCCTCAAGGATACGAAGATAATCCCTACGTAGAAATGAATTTAGGAAATGAAGATGACGATGGCCAAACTTATGAAGTGGTTTGTGTCAACAACGGAAAAATAGAACCTGTTTATATGGAACTTAGTAACGTATCCTCTAGTGAGTCTAAATCTCAAGAGGAATCTACGAGTTCTAAACTTTTAGATACTGCATCTAATTTTGCTGATTCAAATAATCACACCCTCAAAAGAGCTAGTAAAACTGATAAGAATTCAAAAGAGAAATCAGAAACTTCTGACGTGGACGATGAAACAAGCAAAGACGTTTCTTTACATTCACCTTTCAGTAGATTTAGTATATCAGACACATTCCGTCCAGCTTCATATTATTTAAATAGTAGTAAAAGTACTTTAGACGTTCATGATAGTTCTGACAGCGAAATATCTTCACCTCCACCAGTACCCACCTCTTCTCCTCCTTGTGATGATTTGTCGGACGACGCCCTATCAAAATACATCTTAGAGAAATTGGACAAATCAGATATGTCATATGATAATTCAATTTTGAAAATGTTAACTTCTGAAAATCAAAAGATGAACACTGTTAAACGAAAAACTACGTCATTAATGATTTATGGAAGTCGAACGTCTATTCATGATACACTATCTAGGGGTGAGAAAATTCGAAATAGCCGAGCGAGTCTCACGAATGAGAGAAACAAAATGAGTGAAAGTGCTAGTAACTTGTTGAGCAGTACTTTGCTTGATCATTACAATCATTCAAGCAGTATAGAAACAGATTCTTTGAGAAGTTATAGCGCTGAGAGAGGTTCTTCCCGGCTATCACTCGAATCGGACGTCAGTAGTAAATTTGATTTAGTGCCATCGAATTTGTCATCTGAGGTTACAAGTCTAAATGGAAGCGAATTAGCTATAGATTATAGACATCCCATTGGATATCGAGATTTAGAAATGATGATAAAAAGAAGACCTCTTTCTGATGAATCGTTACTGGAACTAGTTAAGGCTGAAATCCCACTAAATAGTGATAATCCTACGTTCGTAGATTTAGATAGATATTTAGATAACTTACAAGCTGGTACGAGTGAAGAACATAATATGAGTTTACAAGGACAACTAAATAGTTCGGCACCAGAAACTTCAAATTACAAAGATAACGTAATACAGGCAGCTTTACAAACTGCAACACACTCTCGTTCCTCAAGTACTCCTTTGAATCACAATAGTAGACTGAATAGTTATGGAAGCAGGAATTCTATCGGGCAACAATTTCGTCATTTAAGTGAACAAACGTCTAGCTATACCGGTTCACAAAGTTCATGCAGTTCCTCAGGTATACCTAAGTCACCTATGTCTTATTACTGTAAAAATTACGACGAGGAAAAGCTTTTGAAGAAGAATTTAAACAACGATGCAATTTCTGATAAGGTAAAGGAGTTTGAGAACGAAAAAATCGCACTTCGTACAGGGAATGATACGAACGCTTCTTCAACTTCTACGGGATTTCATAGCAGGGAAAGTTCAACTGAACACAGTGCTCCTTATTACTATTCTGATCTTTCTTCTCAAGAGCATATTAATGTTTTACCTACTTCCCATTACTTGAAAAATACTAACCTTCATCGAAAGCTAAATAACCAGCGCCGGAGGGGACCATTACATAAGAAAAATGATATTTCACACATTCATAATCCTATTCGAAATAATCAAATTATGTTGTCAGAACCATCTTTCGAATTGGCAACGACAGCTAGAAGCGTGTCTGTTGAGTTCTTGAGTGCTGCAGATAAAGATCCAGAGATTGACATGAAAAACATATACGAGTCGACTGGTGGGAGGAATTCTAAAATTCCCGAATCAATGAATTTATCTGGACTTGGTTGTAAAAGGAATTCAAGTAGTTATAGTTTCCACGAAAGCTCTTCGCCAGAGTCGAATGCTATTAATTCAAGTTCTTTAATAAAACTATCAAGCACTAGTATGTCATCTCACTGCAGTGGAAATTCATCAAACACTGTTTATTATGATGCTGAAGCCGATGCCGGTGCTTATGAAAATGTTGTTTGCCAAGGAGACAGACACTGGGATGAGGATTCTTTGTGGAGAGATAATTTGAGACGAGTCTCCCACAGACATGCTAGATCTATGGATGATTTAGACTCAATGCCTGCAGGAACATCGCTATCCACCAAAATAAGTGAAGCATCTGGAATGAGTAGTATAAAAAGAGTTAAAAAAGATACCATTAATAAAATTAGTAGAAACGTTACCTACGTGAATTGTGATATACAAGGTAGAGTATTGAGAAATAGAGAAAATAAATCTGGTTTTCTTGAACACTTTTTGGAGGAAGAACAAAAATTAGATGAAAACGACGTATATGTGAGTCTCGCTGAAAGTGTAGAATTATCTTCAAAACAGTCAGATGAAGGTGTTTACGAACAACTGGCTGTTGAGTCAAATAGTCCTATGGGTTACACAAATAAACTAACTTCTGAAGCTGATAAGAAACGGTTTGAAATTGATAGAGAAAAGTTAAGACAGTGGGATCTGATGTCGAGTGGTTTAATGAAGGGTAGAGTAGGACGCGTGCGGGGCTCAGGTGCTAGTGCAGGCGTGGGAGACGCTGCCTGTAGTACGGACACTGGGACCGATAGTGCAAGCAATGAAGGTATCCTCTAACATTCTATGGTCCTGTAAGGTACACTATGTAAGTTATATTTCTATTACAATATTAAAAAAGCAAAGCAAAGTCATTGTTTTAATTTTCTACAAGTGTAAATAATTTGGCATTTTTATGTTTTTCTCATCAATTTAATTTAAAATTGGATTTGGTTAAAAGGAAGCATTAAAACACGATAAGGTGTTGAGACAACTAAGCATGCGATTATAACATGGATTGATTTTTTGTAAATAGTAATCAATATTTCTACTAATACGAGAACTGATACACACTTTATCATGTTTACTTCTCAAATTTTATTATTAAATAATTTGATCTTAAGTATAATGTTAGTTGTAAATATGATACCTATCTCACGAAAGTAACTTTTTCAGCTTCTATGACAATGTCAGGCGCGCATACGGAATCTGGTACAAATAATAACTCAAAAAGTCAGCAAGCATTGTCAAAGAAAGCTTTTCTCGGAAGTAATACGTCAATTGGAAGAAGCAGTCGGGACGCCAATATACCGGTACGAGCAGTGAGCCCAAGAGTTAGATGGGTGGAAGACAAACAGTCTAACGACCACTACGGTTCACAGCAAATGTCGACGTCTCAGCAAAACGTAAGGTTCATTTTACATCACACAGAAGAAAAGCGATAAAATATAAGAAGATTGATGTTAATGTATCGATTTATTTTACAGCTAAATACATTGAATACTACAGAGGACTCCTGGGCTTCAGCCAGGTCTCCATCTAGAGCTTCTCAGCAACCCATCAGGGCTGTAAGTCCTCGAGTCCGCAGGAACACTGAAAATGATGAAATGGTACGTGACTTACATCCTATCCTATCATACTTCATAGAACTTTGTTTGGTTTGTTTTCGTTTTTTTTTTATTGTACCGTAGTCCTTAGCCTTCACCTTATTATGTATATTTTGTTTTTATTATTTTTGCATTTTGCTTTATCATTTGTGTTACGTTTTGTATTACCACATTAGCAAAGGGGGATGCAGCAGCCGAACCAAAATGAACAGTTAGGGGAGATTCCTACCGCCGGAGAACTCCTTGGTCGAACTCATGAAGAATTGGTGTTGCTCTTGATCCAATTACGGAGACGCCATGCGGCTACACATCGGGCCATCGAGCAGTGCTGCGCTCAAATCAGTAGTATTGAGGTGTTTGTTATGGCTTTTTATTATCCTTTGTTTAGTTGCATTATGTTTGTTTTCATATTTATTGATATACGTTTTCGTACATATTAGTTGTTTCCAAGAAAGTGATTCGTATTTTGTTCATTCAGTTAATATTTTTAGTGCTTCTGTTCCTAATAAAACAATTTCTTTACAGGATTGTCTCAGTTCTTTGAAAGCAATGGAACGGGAGGAAAGTCTTCAACGTCTTGAATTCCTTAAAAATCAACTAATGGAGCTGGAACATCAGTATGAGAAAAGCAAACCTCTTGTCCAACTAGTGGATAATATGGTCAAGTTGGGATCTCTGTATAACAGGCCTGGTTCTACCATCGAAAGGTTGGAAAGAAACCAGAGGCTACGACAGAAAGTTCTGGCTGAACATGCTTTGGAACAACAAAGGTATTTACTTATACTTTAATATTTAAATGTTCGACGACCTCAGCAGGTGAAAAAAAAAACAAAATTAAAATGTTACTGCGTGATATTTCAGATGGCTCGAAAGTGTGGCTGCAGGCAAATCCCTGGAAACAGAAGCAGCCAGAGCGAGAGTGGCCGAGCTATGGGCATTGGAACAAGAACTTTCTGATGAAGCCGCCATATTGCAAGGCCTGAGGACTGACAAGGATGCTATTGAGAACTTACTTTCTGGTACGAAATTATGTAAAATGAGCATTTTCTTAACAAATGATTCTTCTGTCATAATAATCCAAGGTAGAATAGTTTTTAGAAGTTTAGTAATAGAGGATCATTTTGAATCTCAGGTGTCCGTGGTAAGCTGGACAGTGTCCACAAAGGCGAGATTAATGTGGACGTCAATCCTCCAGCGCCTCGAAGACCATCAGCTCCACCCAGTCATCAGGCAGCAGGAGGCCTCGAAGAGGAACTGGCGCGCGTGCAACAGATGTTGGCACACAATTCTAAGGTTTATAAGGTTTTCGTCTATATGATGCACTTTTATTTTTTGTTTATTTATATTGTACATAGTATCTGTAAGTACTTATTTTATATCTTTGTGAGGCACCATATCTACCAATTAGATTTTCTGAAAAAAATATGTTACCCATTCTGTATTAATCTATTTTAAAATTTATTTGTGTGTTTTTGGAATGTGAATGTAATAACAACTCACAATGCATGACTGCAAATGAGGATAATAAGAATTCCGTTATTAAAAAATGTCTTGTTATTGTATAGAAATTGGAGCAGACGGTGGCGGACAACGCTCGGTTGGAACGTGAGCTGCAGCAGTTGAGGCGCGCGCTGCAGGCGAGGCGAGCTGCTGGGCATCAGCACCACGCAGCCAACCCTACCGCCATGTTGGAAGATGGTTAGTATTATGATGAAAAGCTATTTAAAATTATCGGTCAATGAGAGAGAATTTTGACATAAGCTCCAAACAGATAGATAGATTATTGAAACTGGCCTTAAGTCTGCTTCACTGTATGTCTCTTGTAATATTCAAAGAATTATGTCCAATTTATGACCATATGCTCTTGCTTACACTTTGAACCTAGCAGCGTTCATGGTCAAGAGTAACTGTATCATGAATTACTTTAATGTAACGAGTGAAGTTCTATCTATTTTATTTTCTATTTTTATGAGTATATTCACTGGTTCTTCTCTAATTGCAGAAGTGTCACGCGTCCAGCAACTCGTGACAGCGCTGCAGCGTCAGCGACAGGAGCTGAGTCGTGCAGTCAGACATCTGACCCAACAGTCACATGCGCTGCAGAATACTCACGATTCTATGCCTGGTTAGTGAACGTTTTTATGACATTGGTTACTTATTGAATGAGAAAATATCGTCTGACATGATCACAAAAAGGTGCCACATGGAATTTAGATAATTTAAAATACCATACTACTTAAGGAAGTCTTATTAAGTCTAATAAAATCGACGTAAGAGACAATTACGCGTTAAGGATTCCGTTTCCTTTCAAGAGGTATTGATGTATTTTTTTTTATTAGGAAAACGTCGTCCCATGTCTTCGTGGCAAGAAACCAACTTGGACACAGGTCACACGATCGACCACGGTCACTCTGACTACGACTATGACGTAGGACCGTTGATGCCTCCGGGTCACTACGATCATTCCAATGTTGAAACACCC
Source organism: Spodoptera frugiperda (assembly GCF_023101765.2). Classification (NCBI taxonomy): domain Eukaryota; kingdom Metazoa; phylum Arthropoda; class Insecta; order Lepidoptera; family Noctuidae; genus Spodoptera; species Spodoptera frugiperda. The sequence continues at coordinate 5,973,115 of NC_064229.1, read as the reverse complement.
CTCTATGTGGACACTAGAGGCCCCGGTGCTGACGTCACTTCACCGCTCAACAGTGAAGATTTACAACATGCTGGTTTCAGTAAGCAAACTTTCAACAGTAATTTTTTAGTAGTAATGTTCTTTATTTAGCTATTTTATTAATCTTATAATTATTTTTAACAGGCAACCTAACGAACGTAGAGAAGCAGGAGATAAAAACGGTCCGCATAGTCAAGCGAGAGAGTGAGCGACGCCAACGAGATAGGGAACGTTCCCTCCAGCCCATGTCTGATTGGCCCACTAACAACATCACTGCTAATCTCGACCAATTCCTAGAGGAAGAACTCGTACAATCACTCAATTACTCTCGATCGGCTTCACTACCCCGAAACGAACAATACGAGCAAGTATACGGCATGAGACGTGACAATAACTACTTGCAGCCGAACATGGATCTCAGTCCCAAATATGTGTCGAGTCCATCTCTTTCCAACTACGATTACTCGCAAAATATGTCTTCTCTGAGTAGTAGTTACAACAAGAGCTACGACAGATCTGGATATGATCGCACAATCTCTTTGTCAACGCAGTACTTGAACAGTCCTACGGATAGTTCCAGGACGTTGACGAATGATCCTTTGTCAAAGACCAGCAGTGTGGTCAGTTTGACAAGGTCTCACATGGAGCTCTCTCCAATATTCAAGAGTGAGGCCGCTAAACAAATCATAACGGAGATGTCTGGTGATGCTCCTAAGAATGGATCCTTACATAGGAGACAGGTGCCGAAGGAGAAGAGAAGGCACTATACTGCACCTCATCATCTTAGTGCTAAAACACTTAACGAAATGCCCAAGGATGCGTATAATCAAGACGTAAGTAATTTACTCATATTAATTTTAGAGCATATGAATATTTTAGAGCAATCTAAGTGATTAAAAATGATAGCGTCTTTAACCAAAACCATAAATGATTCCTTTGTCCAGAAGATGGGACGATCAGTGGATGATGCGGATATGGAGCGAGCATTGCGTGGCGCGGCGCCAGACGTGGTGAGATCTGCACTACCACCACAAGCCCTCAGATTGGCTGACAACACCATCGACCAGCTTCTCGCTGCACCACAGAAAATCCTCATTCCGGAGAGATATATTCCGGAGAAGGTAAGTTTAGAAATCAATGTTAACTGAAATAGAGGTTGGATTGCAAAGCGTCTTAGATTTTTTGTAATCACAATGTGACAATCTCGTCATGCTAAGTTCCGTTAGGTCCAATAATTGGTTGCATAAATTAATAAGTAATCAACGATTAATCGGCTCATTGAAGCGCATCTAAATAACAACATGCTTTCGTGTCGTTGTGTTTTGGACGATAAAATAAATTATCGTTCCGGAAAGAAGTATTGCGGAACTATTTGGCATTATGCAATTGTATTCATGCATAAAGTACTCATTGTAATAACGAGAAGTAATATTAAAAAGATTTAAGCTATGCCAATAATAACTACAAAATGAACGATCTCATTCTGGAAAATAAACCTATTTATTGTGTTTTCATAGCCCCCAGAACTGTCACCAGAGGAGCAACAAAAGAGGCAAGAGAAAGTGGAGTCGATAAAGAAAATGTTGACAGGCACATCGGCTGACCCCAACAAGGTACGCATAATACTACAGTTACATCATTAACTATTCACTTCCGAAGTAGATTTACGATGCGTTACTTCCTAAAAACATATGAACAACGAGGAATACATTTTGTGAATGAATAAATTATGACTATTTCCGATTACCAGTATTGTTTCAACTTTAATGAGGTGAATTGATTCATAATCCCAGTGACTATTTGTTACGTCTATTTCAACTTCTCTTTCCGAATTTCGAGCAACGCTTTTTCATAGTATTTCTTTATCATCGGTTGGAAATAGATCATCATCGACATAGTCGTTAACTTCATATAAATAGTTGATATGGTACAATATGTCTTGTACATCTGATGCATTTCTATCCTCATCCACTTTCACTATAAAAACAGTGCACTCTAAATTCGCTCGCTCTGCTTTCATTGTTGTTTGGAATGAACTTTTTATACTTTTTGCATGTTCATTCTATTCTATACAAATTACCCTAGAGTCTTAGATAATGTCCTGAATATAATGATTAGATTATGAATAGATTGGTGTTTGTAGATAGAATTTTGTTTGAGTTAAATTGATATTATCCAAAATGATTAAGAGAAATTTCGCCATTATTACTTAAACGATTCTATCTGCAAACACCACAATGCTTGTATAGCCGCTTCGAATGTTGGCTGTAAATATGTAAATCGGCACAGTCCTACATGTGTGTGCTTGTATGATGACCGTTAGAGTCCGGATGCTGACGAGAAGCGGCAACGGGAGCACTTGCTACAAATGAACCAGATACTCGCCAAGCAGGTCACTGAGATGAGCAAAATCATCGCCGGTAAGGACGTTGCTTCATAAGTTTTGCCTTCTACAGTTTTCTTGTATTGTATGTTTGTATTTTTGATGTTCGTTTTGATGTTTAAAAGTAATGTCAAATCTATTTCATGATTTTATGATCCTCTATCTCCTATATCTATATCAAGCTCTTTGATTAAATAATTATGAGTTCGTGTCCTAATAATAAAAGGACTAGTAGATTATGGAATGGATTTTTAGTACACTAAATTGTCGAATGTTTAAATATTAAAATTATTACTTACCTTTTGTTGTTGTAATACATAGTAAGGCTGCTGAGACGATTTTTAAATTTGGATTTTTGTAAAAGTATGTTTAAACGAATTAATTGACAATCTAGTGAACAATTTTCGTATGAATTATAACTTTAAATTAATGTTTAATATCACATTCACATTACTCTAAATGTTCATGTAGGTAGACTACTCTAAACATTTGATGGATTTTTCATATTTTGATTGATTTTGACTCACAGAATTGCCATTTTGATGTACTGTTTCTTCGATTCAAAGTAGCAATTGTTGTGTGTGTTGATGTGACTAACCTAACACGTGTGTGTCACGCCAGTAACAGTTTGCTTGATGTTGTTTGTCCCGTTTTGTGCAGGAACCAACACCGAACAAGGACCGTCCGCATCCAACCACTGATTAGCCATCTTACATTACACACCTGCACATTTCACAATATCCTCAATCCATGTCCATCTATTAATACTGGGTACTACAGCATTTGTCTGCATTACTTAATTTTTTTTTGTATCAAACAGATGATGTTTTCCCATTCCTAACATTAATCGCTTTAAATCCCTCAAAAAATATACCTATGTATGTAAATTGGCTGACTCGGACGGTTCTTAGAAGATTCCCACTACCCCGTGTGTTGCGGCATGGTTTCGTTTTTTGCATTTTGTTGTGAGTAGCTCACTTTTTATTTTTAGTTCAATTTTATTAATAGTTGCATCGTTTTATTTTGCATTTTGATGTGTGAATGGTGGATTGGAATAACAGATTTTTCCTATAAAGATTGTATTTTAATTGTTACATTTTTATTATCAGTGAAAGCGTTAGAAGAACTGCCTCAAAATGGTAATGCTGACGACTTGGACGATCGTTCACCTGACGTAGAACTGCCCATCTACCAACAAAGAGACAATTTCTTCACCTAGTGCTAGGTATTTGAGAGGATTTACATGTTACTCGATTAGTAAAATAACAAACATAGAGAACCTGCGTTCATTGTGACGTCTTATGATATTATATCTACCTATTCAACTTATCATCCACATAATTGACTAGACTGGTATTTGGCTGTCTTTGGCTTAGAAAATCTTTGGCAATTAGTAGGGTCTAAAATGTATTTACCTACATGTATTGTTAACCTAGTTTGAAACGTAACCAAGCTCGGCTTTAAATAAAAGATAAGCAGTCAATGTAGAATGTTCAATTAATAGTGTATAATGTACCTAATCGGTTTTTCGTATGTTTATAGGTGATTATAAATCAAATATTTAAAATATATGTAGGTATATAGCAACGTGTAATTGTTTCTAATTTTGTAATTAGTGGAATTATGTCGTTTTAATCTCGAAATATGTACTTGTGAGAAAATGAGAAAGGCTTCAGTTGTAACTGCTTTCAACAATGTGTAAAAGAAAATTGTTTTGTTTATAGCTAACTCTTGAATCCAATTCCGATCGATCGACATTCGTATTGTGAAATCTCGTACTCTTTCGTAATTTCGTATAGCGTGGATATTGAATGAACAAAATGGTACAGAGTTTGTTTTATATTCCGTACTCCGAACGCTATTTTAACAGCTACGATTAGGGTTATAGGTTTGACATTGAAAAAAATATTGAGATTATGTTGGATTGATATTGAGATTGGTTTCAAGAGTAAGCGCCCAGATCTGTTAGATACTTTGTGAATCTCAATGTTTGGTGTTTATAGGAACTAAATACTACATTAGTCAATGTGTTTGTTTGTGATTTGACTGCAATGTGCGTTCCACATATCTATCAAAATATCATATTACTTACTTACATATATAAACGTGTAATTAATGGCTAAGAAATGAATAGGAATTGGTATTTTTTGTAGCATTTGCTCAATTTTGTGAACATTCCTTAGCGATGTTATTTTGTAGTGTATGATACAAACGACTCTGTAAAATACGCGAATTATTTTGGCCAGTTAGTAAGTAATACATTTAAATTCAATACTTTAAGAGGTTATATTTTCTTGTGTTGCTGCTACTAATTAAGAATTTGAGCACAACGGTCAGCTATAGACGACAAATAAAATGTACTTAAAATAAGTTTTACGGCAGTGGTGGATTAACCCGATTTTGGTTTGTAGCCTATTGCAGACTGTGGCGTTCAAAACGTTAAAGTACAATAAAGACCTCTCAGAACCTCAGATTGTATTGAATTATAATGTATGTAGCTTCGATCAATTAATTTTGGTATTTAATACAAGTCTTCTATGTAAAAGGCCTTGAATTGTTACTATAGACATAAGATTTAGTGAAATGTACCTAGATGACGATATAATGTTATAGTTGCCATGATTTCGAATAGAAAGTGCACATTTATATTTATAAAAATATAATTATAATTTAACATAACGAATAACAATGCGTTTTAGTATTATTTCGTTAATTTTGATTTTGTATTTTAGTGTAAATATAAATTGTACATTTAATTTAATTTGTCTTGTACTTAGGTCTTGATTTTTTTAGTTTTTTTTGTATGTAGTCCGTTAATTATGTTTGTATTTAGTATTGTATGAATAAATATGTGAACATCTTATGCAACAATATATCACTGATGACAGAGCAACATATTTTCTTTTTTGGAAAAAATAATTCATTATTTTTATTTATACTTTTTTTCTATGAATTCTGCAAGTTAGTTTGTTTTATTGGGGATGATTAATGAATGATACGAGTAAATAATAAATAAATATTAAAGTTTTAACTGAGCGTAAAGAAAAAATGGTAAATAGATCTGTTTATTTGGGTGCGAAATCAAGTTAGTACTTATGTGTGTAGCACTAGATAGTACATTATGTACATTAATGTTCATAAATTACATAATGAAGCTTTAAATATTTCAGCCAACATTATTATGTATTTATACTTTTAATACTTTTTGTTGAAAATAGCTTCTACCGATAATATAACCAGTATTATGAAATTATAAAAAAATTAAATAGAAAAGAATAAAAATGCTTCTGTACAAAATTATTTTGTGCCATGTTTTTGCATTTTTTTTATGTAATTTGTCTATGGCAATGTTAGAAAAATATATTATACGTAACTGATAAAGGCTCTTAGAGCTATTGTGGGAAACCTTGTCCTTTCGAACCCTTTATATAAATTACCTTAATATATGAAATTTCCTTCCAAAATGTAACACGTAGTATCATTTAATTTAACACTGTCAATTATTTACCAAAAACTAATCCCTAAATAACTTTACTCTCGGGATATTCTTCCAAAACGACCTTAGTAGTCAACAATTTAAATAAAAACCTTTTATTTTGACATACTGACTTCTTCCGAATTATTGTATCGTAGGAAATATTTATTAAAATAACGAATAGTATTGATATCAAAAAATATACCTAGTAAATTCCCTCTTGAATCTTATAAAATACTAAACCTATAGATCCCAAACTTTAATAAAAACATGTAGAAATTATATATCGTCAAATATCTAACTATATCTTAGGCTTTTCAAGCCATTATAATATTATACAATTATTAAGGGAACATGATCAAGTAATTTGCTATTCCCCAATTATATAATTATATATATAAAAATAAATATATATCGCCTTATAAGTAGACTGGCCGAATAAGAATGATTTCTATTTCAAAATGTATATTAGAATTAGCTGTTAAACTTGTAGCCCCTTGTATTCAACGAATATTTATGATGGTATACTTTACATTGAGCTATATGTTTAAGCTTTTAAATTTACTGTTTATTGATTCTATAACGAAGCAAGCAGTGGACCGAGAATTATAGTTTAAAATCAATTTTCATTTCAAATGATTACCACTTATAATTTTTGTATAAAATGAATTATATTTTTTTAATCAAAACTAGTTGTCTAATAATAATTTACTGCTCGCGTTTTAAAATACCTAATTCATTTTATTATAATTCAAACAAAGTACATTTAAATCTAATCTTAAAATGTTCATTTAAAATGAAAATAAACCTGCTTGCTTCGTTGCTAGCCTAACAAAAGCCCCCAAATTAGAAGTACTATGTTGACTGCCTTAAAATGAGTTGTTGTGTAAATACCTACAGGGAATTGTGCATATTATTGTTTTAAATAATTGACTATCCAGTTTTACATGAATCCTTGTAATTATAGCGCGTATGTTGTTCACATCTGAAAATAAATGATATGCTGTATTAAAATGTTTGCGTTTTTATTTAAAACCTATTTTAAACAAAGGACCGATCTTGGATTGATTTCAAATTCAAATTCTTTATTTGCCTTGCTTAATGTATACATAAGTTCTTAAATAATTAAATTGATAACAATTAAGGACCCTGTCGGGCACGCAACTTAATTCCCGGGAAAGGTGAATCAAACACTGAGAAACTTTTCGAAATCGAAATTGTACATTATTAGGTACAATTAATACCATAATGGGTGCAAAAATATAAAAATTTTCATGTGTTGGTAAAGGAACACTAGTTTTAGAGTACATATATTAAAGTAAAGCTAGGAACGTCCCTTTTAGCGCCCTCTATTGGCGCTTCGTAAGTTCTTCCGCAAAGATCACACACACTCTCATGTAGAGAGCTTACTAAAGTCGAGTAAATACGCTGAAAGTCCAGTAGGTAGCGTAACCTGCAATAAGTAACAGGCGCTACATTTTTCAAACCTTTTATTCCCTACATTTTTAAAAGGGTTTAATCTCTGTTTTTTGCAATATGTGCATTTAATTAACTTTAATTATATTAGATAGTGCGCTGTCCTAGAAAGGAGCTCTAGTTTTTTTGGCTTATAAAGCAATAAAATTGTATTCATGTGATAGGTATGAGTAAAATAATTTTGGTAAATTAAGCACTAATGAAAAGAAATCTGATGAAATCAGAAAATTAGTGGTGTGGAGTAATTCTAGACGAGACATTTCTACCAATTGTGGTGTGCTAGGTAGATTGTATGGTCAACCACACCTCATTTAGCTAATTTATTAATGTGAGTACTCTACAATAGAAAATGAACTGTGCTATTCGTTATATTAGGTTTTATTTTCGATTGGTATAATAGGACTGTTATTATTATATTTATACAGTCCAATCATGTATCTAATTTTTAGCACGGTACATATAAAACGTACAAATGAAAGAGCTTTTATACATTATGTTATATTTTTGGTATAAGTAGGTAGGTCCTATTGTTGGTTAAACAATGGATTATTTGGCATTATAATTTCTCAGAAGCATCGTAGCATAGGTATTATAGATATCTGGCTCGTAACCAAAACAGTCGCCCATACTCCTAGAGAAATGTTACAGTTAGTATAGACATGAAAACAAGCAACCTATACCTATTGCTTACAAAAAGGAATTATGTCTAGTGCAGGTTCTGGTGTATAGGTTTACCCTAGTGGGGGTCATCATCATTTCCAGATAGGCCGATTGGAAGCGACCTGGCTAAGGCAAATAGCGTGGAGACGAGCAGGGTGTTAGCTACATTCCTTGTACATTAATTTTTTATAGGAAAAGGCGGTAAACGAGCAGACGTAAGTATCACCTGATGGTAAGCAGTAAGCAATCGACTCGTATCTGTAACACGAGACGAGTTGCCAGTGCGTTGTCCATCGATGGGGATTAAAGATTCTGTCAACTCCTTCAGAGATCAAAAAGTGTAATGGTTTCCTATAAAATGCACGTTCGTGTAATCTTGATGAAATTGATATAAAAGAAAATATAGGAGAGTGTTTATGTATTAACCCGCTAATGGTCGTTAAGATGCCGTTAGCATCGCTTATTGAATGGTTCGCGATCATGATTGATGCGTATCAAAGAAAAACCGACCGTTCTAACTTTGTAGGTATCTGTATACAGTATAGATTACATTTTTCTGGAGCTACGGACTACCTAGCGGGTTTGCTGGGACTTCGACTCGAAAAGCAGGAGTAGAAACGAGGTGGTTTTAGTCAGTAAGAGTCTGACACTCTCTTGCTTCACCCAAGGCGGGAGAAGTCATTGGATGACTCCCCCCTTAAAAAATAGATTAGATTTTGTCAGCAATATCTTACATTACTACTATATAAAACTGAAGAGTTTGTTTGTTTGTTTGAACGCGCTCTCTAGAACTACTGGTTATAATTGAAAAAATATTTTTGTGTTAGATAGTCCATTTATCGAGAAAGGTTGTAGCTTAAAAACATCACGCTACTATCAATAGGAACCGAGTAAAGCGGGTAAAATTGCTAATTAATACAAAAAATTGTCACACCATTGCTTACTACCAGGCAAAAAGGTAGCCAAGCACCATCCTATTAAGTATATAAAAATAATTGTAATTGCTAATTGTCAGTTTTAATCTTTGTACCTATATCTACTAAACTAATTAATAAACTTTAGGTAGTAGATGCTTAGTTTATTGTTTACTACTTCATAAAGGTGACATTCTTAGCTTTAGTTTATATGATAAATTATCACTAAATATCCGGAAAGTTTGTTTTTTGGGTACATTAGCATATTTATAGAACTAATGAAATAAAAAGAAAGCAGTGATCTTCGATCCAGATATGAAGTGAATGTCTTTTCTATTTCAACCTATCGACAAATTGTTACGAACTGACTGTCTGTGACAAACTGACAACTACATTTTTTGCTACTAGTGACTTGCCTGACTTGGTGGATGTTTTTGCTTTTTTCCATTTAATAAACTTCTCTTTGTGACGAATAAATGTATGGCAAGTAACTGTTTATGGATTGTCGTTCTTACTTTTAAATATTGAGTATGTTATGCTATTGTTTACTTAATTTTAAGTTGTGGCCTATTTATCACTACTCCTAGAGAATAAAATCACGAATATTATATGCGACAGTTTGTATGTTTGTGTGGTGTTACACTTTCGTGGCTCGGAAATAACGTAAAGCCGTTGGTCCTGTTCCTGACGGTCCGGCTCCGGCCGTGTGGTTTGCCATCCCATCAGGTTTAGAGAGTGAGGGAAGATGGATGGCTCCTAATATCTCCTGCGTAGTGGGCTAGTCTAGAAGGCCACCGTTAATCAAAACCGTTGGCAGAAGCTTATATTCTTATAATGCCATTTGAAATTATAAGTACTTATGATAAAGAAGAACTTATGATAATTTCTTATATTTCTATTTTACATAACATTCACGTAATTACTAAATAAACACCTAGTTACATTTAGGCTGATTCTGAAACTCCTTGTTCAGTCTAAGTGAAACACTCACTTAGAATCACTGCACTAACAAAACAGTTAATTGGGTAGTTTCCTCAATACAACAAAATAACTATTGAATTTGTACTAGTAACTAGTAGGAAATTAGCCTATTTCTTTTAAGTTTAAGTATAGACATTTCATAAATTAAACTGGTTGTAAACAGTTCAGTAGTATATTCTGTCAGTTACACATTTCTTTTATGTAATTTAAACGTGTAATTACCAAGCGTGATGTTAATTACTTCTTCCGTTTACCACCCTTCCCATTTTTCAAGCAGTTGTGCACGCGCAGTTGCTTAGATTTTTCCGTTAAGCGCGAAAGTGCTTGTAGTTATGTAGTTAGTTGTGTTCTGAAAACGAAATTTTCTTTTAGTTTGTTTTCTTAAAGTGGACTGTTGATGTTAACATACTGATCTAAATGTGATTCTTTTTTGTTTCTTAATTTCTTTTGCTTTATCACGAATATTTTGACAAATAATAACGGCTTTGTAAGTACAATTTAACCGATTTTGTTAATTGGTAAAACATATTTTTTACACTAGTATTTAAAAGTAATTATGATCTGAATGTAACAATTCAATTTGACGTTTCAATAGTGCCTAATTTATGATTAATTGAAATAAATGCTTTGGCATTTTTTTTTACTTTAGATTTTGTAGATATTGGCAGATTGGATAGAGTGTACTGGTAAACAGTACACTTACCTAAATATCTAGAGTATTCCTTTATTATTTGTCAAACATTTTCGTGGTATATTCTACTACTATCAAAGTGTGACAGAAACAAGATAAATAGACACTTCAACTTCAACTAGCTTCCTGATAATTTAGTGAGGTGAGTTACATCGGAACTCTTTGTTTCCTTACAAAGCGAGTGATTATGATTCCCTTCACATACGCAACGCTACGTGGATGCAGTTCAATGCCGCCTGTCTTCCTTCCGTTATGTTGCTCGGGAGACAATCGGCGCGTGTGACGATTCATCTTAAATGTCAGTGGACCAATAGAATGCAAATTAGAAGTATTGAATGTTCGCTGAAATGTACGGTACTGTGGTTCCGATATATTTTTTTGTTTTTGTTTTTGTGAATCAATCAATATTTTTGTTGGTATGTTTGTTTTTGTATTATAAAAATAAAGATAGTTTTTTTTTTGAAAATTATGGGTTATACAATAAAATGTGGTGTTTAGTTACACTGCGAGCTCAGCCGTATTTTACCAGGAGGCATGCAAATATAAATTAACCAATTATAATTGTTAAAAATTGAAGTTCAAATTATATAAAAAAATTAATAAAAATAAAAACTATTTACTTGAATATAAACATAAAAAAAATAAGCCAACGTCATATTAACAGATACAATGTCAAAAATCTGTATGGTTGGTTGAGTGATTAAAAGTGAGTCTGCCGATCAAGATGCATGGAATTCAAATTCAAAATTCATATTGTACTGTTGGTTCAATTCGTGTATCGGACAAAGTATTATTGAGATTTTTCACATGTTCGAAAATATCTTAGTATTCTGTATTATGTATGCCATCTCCTATTATACGGAATACGTAACATACATTACACGTAACGCACATGGGTAAAAAGTGAGTAAGTAATTTTAGTTAGAGCTACATTGTATTCACTACTACCTACCCATTCGTGAATAAAAAGCCTTAATGTTATGTTATCTTTATCCTAGAGACATAAAACAAATATTTACATTAAAAAAGTAGGAGATTTCACCCTTGAAATAGCATGGTGGTAGTAATGTAGGTCAATAGCGCATTAACTTTGTTTGTCTAACAGTTTACTCGAACCACACTATCAGGATGACATTCAAAACTCAACCTTTTATGAATATATTTAGAGTGTAAATATCAAGTCCTACTTCTAGTGGAGGATTTGTTAATGGATAATTTAAACAAGGGTCCAATTTCTAAGTTGAGCAAAATATTTATTGAGCTTTATTCAGATTTAGAAAGATTAGGTATATTAAGTGCGGAGGCTGGATTTTAAGTATTGATTCGATAAGCAAATAAAGAAATCTTTATCTTTATTTTTATGCTTTAAAAAATTGCTAATGATATTTACCTATATAAAACAAAGGATTATATTAATATTTGGGTTATATAAAATACGTATATACATTTCGATTATTGATCGAAGTATATAGAGTAAGACTTCATACCTATACCATTCATAGTTTAATAAAAACATACAGGCAAATTGAGAATCTCCTCCTTTTGGGAAGTAAAAAAAAACTAATTTGAAACATCCCCACACTAAACTGTAAAGTACTTTTCATAAGCCGGTGTTAGGTGCCCAAATTGTCTAAATTATTTTCCATAAGTCCACTCTAGGTGCCCATTCTAAACAAATTAGGTTCACGCAAAACAAATTGCGAACAACAGTCGTTATGTTCTAAATGTACCCCTAGAAAACACCTAGTGGGGTGCTTGACCCCGTAAGCTATTATTTAAATAGGATAAAATTAACCCCAAATTAGGATAAGCTACAAAAGTAATTATAATATTTCATAATATCCCAATTTTACGGTCGGCAAGAGGAACGCCTCTTATATAACGATATCAGAGGGATATTATCATTATTATGAACAGTCCTTGAGAGTCCACAACTCTGTTGGACTGTCTCCTCTACAAAAGAGGGGTTTGACATAAACTTCAACCTTATTTTTGAAGAGAGGGTGTGTCAGACTCTTACTGACTAAAAACCACCCCGTTACTACTCCTGCTTTTCGAGCCCGGGTAACCCGCTAGGTAGATCGCAGCTCCGGGTCAGCATCAGCTCTACTGTATAAAAAAATCTAAATGTATAACAAATTAAATAAAAATCAAGAGTGCGTCTAATGTAACCAGGGACTATAGTCTACTTCCAGAAATCTGCGGAAAGAAGAGCCCCTTCTCTTTAGGTGAGAAATATGTATTTTACTCTGTAATATACATACATATATAACAGAGAAACATCATAAATAAGATTATTTAGAATATCTAGCTACTGGGTCATTATCAAGACTTGTTTTTTGCATAAATATTTTCACTTCGAGACTACTTTGTAGATGCAAGTAGGTAAAGTGAACCGATATTAAGCTAAAAGGGAAAGCCTCTTGGAAGTTTTTAGTGCTTAACTGGAGTTAGGTATGTCGCCAAGTGGGTGTTTGTTGCTTTTTAGTCTTTTTGTACCCCTAAGTAGCTTCAGGGTGTCTTTTTTATTAGATACTTAGGTAAGGTAAGGACTTTTCTCACGGGTCTCCAAGTCTCGGATTGCTTCGTCGAGAATGTTTTGGAATTCTTTCTTTCCTTTTTCTGTCTCATGCGCTTTTGTTTTATGAAGAACTCTAGTGCATTTTAGGTTACAACTGGTGTGATTCTAATCAGTTTACACTGCAATAAAATATAAAGTACCTATAACATTCAAATGGTCCTGCTTAAACATATATTTACCATATATCCTAAGTATATATTGAAGGTATAAAAATCTGATAAAGCCAGTTCGTTGAACTTGCAGTCTTAACAAGAAAATTGCATGTATTTTGGTACGAACCAACAACCAATAAAAACGGTGTAGTCAATAAAATTTCGATGTCCACGTACATGCAAGTAGTTGCAAGACTGCAACATTAATTCTGGTTCATTAGTGCGATTAAATTTTGGAACTTGGAATATACGGAACATTTTTATCATTGGCATAAATTAAATGTAATAAGGTATTTAGAGCCTTTCCCCGTGGATACAGGTTTCGGGGACCGTTGGTCGACCCAAGCCCACCATTGATCTCATTGTTTGATACATTGCACTTTTGGGGAGCGTCGCCTGCGCACCATCATCGATCAAGCGGTATACAGGCTGTTGTTGTTATGATATGATTGACTTTACAGCTAGAGAAATAATCATGATATTGTAGAGTTAAATAGAAACACATTTTTATTAACCTGTCAATATGTACGAACATAATAATCGTTTGGAGATTTGAAAAACAAAATTAGGTACCTGAATATGTGTCTTTGTCAATATGCGTAACGTTGCTTTTATTTGCAATCCAGATTGAGTAGGGTCATCAAATGTCTTCAAAGTGACACATTCAAACAAGAAGAAAGGGATTTGTCAACCGCATTTTGTATTAAAAGCATTACTCATTACATTTAGGTAGTTATTTTATGATTCGGTCGCAGAAGTGAAAAATAAAAAAGAAACAGGAAAAAATTTACATTTGTTTACATCCTGTGGACGCGGCGTGCGGGAGCGCGTGCGCATAAAACGACGGTGCAGCGCCAAGCGACACACAATCACAAGCCGGCCGCACGCCGCAACACCGCAACTGTGAGTACCGCCATATTATTATTACGCAAAAAACACGCAAAAATTTCAGCTTACATGAAAATATATTTATTTCAAAACTATAATTTCAGACGACTATTCGTTTTTAAGTGTCAATTTTATAGATCAAAAGTAATAATCTAATTTTTAAAAAACTATAACTTAGCCAATAAATATTTTAAATATCAGATCGGAAAAAAATTTGCGAATGTTTTATTTATTCTAGAAGCGTTAAAATTTGAATAGTTGAATATTTACACTAAAGCTCCGTAGATCAAGTTGTTACCGGCTTTTTACCGGCGTCCGCGCACGCAGTCTGACAACTTTTGTTGTTTGTTTTTCAAATATATTTTATTTGCAAATCTAATAAATATTCATAGCCTTCATTTCCTTTAAATTTGTCTCATGTTCAGTGAAAGTGTTAGAGATTATAATGTTCGTTTTATGATAATTTTATTGACTTTCGATAGTTCCATTATGGTGTCGCTAAAATCGTTTAACTAATTCAATATTTTGCAAATGTTACACTAGATATTTTTTTATTTTGCTTTAAATTCTATTTCTTTCTTAATAAAAAAGTCAGATTTTTAACACTGTGTGTACTGATTGACTCATTTCAGTTTGTAAGAGTTAAGTTTTTCTTCAACTTAATAATTGGTTCCTCAACAATGCTGAAAAAAGTACTTTAAGAACCTAATTCATTTTTCACCCTTTCAAAATTATTGGCAAAGTGATCCTGGAAACTTAAACCTTTTTAGTGACAAAGCTTTTTGGTGATTTTTTAAAAGTATTTAGTGTTGACTAAACTTTGCCATTATGCCAATTTGAATTTAGAATTTATTACGACACCTATAATTACATTTTTAGCCTACCTATTACTGTAACATGGTAGCTTAAATTTCTGAAAAAAGAAAGCTACAATTACCTGAATGAAACTAAAAAGAAAATTGCACAACTTATAAAAAGGTTTCAAAGAAATAATTTATGGTTTTGTTACGACCCATAATTTAAAAAAATTGGAGCTATCAGTGTTTAAAAATTGTTGAATAAATTTAATTTTTAAATTGCTTCATGATAAAACTGTTTTTATAACAATCTAAGTTTAACAATGGCCTGAGATAGCACAGGTTTGTCTAACTACTGCTAATTACTGCTGAATTTGCGATTAATTGAAATTTATTACTTTGGATTTGTGATTTAGAAACGTTAAGAAAAAGTTATTTTCGCTGACCAGTTTTTTGTTTTCTTAACGACCTAAGTCTCTCTATCTATAATAACTGTTTGACATAATGACACTCTAGATAACTAGGTAGTTAAAGTCTCTAGATAAACAGGGGTATAAAAATGTTTTTTTGCGGAATCACATTGTGAGAATAAGTTTAGATAAAGCTTTTGATGGTAAAATCAAAGAGAACATTCTTTATAAATAAGTTATATTCGATTTTTCCGAAATAACCTACAGTGCACTAATGTAGTCTATATAAAACCATTTAGGTAGTGCATAAATCGCTCAACCACTCTACAAAGCATACAATATCACCGGCCGATACACTCAGTATGCACCATGTAATATGTATTATGAAACCCGCCATAACCGTACCTCATGCCCCATGTCACGGGCATGGGTTTTGTCTTCCAATGGGAACGAAGAAGCCATACTCAGACAAAGGGTTTTCACTTTCGGCCGGTGACCTTAGAGGCAGGATAACGACACTTGGGAGTGAACTCATCACCTATTTAGTATTCAGGAAAGGTGCCAACAGTACCCATCGGTTTGCAGGTAAGTCGCCAGCAGGTAAACCTACACCTTTCTGTTAAATCACTTTATTGAATTCTCAGCTTTATTGTCTGGAGATATAGTTGGAAATCCAATGAAGGAAGTTGACAAATTGGAGTAGCTTGACTTGCTGGTGACTATGTAGGTAGCAGTACGGAATCGCAACCAATACTAAGTTGATAGTTATATTGATTTTAACCTGACAAATTGTTTGCTTATGACTTGGAAAAGGGTCTTAAAACGTGGCTAAAATAATTTTATTTTTGTTGACATTTTAAAGTGTAATAAAATATTGACGGTTTTATTATTGTACTGTGGATGTGGTCGTCCGTAAATATTTATTTGGAAACGTATTCTCATATTACCTATTTGATTTGATCCAAGTTTTAGGGTTTGTTTTTGTCCTTAAAACATGATTAAAAATTTTAGTGTCTTCTTTATAGCTTTCAATTACAATGAGATTAAATTAAAGACAATTAATTTGTTTTTAAATACGTTGCGTAGAGTTTTCTCCTGTATCGTGGGTGCATTTACAAACATACATGTTTACATATACATGACACCCAGACCCGAAACAACAATTTGTAGATCACACAAAAAGATGTTCCGTGCGGCAATCGAACCCGCTACACGTTACATGACAGCCGGTTGCTCTGCTACCATGCCAATCAAGCAGTCAAATTGTAGATACAATACAATAAAATAACATTTTCATGAAAGATAAACAATTCAACAACTCCTTTGTTTACATAGACTTTATAGATAACAATCTAGCGATAAACAGATGTACACTATCTCATTATTTATGCCAATGCCGAAGCAATTAAATGTAATATCCAAAAATTCTAATAAATTCCACAACAAAGCGATATGACATATTGGAAGGGCTGGGACATTCCTGACATTTAGTACTCTAGTACCTACGTAGTCAAATGTTCTTCAGCACATTAGCAGTGTCTAGTAATTGAGCGTGAACCTTCAATTCCACTGCCAATTGAGTAATTGTTATAATAATAATAGAAGGCTTATCGTTATAATAATTATTGGTTTGTAGCTTTAATTATTATATTGTCTTGAATGTAGTCACAGTGTTTGCGATATTTCCATTTAAATATGTTGATGTATTTTTATTTTCTATCTAAATGCATTTTAATTTTTTTAAAGCTAATAATAAAAAATATAAATAAAAATACTCAATTCAAACTCAAAGTCAATGTCAAAATCGTTTATTTCAATTATACCGGGAAGACACTTTTGAACGTCAAAATGATGTTTGACTTTTTAACGTCAATGATTTCTCTATTACAATGACATTATTAAACTAAACATAATTGAATGTTTCTTACTGTCAGTGAAATAAATAGATGCGGTATGTCAATGTTTTGGCGAGCTTCACTTTTGGATCGTAAACTTTGGATTTTCCTGGAATTTGTAGGGAAGCGATAAGTTTGGAAAATACTATGTTGAAAACCGCAATCAAAATCAGTTTAGCTAAATAGTTTAGCGAGATAATCGCGCACAAACATGCATACATACATACAGGTCAAACTAAGAACCTCTTTTTTTGAAATCGGTTAAAAATTGCTCAGAATTATAATTATGAATTACCGAAACATGAATCTTTCTGACTCAGTACCTGATTGTCAATTTGCATTGCTGATGGGGTCCGACTATACCCAGATGTTGAACCGGTTCTATATTGTCTGGCAAATTAGCACCGAACGGTGCTCGATGTCACCAAATTATAAATATTTATAATGTGGCCGATGCTCGCTAAATATAGAATGACAATTGATTGTTTTAATCTTCCGAAGATGTGCTGTGACAGTATTTTATTTTCTTCTTGTCTTAATGTATGTTCGAATCTAATTATTCCAGAACTGATGGTAAAGTTTACATTGATTCCTTCACTGCAAGTTAAAATACACTTTTTAAGAGGGCTTTACTATTCAATTTTAATATATCTAGAATTTATTCAAAGATTAATTAATTTATTTTATTAATGCAAACAATTTGTAAAGGCTGACTTAATGTCTTGGGCATTGTCTCTCTTTAAGTAGTGCACAGATGAAAGTACACTTTATAAAATAAAATAGGTATTGTAATAGTTACTAATCATAATTTAAAAAATGAATACTATATATATCTTTAAATTTACTCAAGTTAATCAAGTGTACTCGAATATGTCAGTTTTTTATTTCATATCCGTATGTTTATTGCGTAAAATGTAAAATTCTAATAGTACAGTAATAATACAAGTTTGAACTATTATAAACTTAATGTCAACAGCTTAATAAAACTTTATTAACCATTGTTAAAATGAACATATAAGGTTAATTAAGTAGTATAAGATACTATTGAATTCAAAATTTTATCAATATTTCACACTCACTAAAACTAGCGACATTAACTGCTGTTTTTTTGCAGTTAAACAATTCAATTCCTAGAATTTCATGTATCTCTTTATTTCTTTTGACACTTTTATTTAGCTCTCTAAAAATCTTCATTAAATATAGGGTGAGAAAGCTCTCACCTGAACTACGATTATTTCCTATTTTTGGCCTCTGGCAGAAGCTAGTTTTTCATAGAGGTAGACCGTGTTCGTAGATCATAAATTAGAAAAAAATGTGAAGAAAAAAATATTGCAATAATATAGCCATCCACATAAACATAATAATGTTCCTTAATGAACGCTTGTTAGGTTTTATTATATTAACATAGTACATACACAAGATTATACTTAGCGGAATATAAAGCCACGCAAGTCTGATGGGTTTTAATGGAGCAAGATGAGACGCGGTCTAGAACTAAGTTGTTGCGTTGAATAACAAGTTGTATAAAGTAGTTTATTATGTTTCATTATATGGGAGAACTAGTGCGTACATAATGTATTAAAGTTTGCATGTTTTAGGAAGGAGTTGTTGATCAAAGAATTTAAAGATAACATATAGGCTTTAATAATTTTTGTTGTGATAGTTAGTACGTTATAAGTAGTTTTTTCTCATCTAGATTTTGCACAATTAGGAAGAGTGTATATTCAAATTAAAAGTATATAATCAAGTATACTTAGTTTATATATGTATAACCCACTGTGCTGCTCGGCTCCTATTTATCGTAGCATGATGTTTTATAGCCTATGGACTACCTAACACAAAAATAATTATTTAAATCGGATCAGTAATTCCAGAGATAAGCGCGTTCAAACCAAAAACTCTTCATGCTTATTGCGATGTTGAAAACGTTTGCTTGTGAACAATAAATTAGGAAAGTGTAGTGACATTTTACGTGTAACATTGTTCCGAATCACATCGAGGATTCTCAAATAATAATATCAAGGTCTATATCCTTTCGTTCATTGCACCATACTCGTGGCAAATAACGTTAGAAGTTATTGTTTATAAGATTATATTAAAAGCATATCAAAGCTATACTTTTTTTTGAGGGCGGAGAAGTATCCAATGACTTCTCCCGCCTTGGGTGAGGCGAGAGGGAGTGTCAGACTCTTACTGACTAAAAACCACCCCGTTACTACTCCTGCTTTGAGCCGGAGCTCCGGTAACCCGCTAACTTGTCCGCAGCTCTGGATATCAAAGCTGTACCTAATAAGTATTTTTATCCGATCTTAGTTGCAAGTTGAAACATTAAAAGAACTTAATTTATTCCGATGCCTACTATTATATACTCTCATGCACTTCTAATGATTGAAGTCATTAGAAATATATTTAAGCCTGGACTATTTTTAAAATTGTATTCCTTAGCTTTGGGCTTTCACATAAATCCTCTAAGAGCACCCTCCCAAGCTACTTAAATACCGTTCTTCGCCTGTTGTGGCAAACGATCAAACAGATTTCAACTCTAAGTGAGTGGGAAAGTCATTTTCCACTAAGCTATTAGTAGGTTTAGCTAGTCATTGTCTAGCGATACTTCTAATCACTAGAAACGGTTCGAAGAAATGTACTTTTTTGTTTTAAGCTGCAATAGAGAACATTTTCGAATGGAATTTTCTCAATGTTTCTAGTTTAATTAAGATTGTGTTTAAGATTTGTACGTTTCCTAAGGATGAGTACAGATCCAGTACCTATATTAATTAAAAGAAACGAAAGAGCTTAGAATTATTTAAAGAAACAGAGTTTCTTTCTAAGAGGTAATTATTATATTTGATTCTGACCTACTAGCATAGCAATACCTAATAGTTTCCTTCAGTATGATTCGTGCCCACGATTCATAAGATTACACACATGAACAGCTCATTATGTTAAATTAAATCGTCCTTGAAACATCTATTTTCATCTTAACACAACATCAAAACAAAATTTATGAACTAGGACAATGTACAGAGAGATATAAAAACGTTTCTAGATGCGACAACTTTTACTTTTGTCCACGATCGGATGACAGTTGGCAAAAAATTGAAGAGAAGTACACTCAATGTGGCATTCTATTGTGAATAGTTAAGTGGGTATTAGAAGAAGCCTAGTTTATTACAATGAGAGGTTCGGGTCAGTGGGTGACACATCTAGAGCGGTGGTACCGTTAGCCGCGGTATTGGTACTTAGCTCGGCGCATACGCTGTGCTGAGCTCTCTCTACTAATAACATTGTTTATGCACTTACCTGTCTGTTATTGACATGATTGGGATTAACGGCTTCTGTGACATGCAAATCTGTAAGGTTAAGGCTGTTGGGAGCGTTTGTTTGTTTAAATGTAATAACGTTATCATGGTAAATCACAGTGCTTTGTTTAGGTTTTCTTTTTTTTAATTACACTGTGATTTTCTCCTGTATCGTGGATGTGTTTACAAACATACAATTTCACATACACATAACACTCGGACCTCGAACAACAATTTGTGGGTCACACAAAGAGTTGTTCCGTGCGGGGGTCGAACTCGCGACGCGTTGCATGGCAGCCAGTTGTCGAGCCATTGCGCCAACCGTGCAGTCTTTGTTTAACGTTTAATGAGTTATTGCTTTTATTTTTTTTACAATCAAATTAAAAATGTATTACAGGAATATGAAATAATTTTCAATTGATTGTATTTATCTATCTAACTACGTTGGTATTAGCTTGCATTTATCTCGTTTAAAGTAAGTTTCTCTCGAATTCACGAGTGAGAATACACTACACTATCTACTAAATAAACATAGGTATTGATAAAAAAATCCCGTTGGTTTTGTGTTAAACAAGAAAAACTTGTATAAAGCCATGTTTGACAATGAGTTATTGATTTTTGTTCGAGTAAATATAAAAAATATTGCAGAAAATGTCAATGTCATGTGGGGTCGAACTTGTTTTGTTTTTTTTTAATCTCAATTTTTATTAGGGCTTTTTCCAACTTGTTTTGTTGCACACGTGGATTCACTGATAGAGGCAATCAATAAGTGACACAATTCAAAATAATCTTACGTAAAAGTTGATCAATATAATTATGCAGTTTCTAAGCCAAAGACGTAACAATCCTACAAATGTGTAGCGGGATCGAATCCTGCACGGAGCAACTCTTTGTGTGATCCACAAATTGTTTCGGGTCTGGGTGTCATGTGCATGTGAAATTGTATGTTTGTAAACGCCCCCACGACATAGGAGAAAATCCGAGTAAGGGGCGCCGTTTTTTTTTTAATTAAAATTATAGAAAATTCCTTAGAAAAGCATTAATTTGGACATAGCTATAACATCTAGTTGTCAACCGCCGTATTGTAAATAATATATGACATTAATTCATTGATGTATAAAACCCTAATTAGTTGAGACGTGGTTGAAAAGTAGATGTATACGATCATTAACTTGATATCAGGAGACCATATTTAATTTTCTTTAATTTTCCTACTCAAGGAAGAAATTCCTGCGCCTATATTATGCATATTATTGATAAGCACATCTGAGAAGGAATGTGGAACCGATTTCAATCTTATCCGTTATATCCTGCATACTGGTAATCAGCACACAATTTTCAACCCTAATCCTTTACATCTAAGTTGAAATTTGATCAAACAAAGTATACATCATTGGTGTAGCTTGATGTGCAATGTGATATAGGTAACTGTACCCAGTAGTTAGATAGTGTAGGATAATTAATTTACTTTGCAGATATGTAATATGATCCTATTATGAGATAAGGAGTCCAGTTGCAATTCTTGTTATAAATTGAAGAAACTTGCTTAACTTGTAGCATCGCTTTGCAAAATACGTTTGTTTGTAAACATTCTATAGAGAAGTTTTCGAAATAACTTTATACATAGGATTTGATGATAATAATCTTTAGTTTTATAAAGGACTTGCATTTTTACAAATTCCTAGAGTTCAATAAACAAATATTTTGGTCATAAATATCAAATCTATTGCGTTTAGTAACACACATAGATCAGATAGGTAGGCATATTAAATGTAAGTCTAGGCTCAATTTAAATTAGGATACCTATATAATTTTACTGACTCCGAAATCGAATTAGCGACCCTTTATTCGGTTCTCGGGGTTGAGAACCATGAGACTAATGAACGTTTTAAACCTTATTATACTAACAATCCCGAAAAGAAAATTCAAGTGATTATTTTTTAAGGTTTGTTTTTCATTACGATAAATATTAATTTTGGTCTTATTTCTATTGTTTTAAGGTTCAAAATGAGAGCGATACTGGCGACGTTGGCCGTCCTGGCGGTCGTAACGACTGCAATTGAAGGTAAGAACCTTTTCTTCTAAAACAAATCGGAAATAAAAGAGTGCAAAGCTATTTTCATATGTAGTTAGAAAGAGAGAGAGCATAAATCCAGTAAAACCTTTTTGTTGGTCCAACTGCAAATTATTCTATGCTGAATAAAAAACTGAATTTAGTTTTTAATGAAATTGAGAGAGATTATAAATGTTGGTACCTTGTTAATTAGTTTTGTTTATGAGCTGCCTTATGATATAACTTTTTGTATAAAAAAGCTGTAGTAAAACAGTTGCCAGTAAGTTGAAACGGGATTAGTTATGAAGGGTTATTTATCAACATTGTTACATTTCGTTCGGGTTCGATTCCCGGGTCGGGCAAAGTATTACTGGGCTCAATTCGGTTCTACGAAAATTTCTCCTGAGTCTGGAATTTTGCCTAGTATATGGCAATAGGCTCACCCCCTATTACATGGGACTTATAACATAAATGGTGAAAAGTGGATTTACAGTGGCGTTACGTACCGTAATGTGCACCTCTGCCTACTCCTTCAGAGATAAATACTTATAGTACTTATAGTAATATATTTTCAAAGAACAAAATGTAACACAAGACTGTATATAGAAGCCAATCTCCCAAAATAATCAGCTGTCTACCCACACGATTTGAGGTGGCTTATCTGACAATGGAGCTTACGGCTTACCCATTGGTTATATCAGGCGACCGATGGATTAACGGGTTTCATAACAAAGGGCGAGACGACATAAATCAATCTCCTGCTTAACTGCGGACTAAGTTGGGGTTTAACCTCGGTTATCTTGTGTTGTGACTATCGTACTAACTTATCGCTTATCTATCTTTGTTGGGACAATAAGGTGCAGCGATTTGTTTGTGTTGTTGAAATGGAAATTAACACGTTAGGAGGATGTCCTCACCTAAATGTTTTGGAGATTTATATACTACCTATAGAGATTAAGTGTTATAACAATGCCATGGAGTAATCTAGATTTCTTCGGTTCAATGCTTTAGTGGATCGAATGAATATGTAAAAGCTTTTGTCAGTAGCCTCCTCACAATACTCTCTGGTTTAGCCAAGATGAAGAGACTCTATAAGGACTTTCCGACAATAAAATAATACCTTTACCATTTTACACCTCCGCTTATCATTAGATACTAGTTTCAAACCTACCGTAACACTTCTCTGCACCACCCTGCGGTTGGCTGGTAGAGAATGCCATTCGGCATTAAGCCCGCCTATGTTCGTTTGTACATAAAGTGTTAAATAAATACATAGTACTGGTTTTAATGTTCTGTTCTTTTTTTGTTTAGCGGACAGCAAAGCGCGCATAGTATGCTACTTCAGCAACTGGGCGGTGTATCGACCTGGCGTGGGTCGCTACGGCATCGAGGACATCCCTGTGGACCTCTGCACTCATATCATCTACTCTTTTATTGGAGTCACTGAAAAGTCCAATGAAGTTCTTATTATTGACCCTGAGGTACGTTCATTTGCTTTTTTATAGAATACGAGTAAGCCGATCACCTGATGGTAAGCAATTGGCATCGTTCATGGAACCGAAACACCAGAAGTTACAAGTGTATTGCCTGGATTTTTGGGGGACGATTGGGTCACTGTTAACCTTACTTAAACAACGAAACACAAGCGTTGTTTCATATCGGTTGTCTGTGAGGTAATCAAAGCATGAGCTCTTCCTCCAAAATTTGGATTTTCGGGAGAATCAGATATGTTCAGATCATGCATTAGCAGAGTAGTAGCTCTATTCTAACTTACGGATAGTGTAGGTAAATACTCACCAGGTAATTTCCTCCTCAGAACAGTTGATTTCCTCCATTCACAACCACAATGTCTCCAAGATACTTATTAATTAATACTACATTAGTACGTGGTGACATTACATGAATATTCCATAAATATTAAAGAGTTAAATTTCATTAGGCGATACATTTTGTCGTATGCCTTGGGATTTATCCTGAGATGTCTATTTGAATATTCTTGCAAGTGGAACGTTGTTCTCGAGGGCGTTGACTTATAGTGGGGAAGATTACATTATGTTATGATGTGTGACTTTAGAAATGAAGAGTGTTGGGTTCGATTTGCGGGCAAAAAAGAGACGTGTATAATTATAGCGCATCTCTTCATTTTTCTTTTAAATTGGAGTGTAAAGGGAATTCTACACTATTCTATTATGTTTACCTCTTCTAACCTAAACTAACGCTATCTCTTGCAGTTGGACGTAGACAAGAATGGCTTCAGCAACTTCACAGCTCTTCGCAAGTCGCACCCTGACGTCAAGTTCACCGTGGCTGTCGGTGGCTGGGCTGAAGGAGGATCCAAATACTCCCACATGGTGGCACAGAAACAAACGCGAATGGCATTTGTTAGGAGCGTTGTTGGTAAGTAAGAAAAATATTCGAGTTTTGGAAAAGAGAAAATGAATTAGAAATGACCTGGAACTCACATCTGACACTAAAATTTCGTCTTTAAGTCATTTTTCCTTGTTATATTTATATGGGGAAAATAGTAAAATTCTCCCCCTAAACACAAAATAAGGATGTTTGTAAAACAAATTGTATCAAGTGTCGAGTCACAGGATCGTCGTAAATTATGGGCTGTTGTGTTGTGGCTACGAAATATATATTTCCTCATACGACGCGAACATTCCTCATTTTGTTGTTAACATAGTTTCGCGAAGATACTCCCACAAGGAAAATAAAAGAAATCACAAAATGTCGGAATTTGTTTGTGGACGGGTATTTCCTTGGACTGCGCGAATTGCAACGACTAAAACGTCTTACAGTATTAGGAAATATCGGTTTACAAAATGGTAAACAAATTGTGGCATTTGACAACAATAAGGAAACCAAGTTAGGGTTTGTACCCCATGGGAGTAGTCACGCTAGGGAGTTTCGAAATTATACCCAACAATTTTGTTCATGTTAGAGATTGTCTTACTAAACAGCTATGACGAAAATTGTATCAAGGGAGGCCATTCAATCTATTTTTCAATTTTTGCGTTACATCTCCCAAAAGTAAGCAAACACATAAATAACATCAATATTCCCGCATGTCGACTGTGTGTAAATATGATATGCCTTAATAACCGCGTCGATGTGGGAGATGGTTTCTTTAACTTTGAATATAATGCTTGTATTAAGTTACCGTTTTTCGTCTAGACATCTTAGTTTTGAAGTAAGATCTAGCTTTGACTTCTTAATTAGTTTAGTGGGAGTGTCTGTTATCTTAAACTGAGGGATATGAGGGATTCAAACGTCTATTTAAAGACATTCCTCTCTTTAAAGTATAGCAATGTTTATACGAATACCTAATTGTTAATTAACAATTACTTTATTACAATTACATACTCGTACATAAAGTATTCTTTGACTAAAGTTGAAAGTATAACTAAAACAACTGTTTCTTTTGATAGATTTCTTGAAGAAATACGACTTTGATGGTTTGGACCTGGATTGGGAGTACCCTGGTGCTGCTGACCGTGGTGGTTCCTTCTCCGACAAGGATCGGTTCCTCTTCCTCGTCCAGGAGCTCAGGAGAGCATTCATCAGGGAGAAGAGAGGCTGGGAACTGACCGCTGCTGTGCCACTCGCCAACTTTAGGCTGATGGAAGGTTACCATGTGCCTGATCTTTGCCAGTAAGTGTCATTAGGCCAACAGTACACGATTAAAAACTAAACAATAGAAACAGGTTGTCCTTTAGTAAAGTTGCTTCTTCTAAAGTGTGAATTTCTAATGAGGAAACAAACAAGAAACTTTGTTACACTTTTAAAAGTTTTAAAACCTTTGATTAATCTTTAGGTGTTCCAAAAATCCCCGTTTCTTAAAACATTTCACTAGACATTTTGCGAAGACGAAAATCTTGAAACAGTTTAATAGTTTGGAACAGTTTTATCGCTGCAAAGTTAGTGGGCGCTTCATAAATAACGGTTGGAACGAAGAAGAAACGAAAAGAGAACAAATATTGTTCTGGAGAACTTTAGAAGTTTCTAGAAAGTAAGATTTACTTGTGTTGCAGGGAGCTGGATGCTATACATGTGATGTCTTACGACCTGAGAGGAAACTGGGCTGGATTCGCTGATGTGCACTCGCCTTTGTACAAGCGTCCTCATGACCAGTGGGCTTATGAGAAACTGAATGTTGTGAGTATGACTAAATGTTCAGTTACTTAAGCGTACGCAGATACTTAATTAGAATACAGCTGGAAACTAAATCAGTTTTCATCTCTTTCTGTTGCTATTTGAGAAATCTAAAGTGAAATATTTTCTTCTAGAACGACGGTTTAGCTCTCTGGGAAGAAAAGGGTTGTCCCAGTAACAAGTTGGTGGTCGGTATCCCGTTCTACGGCCGTTCGTTCACTCTGTCAGCTGGTAACAACAACTACGGCCTTGGCACTTACATCAACAAGGAGGCTGGAGGTGGTGACCCAGCTCCTTACACCAACGCTACTGGATTCTGGGCTTACTACGAGGTAAATTATAAAGAACTTTAATTCTTGTTTCTTTAGGTTGAATTCTGTTTAA
This sequence comes from Spodoptera frugiperda, assembly GCF_023101765.2. NCBI lineage: Eukaryota > Metazoa > Arthropoda > Insecta > Lepidoptera > Noctuidae > Spodoptera > Spodoptera frugiperda. Next base: position 5,945,903 of record NC_064229.1, on the reverse strand, counting down.
AGCAACCACTTCTTATAATAAATTTCCTTCAGATCTGTACCGAAGTCGACAAAGAAGGTTCAGGATGGACTAAGAAGTGGGACGAGCATGGCAAGTGCCCCTACGCCTACAAGGGAACCCAGTGGGTCGGTTACGAAGACCCCCGCAGTGTGGAGATCAAGATGAACTGGATCAAGGAGAAGGGATACCTCGGTGCTATGACCTGGGCTATTGACATGGATGACTTCAAAGGTCTTTGTGGAGACGAGAACCCTCTAATTAAGCTCCTACACAAACATATGAGCACCTACACCGTCCCACCACCACGCTCTGGAAATACCACTCCTACGGTAAGTCAGTCTTTATGAATTTTCACCTAAATCAAGTCATATTGAATTCCCAAACCGCATTGTGGTACTAGGTTACTCATAAGATAGTAATATATTATTCACATACGAATATTCGTACGTAATACGTCACAATAAATTGTGACTCTTATCCTTTCGCTTTTCCTAACTGGAAACCATAAATACAATTGACTAATAAACTTTCCCGACGTATGAACGAAGTAGACATGCGATTAATCGCAACAGAAACAAATGGATGGTCCATTACTCATATTGATATAAATCTCAGCCTGAATGGGCGCGCCCGCCGTCAACGACGTCCGACCCGTCGGAGGGAGATCCAATCGTGACGACTGCAAGGCCGTCCACGACCACTAAGCGGCCCATGAAGCAGACGACCACTTCAAAGCCTCAAGTCGTTATTGAAGATGATGAATTCGATATTGCCGTGAGACCTGAACCACCAAAGGCTCCTGAGGCACCAGTGGTCCCTGAATCACCTGAAGTCCCAGAATCACCTGCTGTAAGATATACTTTTTAAAGATTTTTGATTTGTTGTATCTTTTCGATTTAATTTTCTTTAAATAATATTATACTTTTTTATAGGAGAATGAGATCGATGACCATGATGTCTGCAACTCTGAAGAAGATTATGTACCCGATAAGAAAAAATGCAACAAGGTAAAGTAGAAATAAGTAACTAAAATAATATTTTAAAACGTTATTCATAAATGAGTCATTAACTCAGCATATTACTTTTTACCACAGTACTGGCGCTGCGTCAACGGAAAGGGAATGCAGTTCACCTGCCAACCAGGAACAATGTTCAACACGCAACTGAACGTTTGCGATTGGCCCGACAACGCTAAACGTCAAGACTGCGAGCCCTAGACTAATCGTGCGTGAATAGGGCGCTTTACTGGTCATTGCAGAGATACCGTTTGATCGAAATCGCATTCTCCTTGCAAGACAGCTGATAAATTGGTTGCAAGCCGCTATCACTGGTGACTAGACATGCATGTAGAGACAAGATAGCTGTCACTTAAGAAGCAATTAGCAAATGAGCATCTGTCACATCACATGAAGCCACGCTGCAAATTATTCTCTAACGTCTATAAATCCAACATCTGTTTTGCAAGACTCAATTTTGTTAGCTTTATAAAGCCACCATTATTTACCCTATTAACTCGGTGTTATAAAAATATTAGTCATCTCTATGGGAACACAAAGGGCCGCTAATAAACCTTTGTGTGGTCAGCCCGTTGGGTGGATTTTGATAAAATGGTATCTTTCCTTTACGCAATGAATCATAATAATAGTCGTATTTACGAAGTTTTAGGTTACTGAACAATATTGTCGTATTTTGTTATGCAGTAACATAATACGCCAATGTTTTCTTGTCTCTAGTTTGTAACAGGATAGGATTATTGTGATGATAGGCTAGACATTTACGGTTGTAAATAATGTGTCTGATTTTTAGATACGCGTTTAATTGGAAACATTTAAAATAGACTTTCAATTAAACGGTAATCTAGTAAGAAGAACAATAAAAATGAGATTATTAGCGTAACTGCCTAAAATCGTGTACAAGACTGCATCGCATCGATTAGATTAGATTTACTATAACATAAGCAACGCTATACGTTCATTGATATAAGCAAGTATCTATCTATAAATGTCTGCGTATTTTTATACAAACAGCATAAGAAATACTTTAAATAAGTCGTGAAACATGGATACTTTTATTTGTTCTCTCTAGTTTGTTAAGAACTTGCAGTTTGCGTCGATAACTCCATTCAACAGTTATAAAGTTATGGCAGAAAATTGTGTTTATTTTATAAATTTTGTTTCGACGCGGAAGCCAATTAGACTTCGCCCGGCTTTGGGGATTTAAATGAATTTCCCAAGCACTTGTCGCGGCTGGTCGCTGGCTTAACCACCCTTATCTTAATTTATTTATTTTAATAATTTTAAGACAATAAATTATGGTAAAAATTTTACTGTGTTTTTGTTGTTTGTCCTCAAAAGTTTTGTGTTTGTGAATGAGTTATGGCGAGAATTGAATTATTGCGAGGTGTTCAAAAATTATGATGATTCTAAGGAGAGACAAAGAAATTAGTGTGAGGGTCAATAAATAACAATTTTAAAGGAACCTGCTCTATGAATTGAATGGGTAAATTAGTATTGGGTCATTGTTTAATTTATGCTGAGACTACTTAATGGGTGTTTGTTTAGGTACCTATATCTAATTAGTAAATCTTTAATTTGGCAATACCTCTAAATAATTCAAACAACACCTTGTACTAACTTATATCACCTCAATATCTCACAGCACCACGGTAATCACTTTGGAACCTGACTTTGTTTTGTATCATATTGCTCGTATCAAAATATCAGGCGCGTTTCTCTTAACGAAAACGTGTTCAGAAATCCAAATAGCTCGTATGACAGTCATGTTTGGAGGTTAAATCACATAAAATTGTTTATTTCGAAAGGGTACGTACATAAGTGAAAGGTTTTTCGCACCCTAAATATTATTTGGATACGTTTCCGTTTATCTGGTGTTCAGAAAAAATGTTTTTATTTTTTGTTTATGTTAAAAGTATGGAGAGCATTGTTTTGCGATTCGTTTTTTGGTAGGCGCCTTTTAATTGCACAGTAACGCCTATTAAAATGTAGTGGCAACAGTGACCATAGTGCCTGGACTATATGCTGTATGGTCGTAGAAATACAACTCTGAAAACTCTGAGGGATAGTGTTCTAATTGTTCAATAAACTGCTAAAATTGTCTAAGAAGTCAATTTCCACCAATATATTCCCAGAACTTGAATCCCACATTTCATGAAAGCTTAAATTAATGTCCTAAAAGGTAATTATAGGATAAATTATACGGAATGAAGTGTGGCAAGTTAATTGGAATCGGATGGTGTGCCCCGACAATTTACGTTCAACTCAAACTGATGAATGACTGCCAAATATTTTTGTTTAATTTGCTGTTTAACTATTAATTACTTCATTCAAAGTCGAATCAGCAAAATCTGTGCGCAGCCAATTATAATAAGTAAATGGATTCGTTTAATCAACGTTATTTTCGTTTCTATTCGGAATCTTACTTTTAGATGATAATGTTCGCTTTATTTCTTGCTGTTTTAAACGTCTTAGTATCGGTACAAAATATTTACAAACAAAATAAGAGTGAGTTTTGATATAGTGATTATTTACATACATACATAATGTACAATTCCACAATGTAAATTCTACATGGGATAAATTAGGTATAGGAACGCACTTTCTAAATATCAACCTGACTTCTAAGAACTCCCTTTTAGTACATTCATTTGATTTAAAAGACGGATACCTCTGCAATTACCTAAGTTCTTTTCCTACGAAATATGTCTCAGTTAATCTAACATAAACCTAATCAGACATGGTAATACAGGCTCCTAAGATCTTAATATAAACGTATGTTTACAAAAAGATGTCTGCCACGCGATTACATCTCCGAACACCCACAGCTTCAAAGTTTAAGGCCCGCTAAAGTGAACACAAATTATCAGCTCGTTAAGCATTAATTAATTTGCTACACAGATCCTCACGTTTTGTTATATCGCACATAATGTTATTATAACATTTGGCGAGTTGATTATCATAATATCGAGCTGCGTTTCGGTAAACAACTTTTGTATATTGTATAATATAATAGGTAATATTGGTATATTGTGTATTTGTATGTTCGTCGCGTGGGCGCTGGCTTTAATGTAGGCACCTTATAAGTTTTCTCTTTTCGTCTTACTTTACATCTATTTTTGTTGAATTCTTACCAGTTTGCTTTGGTTTCGATGTTGTATATGTGTGCGTTTGGTTTCTTTAAGAAATTACTTTCACCCTTTCCGATAAAGAGACTCCACTAATAGAACAATACCTTTGTGTGACTGCCAGCTGAGACTATAGGTCGGTATGTCTTGACTTTGGTATGTAGGTAGGTAGCCACATGTAACATGTAGTCTATAAGCCAGCTAATCAAATACAACACGTAGGTAGGTACTATGTAAAACCATGAGTAGTATTCCGTGGCTATTGCTTAAAATATTATATTTAGCCTTTCAGAAATAATTTAAGATAAAGTCAAAGTCAAAAAATTAGGTAATAAATAATATCTAGTCTTTCAGTCTGTCCGCCAGTGAAGCAAGGTGCTCGTTCCAAAGTGTAGCTTACAACATACAAATACAAACCTAACGATTTAATGAAATTCTCCTGACATTTAATAGCAGGTAAAAAGATTCAAAATAAAATACATAGGAAATGTATAAAGCAAGGTACTCATGTATTAAAAGTGCCTAAGCTTAACCTTTTTGGTACTAAAGCCCTATTTATTTTGCCAAGATACATTACACGTTTATGTCTGTTTAATGAAAAACATATATTGTAATTTCATTGGAGTTTATACACCTACTTAGGTGGTATCAATTACACAGGGCCGGATTTAAGGTTTGAAGGCCCGGGGGCAATTAAGAATTGGGCCGCTGAAAGTATTTTTAGAACAAAATTAATTGTCTCGAGCTTTTATTAACTACGTAAAAGTGTGTCATGAATGTGTATTATTTTTTACTTAACTTTTTTTAAGGAGCGTGTTTAAGGGGCCTTGGTGAGTGAAGATTCGTTTCTTTGGGGCCTCGGGGCTGTCTCGGGCCCTTATGGTGTCCCTTTAAAACGGTATAAATTATTTATGTCTTTTTAAAAGAAAAAACGGCAATATAATTTGTAAGTGTGTTGATATTATCATTCTTTGAAGCGTTAAACGAAGAATCCAGGTCAGAGTCCTACTTTCTTGTTGCTTTTGTGTATACCTATAGCTATACTAGCACACTGATTAAAAAAAATGCGATATCAAAAAAATATTAAATACATTTCAATTTCCATCTGTAATTCAAGTAAAAATTAACATAAGTAATTGAAAACATCGTACAAAAAATTTGGGCTCGTCCGGGATTTGAACCCGGGACCTCTCGCACCCTAAGCGAAAATCATACCCCTAGACCAACGAGCCGGCTGATGTATTTGTTGAAATAGTGGTTCTAATCACATTGAGACATGTTTAAAAAAAAGAAAGGCGTCTATGCGTATATTTTATGGTTCACTATAGACAAATATTTCGGAACTTCGAAATCTTGCGCGTTCGGAATCAAATGAGTTATTTATACTGGTGTGTGTAAGAAGAATAATATTAATCATGGCTACTACTTTCGATAAAATAATTGTTTCATTAATGTATTCAAATGTGTTTTTACATTTTTATATTGGTTCATTTAAAGATTTAATTAAATAAACTTTATGATACATTATATCTAAAAATAAATTCATAATGAACATTTTTATTAGGATTTTCCTTAGCAGACACCGACTTATGTGTGTTAAATAATAGTTTCTTACACATTCTATAAATATCCCATAGGTGTTTAATAATTTATTCTCTCATTGTATGTATTTATGTATTGAGTTATAAATAGATCGTATTGTGGTCTATTTTTGTAACAAGAAAGGGTGATGACGTCATAACATACCACGTGTATTTACCTCATATTGTTAAGCCGGATTTGATCAAAGAATATAATATGTTTTCTTAATAGCAATCTAGAATAGAATAACATGATATTATCCCATTTATTCTGCAAACGAAGGCGGAGAGGTACGACGTACTTATGTAACTCTCAATTTTAGTCTGTGAATAAACCTCCAAATTGCCTTGTTGACTGAAAATAATTATCTATTTAATAATTTGCCCGACCTGAATTTTTCACTCTCGACTTCCACTTAATCTACGAGGCTTTTTACCACAATAGGTACCTTTTAATATAGTTCCTATTTCAGACCAGTAATTTATTATGTAAATCGGCCATAGGACTTCATAATAGGAACTGGCTGGACCCTGTATACCTATACAAGTTCTGTCAAAGGATTCTATTGGTCGAACCCATCGAACGATGCCTGACCAAGCCCTATCAAGTACCAATTAATATTCATTGAATATTTGAAAAAGGAACAAAACCTTTGCCTGAGTCCCTGTATGTTCTTGTGTGTGTGTGTGTGTGTGTGTGGTTTATTTTTTTTCACTTTGACGTTGGTTATTTATTAAAGAGGTAGCATTATTAGAGGCCGGAATTCATAAGACGCATTGTCCCATGGGACTGTAATCTTTATTCCCAAGCACTACGGTTGATTTTATCAATTCTTTTATTTGTAACATTCTTATCAGCTTAATCAATGAGTTTTGTAAGCACAACTATCAGATAGGACGTAATATTTTATGTAAGTACTCATGTATGTTATATTTTTAGTGTTATCGGAATTATTTGATAAAGTTAGGTATCTAGAATTTCCCGTATGGGTTTATTCGTGGGATATTTACTTGTTTGATGTCATAGCAGTATTGTTTGAGGATGGTAAGTATATGAAATTAGGTTATTATTATTTCAGTAGAGTTCAATTCATCATAATTATGTTAATTTGATTGATAGTTAGAAGAATGATTTGTACCCTTAGTACGAGTTTACTTTACGTTCAACATAACCGAAATGAATTCATACTAAGGGTGAAAGTCATAAGAAAACGGTGCTTTTAAAGATGATATGTGTAACGCCAACAAATATCACATTAGAAGAACATTCTGATCTCATGTAGAGAGATTTCGGTAAGAGATCAGAAGCACTTTAAACCGGTATACTAATGAGACCAGATGCAAGAATGTAAATGGAACATGGGAGCCAAAGAAGGTAGACTATTAACAAAAAAAATCACGGTTTACTCACGTACATTAATGGAGAAAGGCTCTACTAGTTACGAGTCACAGAGGGACTCTTCCGTCCGTTCGTAAAACGTGATTTTTTAGTTAATTTAGTGTGTCATTACAAAAATAAAGGTAGCCTATTCTCATGGGACAAAAGCCATGTAACTTTAATAGCCCAAAACTGTGTCATATAGCAAACATAACCTCTCTTATGTCACAGCAATAAAGCTATAGCTTATCTTTCTATCAGTTACAGGAAAACCCATATGTAAAACATTTGGACGAATACCAGAGGAATTGTTTTGTTTTCGTAATTTATGAGTAACATTTACATTGACTAACTAATACCAGACACGTGTAAGTTAATACTCTTTCGTCATACATCAGCTCTCTTTCATTGAAGGAGTTTTAACACTACTTGAGTATGTAAAATATTTTTCTCTACGTAATCTTTTGAATGAACAAGAGTCTTCCTCGGCTATGGGTGTCAATGGGCTTGATCATCATCATCGGGACACAATCATCTAGTAGAAAAATAAATCTCATTTATATTCCTTACTAGCTTTTGGCCGTGGCATCGCTCGCGTTAAAAAGTATTTATAAATGGAATTTACTAAATTCCTTTCTTCGAGGTTGCCTACGTCATAATAGTTTTGTGCATGCAAAGTCTCAGCTCAATCCGTCCTGTGGTTATGGCTGTGCGTTGATTGCTCACTATTTCAGCCAGTCAGACACCTTTGAGTTAAGTTTATATATTTAGATAATAATGGTGTTAATTGAACTAGTCTAACTATTTAGAATATCTTAAGAATTTCGTCTTAGTCGACTTAATTGCCAACACATATTTTGTTACATAGGGTAAAAAAAAGTATAGAGCTCCTCCAACAATGATCCATACAAATCTAGGTTTTTAGCTTCCATTAGATTCAAGCATGCAGTTCATGCATTAATTTAATTTCTATAATATCTTGAATTCTTAGAATCTAGTAGACACTTAGTCTATATTTGCTCCATGGTGTTCTATTTTTTACAAAATACTTATTAACGAACGAAAACAAAATGAGTATAAAATCCGCAACAGGTAACTTTAATATTACCATAGCCATTAGCCATTATGCAGGTGTTAAAATTTTCATTGCAAATTGTGTAGCGAAATTACTTTAAAGGCTTCTTTTTTGTTGGAATTAGGTTACCTTTTACTCCGTGCACATTTAATGAGAAAATACAGTGAGATTGAAATTTCGGCGCTGAAATAAACACAAATAGAGAAAATCCTAAAAAAAGTCAACCACATTAAATATGAAGTACTTTTAAGTCCTGATTTTGTTTTAAAATGTTACTTTATAAATATAAAAGTATGCATTATTAAATAGTTTCCACAAAACTTGTAGAAACCGAAGTACGTACGTGGTAGAATATTGTGTGGACCCGCGCATCACGCCGCGCACAAGCGAAGCGGGCTGGCTCCCGCTCCGAACGCTAGTAGCATCGAGGAAAGCGCGGGTGCTGTCCCCACGCTACCGTTTGCCGCCATTACCGAGCTTTCCCGCGAAAAACTTATCATAGACTATAACACGAAAAAAAATTAATCAAGTGTTCCAAATTATTAAAAATGCGTGAAAAATTAAAAATGTTTACTTAGAAATTTATACAGTTCGTAATGGGGTGATTTATTAATGAAAAACCGATAAATTAAAATGAAATAAATAATTAATTTATTAAAACTTGTAGTGAATAAAAAACAGTGAAATAAAAAAGATGATTGATGTTTTAAAAGTTTTTGTGTTACGGACTAGTGAATGTTCTTGTGAAAAAAATAATTTAGAAGAAAATGGCATGAAAGGTAAGTCTTATTACCTTGTTTTTAAAATTAATTTAATTAACAATAAGCAATAATTTTCTTTTAAAAAGTAAATGTAGAATAATTTAATTTGATAATTTTGCTGTAGCAAACTAATACACTACAATCTATCACTTTTAGAAATAAAGTAAAAAAAAAACCTATTAATTTCCTCGCCACAGACAACGCAAACAAAAGAAAAACCATTTGAACCAAGTTATAAAAAATACAATTCCGTTCGTGTCAAAAAGAATTCGGGAGACGACATAAACTTGATTATTCTCGTAAAAAAAAACAGCGAGAGATAATGAATTAATTTAGGGAGTAATTAATCAATTAAGGAAACCGACAAATGAAGCCGTAAAAAAGTTTAAACAAAAAAAAAACCGTAGAAGGTTACTGGAGCGATGGTTTTGAATTCGATGACGAAGCTCATTTAAAACTGAGTGAATTTACCGTTGTAATTAGTCGGGTAATGGTTGTTGAAATGTAAACTAGAACAACGAAACCCGTCTGAGTTATGGCGTTCTAATGGTTAAAGTTTCTGAGTTTAGAGCGAGTTAAACGGGCAATTGTATTGCAGTTAGCCGACTATAATTTAGACTACGTCCATCCCGTCAGTGTCTCAAATTATTCCGAAGTGCGATTGCTTGACAAATTGCTTTAGTTGGACACCTGGGAGTTGGCTGAGGCTTTTGATCGGAGATATAATATATATAATGTTAAATTAAACGTATAATAACCGAATCAAAGTGCCATTTATTTTATTTAATAACTCGTCTCTTAGCCGTATAAAAAGGAAATGTAAAAACAAATAATCCTTTATATAATCAGGATTATGTAAGCTGGTAAAAAAAACCTTTCCCAGTCTTATGCCGATCCCAATATTTAAGTCTCAGTAGGCCAAATGTAGACCTAAGTTGACCTTCCATAAACATTTTTCATAATTGAAATTCTTATTCTTATTCTTGAAAGATAAAGATCTTATGGCATTACACATACGATTTAAAATATCAATAGTAAAATTGCAATGTAATTGAAGAAAATTCTTCCACAATTTCATTGCGACATTTAATTTGACTTTTGAAAAGTCCTCGATTCCGTATGCGGCCCCTTGAAAGTATTGGTTCGCTCTAATTTTTTGATTGGTTCGTTCGTTTATTTAAGTGTTTTCAATAAAATCACTTTAATGTTTATTTAATATTCAATTTGAACAAGATTTTATGACTGAGGAATTAATATTATTACATCCCTAATAAAATACTTGTTATTCTTTAAATTTTTCAGTTTCTTTTCACTAGTAATTTACGAAATTTCATTAGGTACCTTTGAAATTTAGGGAAATCGGTGAACATATTTATGTAAAAGAAAATGAATTTTAGTAGCAGTCACGTCAACAAGACTCTTTTCATTGTTAATCCTAATGAATTTGTTACAAAGTTTGCAAGGGTTCGCCCTAACCTGGCTATAAAATGAGTCATAGAAACAAACGACGAACATATGCGTTTAATAGCTCAAATTCAGTTTGTCAATGACTCTCGTAATGTCTCCTCATAACTATTATTTTTTATTCCCCACGATAAAATTTCCATGTTGAGATAGATTTCAATAGTAGGTTATAAATTTCTTTAGCTGCGAACGATCTAAGTAAGAGTCTGACACTCCCTCTTGTTTCACCCAAGGCGGGAGAAGCTATTGAATGATTTCCTCCCCTTTAAAAAGGTCATAAATTCATTCCATATTGGATTGATGTGTTGTTTTTAGTGGCATACTTTTTTTTTACTCAAGATAAATTATTGCGAATGCATGAATCGACGAGCATTCATGAAAAGACTGATGACTGTTGTTGGAACGAAAGACGCATGTAAGAATCGTAGCAATTTAGAATCGTAGAAAGGCCAGGAGCCCATAGCACAGGTTATCCTAGTTTGGGTTCCTGACTTCCACCACTTGTCATTTCAATTGTTTTAAACCTGGTCATGTAACGTACTACAGGATTTATTATATTAAAAATTATTATATAGGCTTAGTTTTAAGACCAATGTCTGTATTAATATGGTGGAAAATAAATAAATTCATTATTATTAATTGGCATTTCATAGTATCTGCCTACTGCCAAGGAAAAAGGCGTGAGGTTATGTTTGTATGTAAATTGTTGCGAATTTGGCCTACTACAAGTTAAGGTGCGGTAGATAAGACACTCAAATTACTTACACGGCTTAAACTATAAAATTTTACGCCTTAAATTCCCACGAAACCTTGTCATGTTTATGTAATAAGATTTTTAAACGAAAATATGACAAGGGTCTTATAAAATCGGTAACGTATCTTTAAACCTGGTTGAACAGGTAAGAACGGTTGAACTGAAAGGCGAATTGTTAGATATTGCAAGTCATTTAATAATCCATCAATGAAATGATTTAAAAATAATTCTATAAACTATGTCTTAAAAATATTATTTTTTTTCCACTCAAAAACATTTAATGATTACTTTAACTATACCTTAGTAACGATTTTGTATGGAAAACAATAGCTAGGGACTGGGTAACCATTAAATGACTCTGAGTGTGGCAGTGAGAGTAGATAAGCTTCAGTTTCATCCCAAGAGATGGCGCTACTGAGCGTAAAAGCAAAATACATTGTGATAAGATTTGTGAATTTACTTTCTATAACTAGTAAAAGTTACTTTTAAAATTCGATATTCATCCTTAAAAACATACCATATGAAAGTTATCAATATTATGTTCAAAATATGGTATACGTTACATATTTTCACGAGTGCTAATTTTCTATTCTCTCTATACAATTGTGTTAGTGATCTTGCGATATCTAGCTAAAACTGAATGGTCTATGGTTATTATTCTCTTTGAGGCGAGGCTAACGATTTTCTTGGAACTGAATCATTTATTTAGTGTTTACTCATAAATACAAATCTTAGTTTAGAAGAAATTACCCCTTCCCAATCTTTCCAATCCCCGATTCCCTAACAGTTCTTAAATTCCTAACCCCCAAAAGGTCGGCAACGCACTTGTAACACCTCTGGAGTTTTGGGTGTCCATGGGTGGCGACGATCAGGTGATCCGTCTGCTCGTTTACCGGTTTATACCATGAAAAAAATATACCAGAAATAGAGCGCTTTTTGGAACTCATTTTCCGCTATAGATTGTACTCTTGTCAAATATATACCTATAGGTATCTATCCGTGAGCGTGATTCTCCATTGATGACAATCAAAAATGAATTTTCACTTAGTCGATTGAGATTCGAAGATATTTTTCCCAAGAGGAAATATTATGGAAATTATGGATGAATAAATTTTAAAATGGAAACTCATTTTGAATTTAAATGAATCGGACTGAATTGACTTAAATGTTGTATTGTTTAGAAGTTTGAAGGGTTAACCAACAGTGTTGAAGAGTGGGTTCTAGATTGTATTATATTTTGATCTTTTGTGCGGTAAATGTCATTGGGTTTGTCACATTTCCATAATCACAATTTTCTTTTTGAAATCACGTTACTAACGTTTTTTGTAAGCCCTGGTCGCTTAAACAAATAGCATTAAAACAATAGTCAAACCATTGAATAGACAATAGAAAAGTATGTAGACACTGAATTTCACTCACGCCTTACCTAAAACACAAACGGTGAAAAGTGGATGTACATAGTACAGTGCACACTCTGCCTACCCTTTCGAGGATAAAAAGGCATGACGATAAGATACGAAGCGACGCGACACTGAATTTTGACAAATAATGTCAAAACTTATGTGCATACAGCAAATAAATTGAGTTTCTTATTCAATCGTTAGTCCGTCAAAAGACATTTGGTTTGGGGCTGCTAAGATGTTGTAAACAGAACAAATAGCCAGTCTTTCTGTAACTTTCAGTTCAAAGTGTACTCGTTCGCGGTCCACCATGTTATCGGTTGTAAGAATTATCTCGACCAATGACGGGCCACAATGCGATCTAGCTTACTTCGAATATTTTGACTTGTTTACAGTATAGCTGGTCACAAAATTCCACACAACAATATCTGAAAAGCTCTCTATGAAGTCATATTATAGTGTATCAAATGCGAGTTTGTTTTCATAACACTTACCATATCATGTGTCAGTTACTCATTGGTTAGTCACCGGGATTTACTACAGCATTGAATGCAGCCTTGACACACAGATAGAATGCTGATCCTTGACATATAAATAACGTAGAACACAAATCAGTACATAAAACTCATTTTTGCTAATCTTATCTACTATCCACAATAGATATGAAGACTCAAGAAGGTCATAGATGTAACATCACGGGAAGATTTACTGTTCTTGATGTATGTGTGTGTGTAAGTTGCGTCCAGTTCTACTGGCTTTAAGCCAAATTATTTTTTGCCAAATCTGCGAATCGTACTAACGAATAAATTCACGAAGGTCGACCCTTCTATGAAATTATAATTCTGTAATTTTACGCCGTGTTGCTTGTTAGTACCCGGAAGGTAATGTTTTGGGAATTACGCAGCGTTTAAGTAATTTGCGTAATATTGTTTAATAAAATATTGTTTAGTAGAAATGTATCTTAACGTGAGACTTAATTTTTTTTTTCATATTTTAGCTAGATGAAAATTTTAATGAAGTAATAAGAAACTATTTATTTTAATTATTTTATTTATCACCTCAATTTGACATTTTAATTACCATGCTTTACGAGAAAAATTAAAAATACATCGTTTCCTATGGATCACTATTTTTAATGAACTAGAGGTTAATATTTGAGGTTAATGACCATCTTGTTTTTGTTCGGTTCCATAACTACATCAGTTTTTTTTCGTATAAGCCGGTAAACGAGCAGCAACGGATCAACTGGTGGTAAGCAAGCGCCGCCGCCCATGGACACCAGAAAAACCTGAGGTGTTACAAATGCGTATCCGTGCGTGCGTGCGTTTTGGGCGTTAGGGATTTAAGGGTTGTTGGGGAATCGGGGATTAGGAACATTGGGAAGGGGGGTAATTGGGCTTCTGGTAACCTCACTCACACCATGTTGTTTCACGCCGGTTTTCTGTGACGCCATGGTATCACTCCAGTCGAGAGGCCGTCTCGACTGAATATTCGTGCCGAGGCATGGGTCTCCCACACTTAAAGGTTACTTTTAGGTAGGTAAATACAATTCTCTGCTATGACTGGAATTTACGACACAAATCCTTTGATCGCATTTTTCCTTTCAGTTTCATTTACCAGGATACCTTCGGTTTCTAGAAAACGGCGAAAATAAACAAATGTACCATTTAATATACTTCGAGTAAAATAAGTTGATAGTAAGGGTGCTTCTCCACCAGAGATGTGTTATCTAATAGGTAGGCTGTGAAACTATGTGACCGTTTCCACTGATACTAAGCTGTGTAGCGGTGCGAGTAGGATGCGCTATGAAAATGTGCTACCGCTAAGTAGCTGCATGAAAAAGATGCGCAGCTAGAGTATGCAATGTATTGATAGTAGGGAAATCATCCATAGCACACATCCACGGCACGCATCTTTCCATATAAAAACATATCTTAGTTGAATCCATTTTTATCAGTGCTATGCTATGTGTACCAATGAATATGATTGGTGAAAGCCAAACGTATCCACAGCAACGTAGCATACCACATCTCTGGTAGAAAAGCATCCTAAAGACGTAACTTAAGAACGTTCAAATTCTGTAATTGATTTTTTACTTTCTTACAAATTCATAAGGTTCATAATCTGTTACAGATAATTAACAGTTTTTGGGATAGCTTGATGAGCTGGCGTTAGTAGCTAGAGTCATTAAGGAGTCTATAATTAAAGATATTAAGGCTATACTCGCTGAATGCTAATGGTTTTGTGGAACGATTGTCGCATGACCTCCATACTTAGTTCGTTTCATTTCTTTCTTTTTACTCAATTGTGGGGAAGAAGGGTTAGCATTTTTTTTTCACCATTGTACGTGTTTGTACGGCAGGTTTTTGTATGGCGTTTTATTCCTGGATGAAATCGGTGATTTAATTTTGATCTTAAATATATAGGTAAAGATCATCAGAGGGCTTAGTACGAGTTTGTTTTACGTTTAACAAGATGGCAACGAGAGCGCACTCGGCACTTTGATTGGTTGGTTTATTCGTGCTGGCAAATAATCTTCTATTAAGTGTTCAGGAAGCGGGTCTACGGACGGTGAGCAAGGTTGGCTCGCCGCCCGACCAGTACCAGACCTGTACGTATACGGGCTCCGATTAGAAAAGCAGAAGTAGGAACGTGGTGGTTTTTAGTCAGTAAGAGTCTGACACTCGCTATTTTCCCCCGCTAAAAAAAGATTCAGGAAACCCTGTAATAAACATAACTAACTAACCAACATAACGTTAAGGCACCAATAATACAATGCTACATACATTTTTCTCCAGCTAAATTATATTATGTATATAGGCACGATGTATCTGCCATCTGAACAGGTCCGCTCAAACTGCTGTGGTTCTTTCCTCAAAAGACCACTACAGAATAAACTTGCACGGTTCTCCGACATCTCTAATTGATTTTGTCTGGACTTGAAAAGAGACTATGACCTCTGAGTTGGTTTCGGCATTTCTTCTCAGAGTAGTCGGATAGGCCGGCCTCATCTAGCTATTTGAAATATTGACGTGTAAAAGTGTTATGTTATAATCTATTTACAGAAATAAATATCATTTATCATTTATTTATCATTTACATGTCAAAACCAAAGGTTACATAAGGTTAATTTGAGATGTATAACACGACTGACCTTTCCTCCTCCCCTGACTATATTAAGCGGTAATTAGATACGTGGCCTTTAGCACAGGTAATTGTGATCAATAATACTTATCCTTAAATTGTTTGTGCTCCAAACTTCCTAGTGTGTGAAACTTGCTTTAGGTAAATTGATCAGGGTTGCTACTGTGGAAAGTGATTGCAAGTTTCGGGTAAATATGTTCGGTAGTTGAAATAATTTGATTATTTTGTTGTTACATACTATGTTTTGTTATTATTTATGTCATGATGTATTGTTATTTTTATGCAAAGAAGTTTGGTAGAAAATAGTGAATTGTCCATACTAATCTTTGTCTACTTCTTCAGTTGCGTTCCATAGCTTAACAAGACTTATTCCACGTTGATTAGTAGCGATTTTAATTCATGTGAATTTAGTTTAATTATATAAATAATGAATGATATGAACTCGAGTGTCTGAATTCGTGAGATGTATTTTTATGGTATAAGCCGGTGAACGAGGAAACGGATCATCTGATGTTAAGCAATCGCCGCCCATGGACACCCTAAACACCAGAGGCGTTACGAGTACGTTTTGGGGTTTGGAATTAAAGGGTTGTTATAGAAACAGGAAGATTGAGAAGTGGGGGTAATAGGGCCTCGGATAACCTCACTAACACAACGCAAGCATTGTTTCACGTCAGTTTTCTGTGAGGCCGTGGTATCACTCTGGTCGAACCGGCCCATTCGTGTCGAAGCATGGCTCTCCCACACTTAGATTGTACCAAGTGTTGTAAGTATACCTGTACCAGTACAAAATAATAGGTTTATCAATATTTCTGCTCTAGAACTAAAATATCTTTACCTTTACCTATACCTTTACCTTTCTTTACACACAATAGACAGACGCAATCAGGTTAACTAAAGTATTACATTACGAGTGTTTTGCTACCGAATTTGTTCGCGATATTTCGATAACTCTCTCGGGAACACGATGTATAAGGAACTCTTTGGTGTTTCTAGACTTAGCTGTTTGTTTGTTTTATCTGTCAATGTTAGTATATGAGATAGGTGTGTATTGAATTGAAACATAATATTATTCTACGTCTTATCGCCGAAATGTGAGTGCAGAAGTATTGGTACTTACATATAACCTATCTTGTGTACTCCTGTGTACTTAGTGCTAGACAGGTTTTAGAGGATAAGTTTATAGTTAAGTCTGTTAGATACATATTTTGTTCAGTTACAGATCTCATACTACAGCAGCGAATTTCAGGTTGCCCTTAAAAAATCGCAAAGAATACTATACTACTATATACTACAGCTATGTAGGTTATGTCTACCAAGTGAAGCAGACAAATCCTATCGAAAGAACAATCCTTTAAGTTTCATTTAAAATATTCCTGTCTACAGCATTTCCTAGTCGTGCAAACACTAGACAACTCACTTGACAAAATGGTGCCAGACAAATAGTTGGTCCTTGAGCAAATATTGTAAGGAGCCGAGGATCTAAAGGTTCCTTGGGGACGTGGACTGTATACTTACATTTGCGAAGGAACACAACCTTCACAAATACCCTATATACACAGCTACTGTGGTATTTGTTGGTTTGTTCGAGCATGCATTTTGGTACTCGTGTTTACACGTGTCTGTGAATTTCGATTTATATATTTCGCGGAAATTGTTTCTAGTTTTTTTTCGGTTCGTTGTTTGGATCTGTTGTAGATAATAGATCTAGAAATTTTTGTAATACATTTTTGTAAACTAGGTTTTTGGGTTTTTAAATGCATACATGACCTTTCTTTGTTCTAAGTCCTTAATGCATATTACTCTTACACGTTTTAATTATTATCATTAAACGGCTTTCACTTTTCTGTATTAGTTGTCGTTGGGTGGCTGTCAATGTTTTGAGCCACTTAAACCATAAATAATTACAATACATTTTAATACTTACTACAGAATATTTTTTTAGATAAAAAAAAAAGCTAAAACTATTGGAAAATTACCTAGTTCAACCAAATATCTATCAATTTGTGGTTCTCCGATAACTACAAAAGTATTGTGAAACAATATTTATAGTTTCTCAGAAAACACAAAGTTTTCTTCGAAACGTTGTAGTAACCTTTATTTCTGGTGCGTGATTTTTTACGATTTATATCAGAAGATACTATCACTCTTCGAATTACAACTTTTTTGTTTGTTATACTTACAAACTTAAATGGTAGCGTAGTTTAATTTTATAAAAGCAGGTCACTTCCACTTTATGTTTAGCGTTCAGCAGTAGACATCTTGTGGCTGATATGATGATGATGATAGGTACAGTACAGTACAGGTACAGAAATCTGGCGTCTGGATATTCGTTAACCACCTACCACCTGATATGGTGGCAGTTTTCTTATTTATAATCCGTAACATAGACGCCAACTGTTGGATGGCCGCGAACAGGTGAATTTACCTTTTGTAAATCCTGCAATCCTCAAGCCATTGTGAAAAACAAACCCCTTTTTTGAGACACCTTTCTTTAACAATTGACGTATTTCAGTTGATGATGATGATGATGATATACATACTTACATAGGTGCCAAATGATCCTGAAGACTTATAAGTTACTAGCCACTTCCGCGTGGTTTCACCCGCTCTGCTCGGTTCCTATTGATCATTGCGTGATGTTTTATAGCCTGTAACCTTCCTCGATGGGGTATTGTTTTTTGATCTAAACAAAAGATTAGTTGATTAGAAAGATTAGATGGAAGTTATTATCGTTATTTAGTGACATAGTAATTCCGAAATTTTCTTTGCGGAGTATCGAATTAATACGACAGGCATTAGCAACCATATTAATTTAGTCAACTTAGAAACTTTGTAATCACGTAACGCGATAACTTAATGAAGTACCAATTACTTGTTTATCACTGTTGTTGTTCCAAATAAGTTTATGTGGGTCATATTAAGTGTAAGTTTATTAATCGTGAACGTAAAGCTTGACGCTTTGTTTCATTGAGGGGAGTGTGTTTGATGATAAAAAGGTTTTTTATGAAAATAAGATCATAACTAAACGTGCAAAAATGCTTGTCGGTTAACCCTTAAACGACGAAACGACAATCATGAAACGACTGATGACTGTTGATGCAGCAAAAGAAGTATGTAAGATTCATAGCAATTGGCGTCCCAATGTCTCTACTTGGGACATGGGAGACAGGCGTGAGGTTCCGTATGTATGTATGTAAGATCACAACTACGTCTACGCACTGGGCATGGTATAGTATGCAATGTAATTTATAATTTTCGAGTTAATAGAGCAACAATTTACGTTTAACATGAGAAACAAAAGTTAAAAATTTAATAGGGGTTGCTTTAAAAGTAAAGTTTTCTAGAATTTTAGATATAATATCTTACATAGAAGCAAATTATAAACACAGAACCGTTTTGTAACATAAGAATATTATGGTAATTTGCCACGAAGTTAGGTTACAGCAATATTTCCTTGAAAAGTTTAACAAACTGAATTTTCTTCCACGTGTAATATATCTACATGGAAAATTCTACAATTTATCAGCTGTTCTGTTGCAGGATCTTAGGTAACAATATATAAGGAGCTTTAAAAGCATCTGCCACGGCTTTGATTACAATAGTACCTAAATATAAATTATTGATTTTGACTAATTTTTCTTTATACAAAAATTTATCTCTTTCACTGTCTCTATCGTTTCATCAATGAAAATAAATTGATAGCAATTCTTTCTGCTCTGCATAAAGTGGTTCACAAATACGCAAGATGCGACAATGATGAGTCAATGTTTATTTAACTTCTTTATGTTACCAAAATAAATTACTGGTCTGGGGTACGAAATTTCTTCACTATTACAGTAGTAATGTAATGTATCAATCTTCAAAAACAACATTACCTCCCATTTAACCGTGGTAGATAATTTTAGAACACCTTATATTAGTTACCTAAATTCTTTACTATGACCAAGTAATCAATCAGATCAACATCTAATTCAACTCGTTTCAGAATGTTTCGGATTTTATTTTGGTAGACTTAAGTACAAAGTTTGACTGTTTTGCATAAGGCGTGATCAATTTGCAAGACCTCACAGGATTGATCATGATTTGAAAAGAGTTTTATGACCGATATTGTCGGCTTATATAGCATTACATTAATATTCTGTATTAGTGAAAAGAAGACGCGTTCTGAGTGATACATAGGCATCTATCTCATCTCTTTAGGAAATACAATCTGTAATCAAAATGTTATGTACGCTCTCATATTTATTAAACACATAATAAAAAGTCTAGTGTCCACTAAAACAAACTATAACATAAATAAGAATTAGTGTTAATTCATTTTGACTTTATAGGCGAAAATAAATCTAAGTGACATGTTTACGACTTGTGTTACCTTTTAACCGATGTTATATAGTTATTATATATTATATTATGTCATATGAAATGTAGCACCTTCTTGGAAACTAATATTGAAGATAGAAAGTACATTAGTCCTGTAATAAGTTCTCAGACAACATTTGTCTGGAGACGAGAGCCTATTTGTGTACACAATGGAGGTAAATGTATTTTTAGATACATTATATCTTATGTATGACCCATTCAGACTCTATATTTGTATGTAAGAAAAAAAAGCTTATACTATGTCAAGTTCTTTATTAAGGTAAAAAGAGGTGTAATAATAGTAAGCATCTTCTTTTAATCAGTTAATAAGCTGCGAGTCTTCAAACTCTTAGTAAAGGTGTATCGATGTCGATTGTTTTAACACCTAAATATCTCCCGTTTCTAAGAAATCCGTCTGTATTCATAAAGTTAATTACTTAACTGGTTAGCTATTAAATATGGATTTACCAGTCAGATTACGAGAATTCGATCTATCGCGATTTGATCGGCCGTAGCGCGGCGTCTCACTGTCAAGAAAGCAAATTTTTGCTTGTACTTTAAAGCAAAAAATACATTTATTTTAAACCTTTACACTTTAGGATCTTTTTAGGCTGTTTTTATCGAAAAATTCAAGTAAAAAAGGTGTTATTCAACAAGATTAAGCGAGCTGTTGGAAATGATAAAATCGATAGCATTCGCTCGGCGCCTGCAAGACTAATGCCGATTCTCAGAATGCTCGCCTTTCGCTACTTTTGCTATCGATGCCCGGTTGTGGCTTTCCCATTGATATTTTAGTTTGAAGGCCTATGTAATATGAACTGACCTTTGCTGTTACCTCACCGTGTTGTTGGTTTTCAGCTGAAACTAGTGAAATGTTTACTCAGCCAATAGTTGTTTAGGGTATCTGTCAGAGAAGCTCGGGCCCATGCGATAGGTTACAGGTAACTTTTATCTTTTAACTTTAGTTTTGGTTAAAAAATATTTGTTATCTATCTAAAAAGGAACAATTTAAACTAAGAAACAACTTTGAAATACTCTCCACGGAAGGAGATTCTAAATAAGATTCAATGTAGGTATAATTGTATGGAAAAAGTCCCATATAAATGGATACAAAATTTTTACATAATATGATATTGAAGAAAAATGAAGGGATTTCCAATATCAGAATATAAGTAGGTGTTTTATTTCTCATGCGGGAACATTTTTATGATGGCGTTGAATATGAATTAAGTTCCTCAGTGAAGACGACACGTGTTGACTCCTGATCAATGAGATTGTAGAGTGATGTCACTTTATACATTGTTTGTTAGTCTGTTTACAGAAATAGCGCAATGTTTATAAGTACATAATAGCATAATAGTTAGGTATAATATATATATATATAATATAAATATATAATAATATATATATATATTTATAATTATATATGAGTAATGAGCAACTGGATCAGATTTCAGGTATACATAATTTTAAGAAAGTTTTGAATGATGTTTTTAAATGTTTAAGGACTGAGCAGTGAGTAATTTTCTTCTGTCTGAAGTTAATAACAATATTGTTACTGAACCTATTACATTTAAAGAAGCATATGAATATTCTAGGCACAAACCTTTTTCTAGATATTTACGTTCAAACATCTTACTGAAGGTTGAGGAAGTTATGTAACCAGTAGATGAATTTATGTCTTTTCATCCAACCGAAATAAGATGAAAAAGAAAAAATCCTAATGTTAATACGGCGATAACTTACGGAATCTACCAACAGAGGGCGTTTATCTATAATTCTTCAAAATTAAAAAGCCAGCGCTCTGTGGCTGGCTGGCAGCTCTGTGGTTGAATTTATAGCACGCAATAACTTCGCTCACAATACGTTGAAATGTTTGATAATAGTATAATACAGTCAATGCGCGACTGCTGGGAAATATCGCAGGTACTTACTGTTGGGAACACGACTTATTGTTGGGAATTCTGATAAAGAGAACAGGTTGTGTTGCAAAACGTCTTTTCCAAAGTATTTATTATGTTGTGACATTGGACGCTAGAAATAACACTAGATTTTTAGAAATGTTTTGTTTAAAGTGCAAATTATTGCCAACATTTAATTTGTTTTGACAAATTTTTTTAAACAATTAGAATGGTCAATGTTTTTTCCTGTTCTCGCAAAAAGCAATTCCCATGAAATCGCTAAATCTATGTCTATATATATAGACTAGAGAAAATTTATAGCGGCACCCTTCCTAGAATTTCCAATTTAAAATATCTGTCTGCTAGATAAATCGTGTTTTAAATACTAATCGTTTGGGACCAACGCGTCCTAAGCTCGAGTTTTCCACAGTCCTGATTTATTATAAAAAAAGTTGCCATTTTCTAAATTTCCGGGTTTTTATCGCTATGGCAACACCGACGTAGTCTTTCATCCCTTTACCGGATTTAACATATCCAATCATGTTGAAGGCTAATGCTGGTTTTAAGAAAGTAATAAAGTTTTTCGAAGCAAATGGTCATCTGTCCACAAAAAAATACGCACATTTTTTTAGTAAAATAATCTTAGCACAGAAGGATAAGATATTTTTAGATTCCCTGAATAGTAATATAATTTACCATTCTTACCGGATTTATTACAAGCACAGGTATGCTTAACAAAAATAGGTAAAGGCATAATGTAACATATTTGGAGATGTGGTCAAAAGTGGCAATGTATTTTGATCTTTTCCACATGGGTATTACGTGTCAAATTCGGTAAATGACAATTCAACACGTGCCATGGTATCATTACACGTGACCCACGTATTATACGATTAGATGACAATAGTTTTCTTCGAACGGCTAAAAGGTTTCCAATGTTTACGGAAACTGATTTTTAGGTTGATAAAAATAAGGTGTAAATTTGCAGAAATTATTTGGCTTTTGTCTGTTGTACCGAATATTATTTAGGGTCTATCTTTACCATCGTCGGTTGTTATTTTTGTTGTTGATAGTAAACTATTTTTAGTATAAGTACTTACTAGCACTAACTAAAAATCACGGTTTACTGCCGTCGTCGCGTCTATACATGCTGCTTATGGTGAAGATTCCCTCTGTGAGTCGAAACTAGTAGAGCTTTTATCCATTAATTTACGTGAGTAATCCGTGATGTTTAGTTAATTAAGTATATCTTACGATAGTTATTTAAAAATACTTATTAGCAGTTACTTACGGTTCCACCCGCGACCAGAAAGAGAATTGATTAACCATGATGTATCGTAGTAAAGAAGATACGCTTGCTATCCAATATATTGTAATTTTATTATTCTTTATACGGATTATTAAGTCTAATGGATGAGAATCGAAGTCATGATTATGATCGACAGACCTATTCTCGACCACACTTGAATAGAATGAGATAAACAAATAAGAACCCCAATACCAATAATTCAGTTAAATACAAAAAGATAGACTAACAAAATCCACAAACAAACACATTCAACATTATTTTTCACATATAAGTTGGAGGGGAAATAATAATTCCTCGACTAGTGCGGGTCGCCTGTGGTTGACACTTTTATTGTCCACTTTCAATGCGTGAAGGTCGCAGAAAGCCCTGATTTTTTCTTTATAACATAAAGAGGTATCATCAGCTGTTTACAAACTCCTTCCTGGCCTCGGCCCAGTTTCGTTACAAATATATAACTATGCATATCTTTGGCCACTGTCCTGGTTTTAATGATGGGGTAAAGCTTTTCTCCTTTTGGTATTTATTTGTGGGAGATATAAAATTTTTATGTGTTAGTGTTTTGGTTAACGATAAAAATTACGCTACTTAAATAGGATTATGACTAGAGTTAATACGCAGGCCCTAAGCCAACTGTGACGAGATCTTCTAAGTGAAAATCATGCTATGACTTCTCCCGCCTTGGGCAAGGCGGGAGGTAGTGTCATAATCTTATTGGTTAAAAATCACCCTGTTCCTACTTCTGTTTTCGAGCCGGAACCCCGGGTAACCCACTAGGTAGCCGGCAGCTCCGGGTCAGGCGTCAGCCCTACTGAGCCTCATCTGTGGTGGTCTGTTGGCTGTTTGAGGCACGCACGGGTCTGGTTCTGATCGGGCTGGTGTCAGACTTTTGCTGATTAAAGACCACCTACTCCTGCTTTTCAATAAATGTTACGAGATCTGTGGTAAGATTATGGGTAATGTCTAATTATAGCGGTAACCTCTACAATTCTCTAAAACCAACAACATAGTATATCAGTAGATAATCTACCACAAAAAACCTGGTATTAAACCATATAAAGAAAGCTCCAATCACGGCTTTAATAATACGATGAACGTTATATTGAAGGTAATTGCATACTAAGCTCACGCTCAGGTATGGAGGCGAGAGGAGCTGATACGTGTTCACAGTTTGCCTAATAACACGCTCATTAGGAAGCGATCGATCATTAATAGCAAGCAATAGTTCAGGCATACGCTTCAATTTCAAATTATATTGATCAAGCCAAGCAATTATTTGAAGAAGGCATTTTGTTATGATGTTCAAATTGATTGATAATCTTTATGATAATGATATTAAGTTATAAGTAGGTTGTTGAGTCATTTTCAATTATTGTTGTTAGGTGGGTAATCTGTCACTGTGTAATGGATATTGTAACTATACAGAATTGTGACTCGTCAATCAATTTGTTTAAGTATCAACGATGTGATTTATGAAAAACTTTTCATCGATTTTGAAATGTCATCGATGTGGACAGTCGTAATTTTTTACAGTCCTCTTTGTCCTTTTCCTAATATGATACAATTGAATAGGTATTACAAAATCCCCGAATAGTAAGTTAGTCCGGCATTTAAAATTATTTGTATGTGTTCAGAAATTATCATAACATAATGATCTAGATCATTACATACATACGTAACCTCACGCCTGTCTCCCATGGGGGTAGGTAGAGACAATAGAACGCTAATTGCCACGAATCTTACATACCATCTTAATTATAAATGTATAAAGATCTTAAGAAGTAAATGAGGAAGTTCTCATAAAAAAACTAAGTTCATTACAAAAGACAACGCAATCAAATTTCAAATTTATTATTAATGCAAGAGATTGTAGTAAGAGTGATAAAGGGCAAGATTATTTAGTTAAATTAAACACGAACCCTCAAGGCCCTCATTAATTACCCTCTCTGCAAGGGCTCAACTCTTTGTCCAAGCGCTAAATACTTTCAACCGCTGAATATTTTTACTTTAATGAAAAACTTTACATAAATGTTATTTCATTTCAAATAAAAATAGTATTTTTTGCGTTTTAAAACTCTTCATTGTAACGTAATCTTTACAAAGTTTAGTTATCGTAAGTAAGATTTTATTACTTATTCATTTTCTTTTAAATAAACAAGACATTTTGTTTCTGAATTATATTATTGTAGGTAAGTATCTATTTCTTTTTCAAAATTAAAGTTCATTGTCGTAAAGTTTATCTGTCGTGATTACGAAAAAAAACGGTGACTTGGTAATACATTTTAGTTTTTGACAGAAAAAAATTGGAGTTCATTTGATACAAACAAATCGTTAGAATTAAAACAAATGGAAAAAAATCTCGTGGTTGTAAAATAATGTAGGTATTGTTCTAGCCGCTTCGATATTTTTTTGAGTCTTTCATTTAAAGGCAAATAAGACGTGACAGACACTTTAAATATAATTTTTAAGAATACTGTTTTTTAATGGTTGCTTTTTCCGAAAAATTATAAGTAAGATACTTAAATCATTTTACTAACACTCTTACTGCCGCACTCAGAGTCATTTAATGCTTACTTAAACTATTCTTTAGTAACGATTTTGTATGGAAAACAATTGCTTAGGACTGGGTTAAGTAATCATTAAATGACTCTGAGTGCGCGAGTTACTACTTTTGATTTCAGTATGTAATAAATAAATGATTTTTAAACATTGCTATTGTTCTGAGCGTACTTTCAATATTTAATTTCATTCGTAATATCATTTATAAACTTGACTCCCTGACAATTAGTCAATACGAACGTGGCCACGTGTCGCTTGCGTCGACAGCTTGGCGCGCAGTGTAAGTTGGAATTGCATACAATTAGAGAACCTTGTGTGTGTAATGTAGAACTAACTTACAGGCAGACTGTTGATATTCCATTATAAATTATATTAACCTGATATAGCACTGTTCGTTTGTCCATATGTTACATATACTTATATGTGCTGACTATGTCTAATTGTGTTACTAACTTAAATGTAGTATCTTATAAGTTTAAGAAGTTGTCAAGGTGTCGCCTATTCTTCGGGTATAGTTCATTGAAATCGGTTCAGAGGTTTTGGAGAAAAAGGGTATAGGTATGGGGTGTAATCGATCCAAATGCGATATACTGTGTATGCTATTCTAGTTTTTAAATACAACAAGGAGAGATAAAGTGTTTTTATATTACTAAAAAAATATATATTTATTTTATCGTAGTTCTGGAAAATGGTATAGGTAACCAAATTTTACCACGTTTAGTGCTTTAGTTGTTGATAGTTCGAAACATTTTTTAAAATTTTAAAAAGAAATATAAAAAGTTGTAAGGTAAAGAAAAATTTAAAATTCAATAAGAAGTTTTTAGAACACAATGTATTTTGTGCCTAACCTTGTTTTAAAATTCATATTATAGGAGATAGCTGTTTGTCGGCTGAAACAGTCTAATTTTATTAGTATTAAAATTTTAAAGAGATGTTAAAAAGTTAAGCGAAATTCTTTTAATATATTTTTATGGGTGTGACATAACATAAATGTCACATCTATTATTGAAGTGGTTTATGAGAAGTTTCTGAACATTAACTTCAAACTTTTCAATATTTCAATAATAAAAATACGGAAAGTTTCTGTCTCTCTAACCTCTTAACTACAATCGGACATATTATAACACATTAGACGCCATTTCGGACAACGAAAGGCTTAAGTGTATATTTTAGTCGACCGGAGTGATACCACGGCCACACAAGAAACTGGCGTGAAACGAGGTGTTGTGTTTTTCTACCCAATCTCCCTAAACGCTGAATCCTCAACACTCGACTTGTAAAAAAAAACTATGCCCTACACTTGAATTTTCTCCTGCGTTGTGAGTGCGTTTACAAACATACAAGTTCACATGCACATGACTCCCAGACTCAAAACAATTTGTGGGTCACACAAAGAATTGCTCCATGCAGGAATCAAACCCGCTACTAGTTGCACGGCAGTCGGTTACCCAGCTACCGCATTCAATGTGCGGCGCAGTCAATGTGCAGCGCCTTACTTAATCGTTATCAGGTTGGTGATCCATATGCTAGTTTGCCGGCTATCCCATTAAAAAACCAGACATAGCAATCTACTTACACAACATAATAAATGATAATAATTTGATCATCTTGCGGCTTTGACTAAATAATTATCTTTTTAAGAGCAGATAAATATGATTTTTCCATGTGGAAAGGAAACAAGACAGTAAACTCCAGCAGTTTAAGTTTGTTGGCTCAAAGTATTGAAAATAATGTCAGAATGTGACTTCAGTTTCCAAAATAATGTAAAGCTTTTATATGAAGGCAATTCTTTTCATAAAACCTATTTTTGTTGTTGTTAGAACAAGTTCGGAGTCTCCAAGTTTCCAGATAGGATCGTTAAGAATGGCAAACGCCTAAATTTTGTCGGCCTTAGTATTCGCAAATATAGGTTTGTTTGTTCGAAAATATGAGTTGAAATATTTTTCGAGTTTCTTTTCTTTCTTTGTACCTAAATGTGGGGTTGTTTTCTTCAGTAATGGGTACTTCATTATAATTTGGAAAGTAAATGTAATTGTTAGGAGTTCATTACTTCGTATTGGTGTGTTTAATGTGTTTAGGTATTTGTTTGTATGCGGTTTCTTGACGGTTGTGTTTTGTTTAGTCATTGATTTTATAGAGAAAAAATTACCTGCAGAATCAGTATCAGTAGTAGTATCAAAATCGTAAGTGTTCATTCTTATGTCGCTCGAGTATTAATGGATTTTTGACCGGCACCGAGTGTGGGTTTTGTATCCGGTATTTATTGAAAGGTTCATCCCTTACGATGTAAATAATATTATGCACGGCTCACCTCCTTTGAGATAAAGACAGATTATTTGACTTATGCTACAGTTTATTATTTTCGCCACTAAAATTCTCGCCACGTCACCGCAAAAAATGACGAAGTATATTTCCAAAAACAAAATGTAAAATCACTCCAAAGTACTTAAAGAATATTGACCTTTAACCCAATATGATATTACTCGTCTTATCGCTAGTCTAAGCAGGTTCTAATATTTTAGTGTCCAAAACAAAAGGTAATTGATTGATTTACGTTGTATCGGCGGTAAAGCGGGTGTCTTCCACCCAAAGTGGCTTAGCTAAGTGCTATTCCGTGTAATAACTAGATTATTGGTCTATTTTATCGTTGGATTTTTCGACAATCTTTACCAACGTTGTTTTACGCCAGTTACAATAAAGAAAAAAGTACGAAAGAATACAAACGGTATTGATCAAGTCGGTAACGTACTTTCTAGGTAATAATAATACATGTGTGAATTTATTAAGTAGCTTTATATCTTGTCTGAGTTTCTGTGAAAGGAACTACATTAGCTGTCAGTTGGCAGCTATTTATTAGTTTCTTGTTGTACGCAATATGTAGAACGAAGTGCTGGATGTTTGTAGATTTATGCAATATTAAGTGGGCTTGAAGGCAATTTGTGTAGTTGTACTAGTCATTTATTTTAAGTACAGACAGGAGCTGTGTATGGAAATACGTCTAATATAAGACCTTAGAAAGTAAGTAATATGTGGCTGTAAATTATACCAATTCCCTTGTTAAGTACCGACACAAAATATGTACGTATGAAAAGGAGTTACCAAATATAAAATAAGTATTCTTAGTAGATAACTAAACGGTTGAATTTGAACCGTCGCAATAATCCATTTTACTGACCACACTGGACGCGTATTAGTTCAGAAACCGTTTTATAAGCTATCTATCTTTGCTGTAGTAAAAAGATTTAGCTCAGCTATGTGAAGTGGCAGGATGCAACGGATACACTTATGGATCGACACTTGTGGAGGTTCCTTTCACACTTTGTGAGGAAACTTTATCTCGAATAATTACATTTTAATTTTTATATACAATTAACCTAGTAAATAAGTACGATGTTTGCTTCTAATATTTGTTCTGGGTCTGGGCGTGAATGGTATGATTTCCATGTAAAATTTATGTTTGTGCTTATTCACGTAATCTCGATAAGATAAAATTCGGTGGCAGAGTTTAAATAAAAATGAAGATAAATGTTTTATTGAAGAACAAAAGAAAAATAAATTATTATAAATAAATTTCCTGTTCTCACGGTCAAACACAATTATCCTAAAGAAAATATTCTAACAAAACCTAAAACTAATTCAAGTCCGTACTCCGAAAATAATGAAGGAAAACCTATTCTTTAAAAAACTGAAGTGGTTTAGGTACGTAATACAAAATCGGATGGATATCGGAACGTCTCGGAGTAATATTACCTGTTATTTCGTAAATAGGTACCTACCCACACCTGTGATAGGTACAAGGAAACAGATTGAGAGAATTATAATAATATAATATTCATTCGCTTCGTGGAATCTTTGGAGCTTCGGGGTTCCGGGATAATGTAATTATCGTTATTATAAGCAGATGAATGGATTTATTCTACATGCCATATTCACCAAAAGGTAATTTATTATTAATCTTGACACCTCCTTCGGTGCTGTAAAAAGAAATCTTATTGTGTGTATGCTATACGTAAGTATAGAGCAATTTTTGAATCTCCATCTCAATAGATCCAGCTTTGTAGTATCTACGTATATCCAGGGAACAAAACACTATCACTACATAGTATCAAACAAAGTCGCTTTTCGTCATATATGTGTCTGTGTGCGTAGATCTTTAAAATTACGCAACAGTATTAATGGGGGTTTTTAATAGATAGAGTGATTTAAAAGGAAAGTTTATGTGTAAGCGTCCAAAGTCGCGGGCGGAAAACTAGTTCGTTATGTGAAAGAACAAAAGTACTACCAAAACACCACGTGCATTCTTTTTCAAAAAAAAAAAAAAACAAGAACATTAGGAAGTTATAAGAGACATGTGTTACAAATTATTCAATTAAGCTTGTCCTCCTTTTATTTCGGCGCCCGGTTTCCTGAAACCGCGTTGCGAGTTGAATAAATTGTTTGTACACCGCCCAGCAATCTTGCTGTCCACCTCCCAGTAGCTTTGTGATTACGGCGACGGTACCAAACGGTCATAAACTCAGAACATCATGATATATGTAACGTTTAACTGGACTACAAACAGACTTTACTTTAAAACGGGAGTAAACTTCTATGACATATATCACATTTATTTATAACTACCACTGTAGTTGGGAAACTTTAAAACGAGTTTGTAAATAAAGGAAATTAATATTCGAACGTGACCAGCGTAACGTTGGCGAACTAAAACATTAAATTAGCTTCTTGTGGTCCGTTATATAAAAAGAACGAGTCATGAACTCATAATTTTGTGTAAACAACAAACAAATAATATAACTATGTAGGTGGTATATGTATTGCCCGAAGGAATTTAATTAAAAGAAATGCACGGAAATATTTAGCACGACGCTCGAATAAACGGATTCGAGAGAACGATGCTTTGTAGTATCTATGCGTTTATATGTAAGTGTGTAGTTTTGTATTGTAGAGGAAAACTCGGTGTTTTCGCAGGGAATGCAACACAAAAACCCCATTACTGTGGAACGACACAGTTTTGTTCACGTCCACGGATACTGAACGACTTTTGTCCTTTCTTTGATCAAGGTTAATAGCCTTTGCGAAAATACTTTCCATCCACTAAGCTCACTTGTGTGTTTCGTAAAACTATTGATTTTATCGAGTCCTAAACCGTAAAACTTTACGTTTCAAATCAACTGATTGCATGAGATTCTTTTTTCTGTATTATTTGAATTCCTAAAAGTAGTTGACAAACAGAATGGAATGGAAGTGTAGTTTTGTAAATTGCGAAATAAAACTAGCGAGCGTGTTCTGTGTGAATAGACGAATAAATGACCGACGCTTCGGACATTTATTTTGATTTGTGTTTTTTATTGTTTCATTTCAAATGTTTCAGCGAAATTGCTTTGTATGCGTGATAGTTTAGAAGAGATCTGTTTTGAATGTATTACCTATTTATTTACATTATGAAATAGGGATATAAGAAAGTACCTTTTTTTTTTTTTTTTTTTTTTTTGAGGGGGAAAATCATCCAATGACTTTTCCCGCCTTGGGCGAGGCGAGAAGGAGTGTCAGACTCTTACTGACTAAAAACCACCCCGTTCCTTCTCCTGCTTTTCGAGCCGGAGCCCCGGTAAACCCGCTAGGTAGTCCGCAGCTCCGGATCAGGCATCAGCCCTGCTGGGCCCCATCTGTGGTGGTCTGATGGCTCTTTGAGGCGCGCGCGGAACGCGACGCGCCGCACGCACGGGTCTGGTTCTGTTCGGGCGGTGAGCTACCCTTGCTCGCCGTCCCGCAGGCCCGCACTTACGGTGGCCGGAGATCGTCTCGCGATCCCCGACGCCCGGAGTGTCTCTCGCGACGGCTGGGGCGTGAGGAGGTTTGTTCTCTCACGCGCCCCGCCTCCTCCTTAGCTAGCATGACTGCTTCGCAGAAGGAGGAGACGGCATCCCAGTCCCTCTCGCTCCGCACCATGGCCTGAACCAGTGCCGGGCGCGAGAGGTCGCCGTCGCCGACCACATCCCTGAGGACTTGGCGGTGGTCAGCCCACGCAGGGCACACCGCCACCGTATGTTCTACCGTGTCCTCCGGGCGGTCCTCACAGTGATGACACCCGGGCGTTTCCTCCCGCCCAATAAGGAACAGGAACCTACCTAAGATTATCTTGTTTTTTTATGCGTAAGTTGTTTGAGATTGAATTTGTAATGCGAACAAATAGTACTGCTCAGTAGTAATAGGCTGCGCGACGTCGCTACGTCTGAGCACGCTGCTCATGATGAAGAGTCCTTCTGTGACGCGAAACTAGTAGAGCTTTTCTCCATTAATGTACGTGGGTAAACCGTGACTTAAGTATGTTTCACGATAGTTATTCTAAAAAAATCTAACATTCTTGTTGGTCATATCACTCAATTTGAGTGTAGTTATAAACAACGTGTGTCATTCCTAACTACACGATACCAATAATATTAATATCGAAGATTGTTCAACTCATACAATATCTCATCAACTCATCGCTAACACAGATAGGCGATACCTCATATTATCGCTCCTCATATTAACGGAAAAACGGGTCATGTAAACTTTTGCCTGTATCTATATTACAATAAGTACCACCAAAGATATTACCTAAGGTCCCCAAACACGAGACTAACTTTTATAATATCAGTAGTAACACAAAGTCTAATGTTCTATATCAATATCACGTAATAAAGTGTCCGTTAACAAACAGTATGGCACAGGGCCGTATTGTGCCTAGGGAAAACTAGGCAAGGGCCAAGGGCGCCAGGTTATACAGGGGCGCCGGTAGGCCGTGAGCCCCGTGCGTAGGTACCCACAGATGGTGATGGTCGGAGCTGCGGACCACCTAGCGGGTTTACCGGGCTCTAAAGCAGGAGTAGGAACGGGGTGGTTTTAAGGCAGTAACAGTTTGACACTCTCTCTCGCCTCACCTAAGGCGGGAAAAGGCATTGGATGATTTCCCTCCCTTAAAAAAAGAGTAGTGACGGTGCCTAAACAAATTAGGGGCGCCTATGGGATGCAAAGGGCGCTCTCTATGTTTAATCCGCCTCTGGTATGGCCACTAAACCCGCGACCACTGCCCGCCATCTTTGAACAACATTTGTGTCATTTTATAACTCTAAGTTAAAAGATGTTGACTTTCCAATAGATTTTCAGCACTGTAGTGGTAAGCATTGTAATTTAAATAGTCATAAGCAAATTATAAACAAATTATATAGTAGTATAGTAGATATTTTGTCTGAGTCGGCTCGCGCCTCCTATTATGTACCAAAGAAAAGTAGTCGTAGAAAGGTGCTGGCAGGGTGGAATAATCATGTGAGCGAAGCTTACAGGACTGCTAGGCTGAAGTTTAGAACTTGGGTACTTAACGGTAAACCAACACACAGTGAAATTTTTAATCAAATGATTGAATCACGAAAAATATTTAAGAGTAAGCTGAAATGGTGCCAAAAACACCAGGATCAAATTAAAATGGATATTCTAGCCAAGCATCATACTAATTCAGATTTTAAAAAGTTTTGGAAAAGTACTAATAGTGCAAACATTAAGCCTAGCATTCCTGTAGGTGTCGAGGGTCTTTCCACTCCGAAGGAGATAGCCAATATGTTCAAAGACTATTTCTCCATTAAGTCTCCGCTGGGCCCGGCGAGTCGGGAGTTCGACGCCTGCCATGACGACATTACCACCGTCATTCTTGCAAAGGATATCAAAATTGCTATCACAAAAATGACAGGCGGTAGGTCTCCCGGCCATGACGGGCTCAGTGTTGAACATCTTAGACATGCTGGCCGGCACTTGCCCCGAGTGCTTGCCATGTTATTTAATTTATGCATGAGCCACGCATACCTGCCTCATGAGTTGATGCGGACTTTGGTGGTACCCATACCTAAGAACAGGACAGGGGATATGGCAGACAAGACCAACTACAGGCCAATTTCCTTGGCGACTATTGTTGCCAAGGTGCTTGACAGTGTGCTCAACTCGCATTTTGCAAAGCGCATACAGTTGCACGACGCCCAGTTCGGGTTCCGGCCTGGGTTGTCAACGGAAACAGCCATATTTAGTCTAAAGCACACTGTCAAGTACTACACAGACAGGCGTACGCCAGTGTATGCTTGTTTTCTAGACCTCAGTAAAGCCTTTGACTTGGTTGCATACGATGTTCTGTGGCAGAAGCTGGCTGGGACAGGGGTGCCGCCGGAGTTGGCAACACTTTTGAGGTACTGGTATCTCAACCAGAAAAATAGTGTAAAGTGGGCGGGTGAACTCTCGGATGCGGGCGGGTTGGAGTGTGGGGTTAGGCAGGGAGGTTTGAGCTCACCCCTACTCTTCAACCTGTACGTAAATGCTCTTGTTGAGGAGCTCAGCAGCATGCGTGTGGGCTGTTATGTTGATGGTGTTTGTTGTAACAACTTCAGCTATGCGGACGACATGGTGCTGCTGGCTCCGTCAATTGGGGCTCTCCGGAAGTTGCTTGCAGTTTGTGAGTCTTTTGTAGCGGCACATGGACTTGTGTATAATGTAAAAAAGACTGTCTGCATGGTCTTCAAATCGGGTAATAAGGATCCACCTATACAACCGATCCTCTTGAATGGCGTCTCTTTAAATAGAGTACGTCAATTTAAGTATCTTGGGCATTGGTTCACTGACGATTTGAAAGACGATGTGGACATGGAGAGGGAACGCAGAGCATTGTCAGTTCGGGCGAATATGTTGGCTCGCAGATTCTCTCGTTGTACAGACGCGGTTAAAATTACTTTGTTCAAGGCGTATTGTACCTCACTGTACACGGGAAGTCTGTGGGTGAACTACACCCAGAGAGCGTACAATGCTCTGCGGGTCCAGTACAATAATGCGTTCAGGGCGCTGATGCGGCTTCCGCGTTTCTGTAGTGCATCAGCAATGTTTGCTGATGCGCACACAGATGGTTTTACATCACTATGGCGCAAAAAGACTGCATCATTCATCAGTCGCCTACGTGGAAGTCGCCACAGCATCCTGAGTGCTATAGCTGACAGGTACGACTGTCCACTAATGTGGAATTTAGTGCAGCGGACTAAGTCCCTGCTTAGTATTACATATTAGTTAGTATTTTAATTTGTATTCTCCTCCTTATTGTGATTTGTGGACTTATGTTGTCTTTTTAATAAAGTTTATTATATTCATTCATTTATTTCTCATACTTGTTTGTTACATTTTTAAATATTAAATTAAAAAGAAAAAATAAATAAATAAAACATTTAAAAATATAAAAAGCAGTAGCCCACCAGTAACGGGATAAATCCAAGCTACCGGTGGTCAGGGCTCAAGAGAGAGGAATTTCCGGACAATACGCGCCGTGTCCAGAAGTACTGCCTTCTGCATCAGGCTCTTGATCCAACCATCTAACGTTAGCCTACTCAGGTGTTGGTCGAGGCTTTTGGCTATAAGGCCATTGGCAGATACGACTATCGGCACAATGATTGCTGAATCTACATCCCACATGTCGACAACCTCATGAGCTAAATCAAGATATTTACTGGCTTTATCTTTTTCAGCTTTCACAAGATTCTCGTCATGTGGGATTGTTATATCAATTATCATTGTGCGACGGCTTGGTCGATCTATCACCACAATGTCAGGTTTGTTAGCAACAATTGTCCTATCTGTGATGATAGTTCGATCCCAATACAGTGTGACATCTCCATTTTCAAGAACTGGGTCAGGCAGATACTTATAATACGGCACTTCAGATTCAACAAGTTTGTATTTTAAAGCAAGTTGTTGATGAATAATCCTGGCTACAAGATTGTGTCTATGCAAGTACTCTCCGTTAGCTAAGTGAGAACAACCCGAAATTATATGTCGAATGGATTCCCCTGGGCGATGACATGCCCGACAAATGTCAGCCGTTCCAAGTTTATTATTATTATTATGTTTGTTCCTTACATAATCACGGGACCACAGGGTCCCGGACCTTTGGAAGGCGTACGAGGGGCCGAAGCCAACTCGCAGAGGCCCGTTGAACAATTTTAATCTAAATGTAATGGGACATCAGCCGGCGATTATCCCTGTATGCACTATGGAAGTACACCAAAGGACAACCCCCGGTTGATGCAGGACTATTGTGAGATATGGTAAAAGGAAATGATAGGGATATGGGTGTGGGTGGCTGTGGAATAGTTAACCGGTTAACTATGGGGACTATGGCCCCTGCCCCTGACCAATATTGAAAAATACGGATAAACAGGCAGGGGGTGACTCGCAAACTCAATAGTGGGCCCCCGGAAACGGCCGCTAGCATGTAGCGACAAGGGAAGCAACATCCGTTGAGCTGCTTGAGGAAGGGGAGGCATCCCACGGCTATCAGAGCAATCCCGGAAGTACGGTCAAGACCCCTACCAGCATCTTACTGGGATACGTCCTTCCCCCAAGTGGAGCTGAAGGCAACTCCACTCTTGCGAATCTCCTCTCAAACCAGCCGATTAAGGCAAGAGTGAGGTAGGAGAGGCCACTCCGGATAGTCACGAGTACCAACCGGAGTTAAAAAGTAGGGCCTCTCCCGGGAGTCAGGTCCGTGGGGTCGCCACTGCCCAACAGCTCGCCACAAGCTGCCTTGCGGACTTATTATTATTATTATTATGTATGTTCTTTACATAATCACGGGACCACAGGGTCCCGGACCTTTGGAAGGCGTACGAGGGGCCGAAGCCAACTCGCAGAGGCCCGTTGAACAATTTTAATCTAAATGTAAGGGGACATCAGCCGGCGATTATCCCTGTATGCATTATGGAAGTACACCAAAGGACAATCCCCGGTTGATGCAGGACTATTGCGAGATATGGTAAAAGGAAATGATAGGGATATGGGTGTGGGTGGCTGTGGAATAGTTAACCGGTTAACTATGGGGACTATGGCCCCTGCCCCTGACCAATATTGAAAAATACGGATAAACAGGCAGGGGGTGACTCGCAAACTCAATAGTGGGCCCCCGGAAACGGCCGCTAGCATGTAGCGACAAGGGAAGCAACATCCGTTGAGCTGCTTGAGGAAGGGGGGGCATCCCACGGCTATCAGAGCAATCCCGGAAGTACGGTCAAGACCCCTACCAGCTTCTTACTGGGATACGTCCTTCCCCCAAGTGGAGCTGAAGGCAACTCCACTCTTGCGAATCTCCACTCAAACCAGCCGATTAAGGCAAGAGTGAGGTAGGAGAGGCCACTCCGGATAGTCACGAGTACTAACCGGAGTTAAAAAGTAGGGCCTCTCCCGGGAGTCAGGTCCGTGGGGTCGCCACTGCCCAACAGCTCGCCACAAGCTGCCTTGCGTTATTATTATTATTATTGCGTATAAATAATACTTTATGGTGTAGTTATTGCATGTTATCTGATCATTATGACAGTTCATTAGATTTTTGTTGCTGTTTGATGGAACATTAATATAATACTTTTGTTAGTCGAGGGAATATAAGTGTAAAGATTTTTTTATTTTAGTTTGAAAGCAAAACCAACGATTTAGGTACTTGTCTAATAAACTAGTAATAAATTGGTATTTTGGTTTTCGGTTAGGTTTAATATAGAATCTGGAATTATAACCAACTATAGTTTTTGCGGTTTCGCCCGCAGTTCCGTGGTATGAAAAATGTCCTATGTGTTATTTCAGGCTATAATATAACCGTGTTCCAAATTTCACCTCTGTTTGACGTGATTTAGTAACAAGCATACACATAAACTCACAAACACTCACATTTATAATATTAGTAAGGTTTATTCATTTAATTAATTAAAATTAATCAGTATAATATAAAATGCATAGTAATCATATGTAAATCTCCTATTACTAGTTAAAAATGGTTGTTAGTTAATCTGCACCTATATCTATTGTCTACCCTATCATCAAATAAAATACGTTATGTAATCTTGGTGAAAGAAAACGGAGGTTTTATAGTTAGTTCAGTCGTATTTACCCCGTCGTCATCCCTTCGACGAATTTGTATTGGCCATAGACTAAAAGAATTTACGAGTATCGGATGCTTCCATAGATTCGCAAAGAACATTCTAAGCCGATTTATTTAATAGATGTCTAAATATTTTTTATTTGTTCCTACAAATTGTTTGATAGGTCCCATGAAAATGTTATTGGCTTAAGGAAAACTATTCGGCTTTGTAAATTGAATACAACAAAAACGGTTTTTCTTAATGACATTTGATTGAGACTTATCTGCTACTAGGTATATATGAGACTTATCTGCTACTATGTATATGTATGCTATACTGAAATAGTGCTTACATTTAATGAAAATAAAATTCATTATTGTATGGCACACAGACAAAATTGTACATCTACCGACAAAGTTTCCTTACGAGCAACATATTAACCATACTTTTATCCCGTTAAGAGTTATAGCTGTAAGTATATTCCACATGCCATCATCTTTTGTCCCCCTACGTCGCCAAGTTACTCAAATTCCACAGTACAGTTCTGTTAATGGTTCTTGCGCAGTCCACTAAAAGTGTTCTAAGTTGCTACTCCACAAGTTTTCTTCGCACAACGACTTTTTCCATCATAATAAATTGAAGAAGTTTGTGACTATCATTGCGATGAACAGGCCTGGTAACTGCCTGAAAGCAGGGTCATTAATAATAATTATATTTGCAGATAACTGATTTTATTAGGCAGATTAACGCGATGATCGGATGCTAAGAAATAGTTGTAGAATATTTCTGGTTGTGGCCCTTACAGCCGCGATGCATGAAAGCGTTTACTGGCTTTAAGCTAAGCTACTAGATACTACTACCTTGTAAATAAATTTTCTTTTATAATAGAAATTAAATGTATTTCTTTTTTGTTTGAATTTAATATAACCCATTTTTTTCGAGACTAAAGCCTAAGATGTAGAACACCCATTCCTATCTATTACGCAAATTCGATAAAAGTATGTGTACAAATCCGGCTTCTTTATATGCTGATACTTTCGGAACGAACAAATCTTATATAGTATTTTCCAATAACACTGATATTCGGGACTTTTTGAAGGAATTTCGGTCTTATTCATAACAATGTAATTTCTAATTTTACCGCTACGTCAATCCATAGATAGGTCATGACACCTATGAACATTTACGAATTAGTTTCTAATGTCTTGAAACTTAATTAAAATTGAAGATTACCTAGAATATAATATAAATGGTTTTTTACGTCCAGATAATACCACAAATGATTTCATTTTGTTGGATTTCTACTCGGGTATAGTGTTGTGCGGGTAGGGTAGCTCGCCGCCCGACCAGAACAAGACCAGTGCGGGTGGCACAACGCGTTCCGCGATCAGACCGCCACAGATGGGGCCCAGCGATCTGGTGCTGCGGACTACCTAGCGGGTTTACCGGGGCTCCGGCTCGAAAAGCAGGAGTAGGAACGGGGTGGTTTTTAGTCAGTAATGGTCTTACAATCCATCTCGCCTCGCCCAAGGCGGGAGAAGTCATTGGACGATATTCCCCCTTAAAAAAAAGTGTTTAGTGTTACATCTCACTAGTTTCATAGCCCCATAGTTAGAGACTATGACAACGGCATCTCAGAGATTTATGTAACTATTTGTTCGAAAGCTATGACGCCTGTAAAGTTTCCCACTCGACATACTTGCTTACTTAATAGTGATATTTTGTTGCTAATTAATTGATACAGTGACTTATAGTTCTTATAATTTCGATAATTTTTATGTATTAGTAGTGTTTTGTTTCATTTTGAAAACTAATACAGCAATAGCTTTTTCTTTGATTCATCTATGTATTTAAATAATCTAAATTTCTATATCATGCAACGGACACAACCTCACGCCTTTCTCCCCATGGTGGTAGACAGATACTATAGTACGCCAATTGCTACGAATCTTATATACCTCTTTCACTTCAACTTAACAGACATCAGTCTTTTCATGCATGCTTGGCCTCATTCAACTATATTCTATATTCAACATTACAGCTTACGCCATTACGTTATACATTCAATCTCATGATTATTCTAATAAAATTTACTAAGAATTCCTCAAGATCATCAAAACTTCAAATGAGAACATTCTCCTCAAGATCCCCACTTATAGTACTTATACCACGGATGGTATAATTTGTAGGTACCTCGAAGTATTCACCCCAAACTCTATTACACTGTTATCTTGTGTATTCATGTTCCCAGTTTATATCTTATTTATGTGGGCACTGCTAAATA
The DNA here is from genome assembly GCF_023101765.2 of Spodoptera frugiperda. NCBI lineage: Eukaryota > Metazoa > Arthropoda > Insecta > Lepidoptera > Noctuidae > Spodoptera > Spodoptera frugiperda. Next base: position 5,905,885 of record NC_064229.1, on the reverse strand, counting down.
ATGTAAGAAATCCCTGATAATCTGTGGCTGAGACATAAAAACGTGCTAGCTTTCCGCCTGCGGCTTCACTCGAGTGATGCAAGGTTTTTTCCTTAGAAGTAACCTGTTTTACTTTCCAGCCAGATAATTATTTCTAAATAAAACTTTATCTTAACGCTGTTCCATTGTGTTCACCTTATTTCTAATTATATAAAAAAATATATAAATCTTTTTCTATTCTACATTTTACCTCTACTTTAGCGGTCGTAAAAACGAAATTAAAAACGGACCATAAAAGTGTGTAAGCCCTATATTTAAAATCATAATTTAAAGTTCTGTTCTGCCGTAGTCGTTCTGCGTTATCAACGCTCACGGTAATTAATTTTAAAAACTTTTTTAATTTCGGCATAAATTCGCCAAAAATTCTATCGGGGTGAGACAAAAGATGGCTTGAACATTAATTAAATACTGACACAGAGGTACTCTTTGGACATGAAACTGATAAAACACAAACTTTCAGCTCTCGGAATGTTTGGCTGATAACTTTAATATCAGATACATTTTAATGTTGCATTGAAATGGATTCCTAAATACCTATAGTTTTTTTTGTGAATGCTATTACTTATTTCTGACGTTTTAAGGTCCAATTTTGTCTTTTTTATGGTATAGTGGGGCAAGCGCACCCACGGTCTCCCGCAGCACCAGAAGAGAGATATATGCGTTTTCGTCTTGTCTTTTAAAATTTGTCCTAATTGCATATCAATTTAAAGGTGTAAATAAAACTGTTTCTTAAATATTTTGTCCTTAAATCTTATATCGATTTGTGTTTACACGAGTTCACATAGCCCGTATCAAAGTCTTATTCTCTTTAAGAAATATTATTTTCCTTCTTTTGAAAAGCAAATACAATCTTTTCTGTGCTCCACCAGGAAAACGTCCACAGGTAAACTATGAAGAGGTACTGGTGCACGTATAATCCCAATAAGGTGGGTTAGGAGGTCAATCCCTTTTATTAACCGTATCTTGAGACTTGTTGATTTGTCATTATTATCTCTTATATAGTGAACCAAATTACCTTGAACCTGTCCGGAAAATTCCAAATTATTTCTTAAAGTGAACTAAACTACCATTAACCTGTCCGGAAAATTGTAAGAAATTGTAATAATATAAATTGAAATGAAAAGTCTTACTTTCCACAAACGAAACTATAACGTTATGTCTTCAAAAGTCTTATTCTATGAACCCATAATATTAATCTAGAACGCATGTTTCAGCCTTTACGCGAACACTTGTAAACATTTTTATTCTTTCTACAAAATATTAGGTATAATAAAGAGAATACTGAGAATAGACAAGGAATAATTTAACATTCCCTTTTAGCCGTAATAAATGACTCTATAAAATAATACGGGTCCCTGTGTAATAGCAATTTACCCTGTGACAAATACTCTAAGGATTTGTGTCCCACACTCGTGTTTAAGCTTAAGATGTTTTCGTGACCTTGAACTAAGGATTCGTATGATAAATATTTCATTGTTACTTTTGGTAATGCTTTATGACCACGGGAAATTGATGTTTGCTGTCTTGCCTTTGGCATTGACCATGTTTTTATTGTGGCAAAATTTTAATGTAAATGATTGGTTGAAAGAAAGACAAAAATACTCTTTGGTATTTATATTATTAGTTAAGATGCTTGGTCCTTTGCGCCGCATATCTACATCGTCAATTTTCAATTGTATAGGAACTTCTATCACATAATATTATAAGTGTGAAAGTTTGTTTATTTGTTCACCTAAGTCACTCTGAAGCTACTGAATGGATTTTGCTGAAATTTGGTATACTGACAGGGCATGAGGTGACTTAGGTGATATGATACTTTTTATTCCATAGGAACGAGAGTGAAGCAACTGGCTGCAGGTAGTAATTTTATATGTCTCATAAAAACTAAACTTAATATTGAGGATAAACTCTTCTTTTCCACCACCGACTGTGAAAGCAGGAAAATCAGATTTCCTCAAAGGTACAAAAATAATGCGTATAACCGTGAACTTTACGGCTTAATACAAAGGTCCTAACGAATTGCGGATATAATTTAAGATAATAAATTATAATAACCGGAACGGGTTCGCTCGTATAAAAATGAATGGTTTACACGACGCGCCTCGGGGGAGGTTTAGATGTGAATATGTCTAAACAATCCCTTTTCACGGCAGTTGGAAATCGTCAGTAATTTCCTTCGGGAAGCCCATTAAAATACTTATCAGTCCGCCAGTCCCAGTTTGTTATCTTTTTCATTACTATGCAAACGATGATTTACTGGTGATTTGGAAGTGGAACTTACTATTCCGTGTAATAAATTTAATTCACCTGGACAGTTCATAAATTTTGGTGCAATTTATTTATTACTGTAGCCTCAAATGTTTTGTGTTTCATTTAAGTAATGTTATTGTTAAATGTATTAGTATATTTACTTTTGTAGTGCTTGTATTATTATTTGAATGAATTATATAAAGAAAAGAAGCTTTGTACACTACAATAACACACTACAAAATACTATGTAAGTTTATTAAAAGATATTGTGTTGTTTGCTATTTTTCTTTTACCTTATACCTAAATAGAAAATATCTATTTTACCGTGAGTGTACGGCGTAGATTTATTTATCTAATACATAAACATGATATCTCAACAATAGACACGTCATTAGCCGATGATAATGGAAATGCTCCTTTGGTGTAACAAATAATCCCTACAAACACATTCGTGGCTATTGTTGAAAGTTCGATAACATAAAGGCCTGCTGTCCATGACGCGTCATTTGCCGAATGCATGCAACCTACGAATGACGAAAGGCGGAACGTAATGTTTCTTTTTCCTGGATAGTTTTCATTGGGTCTAAGCAAGTTTCAAGCTTTTGTCAAATGACGTATCGTGGATAATAAGCCTAAGATAGTTGATAGTTTCTACATGTAATTCTTAATAAATAAATAGAGGCATAAAAACATTAGTACGACGATTCGTGGGTGTTGTGTGGGCGGCCAAGGGTTGAGTTTCTAGGCCTAATACCTCCAGGCGAATCCCAACCCTTTAGACGCCGTCGAGTTTTTATACCATCCCAACTTTTTCCGAACAAATGACTTTTATTTGTGAAATGAAAGGGCTTAAAGTCAGTAATGAAAGAGCTAAGAATAATAGGGTTTTAAAAATTATTGTCTCAGCAACGTGTCAAAATATTTTAGCGGCATAAAGGGATGCCGTTGCAATAAAAAACGGACTTTTTCCATTGTTTTTTGGGAAAGGAATTTTTGCTTTAAAAAAGGGTTTTATAACAGTAATGCTGATTATTTTATGGGTCTATTGTAATATGGGTATATGCTAGTAGTTTTAATCAATTATAGACCTTATGTGCGTTGCTTGTAGATTACAAATCTCATTATAATTTACATTGAACACTTAGAAAATCTTTGGTAGCAATGGTCGTGTTATTTACCACAAATATCTTCATTATCTAAAGCACCACTTATACATTTAGTAACAAATCCAATAGAACGTCGATCAGAAATCCCAATTTAACAGAGGGCGTTATCACTTGAGATATACGAATAGTCCCTCAGAAATGTTCGCGATAAATTGGATGAGAGGAGTGAGGGCGACAGAAACCGGGCTATAGAACTATAGTTCAGTATATAGTGTACATGTACTCGGGACCCGAGTGAAGGATATCCTTTCTAAACACGATCGAGTGTGAGAGGATTAAGAATCACTTTCACTTTTGATGTTAAGTTAAAGGACGATGTTCTCTAAAATGTCGGTCCTTTTTAGGCGAAAAAAGACCAATTTTGATACTTATTTATTTTGTAGTAGTGGTATTTAGGTGATGTTGTTTTAGTACTGGCCAGTTGGTGTTGACTCGTGTAAGTTTCGGACTAAAATAATATGTATGATGTAGTTATTCAGGACCTGAACCAAAATCTTTTCTACCTAGTAAAGTGTTAGTCTTATTATAGTAGTGTTTAACATTTTTAAATTTAAAGTAATCTAAAGACAAGGTGCTTTTGTCTTTCTCTGCTTTTAAAATGCTCAGAATTTATTAAGAAAAGGAATCTTTTATTATTCCTTTTCCATCTTGAAAATAATTTATTCATTTTCATATTTTGTATACTAATAATAACTGCAGTTTCATAAGATTGAAGCTTTTGTTACTTACTTTACAATAAAATCTTACCACCTTAACATTTTCACAATTTAAAAAAGAACTTTCTAGAATACATTGTGTAGAGCGAATGAGAAGAAAATGCTCCAGACGCAATTGTGCATAGGACATAGATAGCGTTTTAAATTATGAGCGTTCACAACTTCGGAGAGCTAATTAAAGTTTTAATTTCAATTGTTTTGATTTGCACTAATAGAATACAAGAGAAAGTAATTTAAACTGTACTTTAGCTTTATATGATTTCTTTGTTATCTATCCGTAGTGGACTGCCTGGTGATAAGCGGTTACTGTTTTATAAGTAAACTTGCAACACCAAACGTTATAAGCGTATACAGATCATGTTTTTGGAAAAAATGGAGTTGTATTGACTGGTTTGGTCCTAGATTGGTATCGACTAAGCAGTTATTGAAAATTTCCAAAGCAAATATAACATAAATACTTTTTTTTGAACAAGCGATACTTAAAGAATACTTATCCAAATTGGCAATTGAATTTTACAACAGTGTTCTTGATTTTATTACGAACACTAACAAGACATTAAGAAATCAATTTACGTAATTCTATCTTTTTAGGCGATTGTAGTCTCTAAGACCTACAATTTGTTTTTATAGTAAGTTTTTCTACAAAAAGTAATGTAGAAGTTTATTGGTGAAAACATAATATTCTAGAACATTCCTAGACGAAGATTTTGACCATTTCTCTACTGTTTATCTTGTGGAATGTAAATGTTATTGGCGGCTGAGCTCGTAATCACAAAATCTTGAATCTTGTTTTAGAGTTCCCTAGGCTGAGGCTTAGTCTTCTTGTTACCAAGAGGGTACTGACTATTACCCACCAAAAGCCCAAGTGTATAAGATTTTAGATATATTCAAAATTGTTTCTGAGACCACTGTTTCTAGTAGGAGTTTTTACGAGGTTCAATTGTGGTCGGGTAGTTTAAAGTTCTGTAATAGAAGATAGTTTATATTTACTTTTTCAAATTATTTATTTAACAAAATTATTTGAAAATTAATGACCAGATGAATATAAAGAACGCAAGTAACTTTTTTTGTTACCTCTACAAACTTGATCTACACAACCAATCTTCTTGTTTGCTTACAAACAGTTGGGTTTGCGAGAAAAGACGTAAACCCATATCTTTCATGGTATATATTCACACGAGTAATACCACAAAAAACATAGTAAGAATCTAGTAAGACCATAAAATATAATACTCAATGTAGCCGGCAGGAATTGAGCACAGAATGGCCCTAGCACACTATTCACTAGAATCGCCTATTCACCCAGATCTCGGACCTAAAGTCGTTACTGGAAGCGTCAGTTTGAAACTGGTCTTTGTAGTGAACGCCGATATTTATGTGTACGATATATTTTGTAAGTCGGAGGTTAGGGTCAGGGGAGCGTATCCGAACGTATTAATATGGTGTGTATGGGCTATTAGCCGCCGACCTGTCGCTATACATCCATTGTTACTGGTGCATTTTGGTAGCCACGCTGGCTTGTTTATGTGTCCTGCTTTTTGGGAGTTATGGACATTTTTAGAGACTGTTAAAAATATAAAACATTCTAGTAACTAGGTTTTTTCCAAAATATTGTTAGATTTTGGCAGTGATTTACATTTTAAACCATCTTTACCTATTTTGAAATATGCAAACATAGATTTAATATTAAACTTCGATGCTCCAACTAATAAATTGATCGGCAGACCTCTTCTTTATCTATAATAAGACCAAAAAAGGCTCTAAAAATTACATCTTCTGCCACGAGGTCATTTCTAACACTCGTTCAAAGTAACACGAATGGCTCAATCTACCAGTTTTATTGTAGCTATCGTGAAAAGCAGGGCCTGACATAAGGTACAGTGTTGACCCTCGTTACTCTGAGAATACAACTCTATCGGTACCTTACCACTGGGAATAGTGTTGTATTGGCTACTGGCCTCTGATCGACGTGATAAAAACGTACCTCGTACCGAGCTGAAGTTACGACACTTTATTGTAGTCCTACTTTTTGTTGTAGTGTTGTGTTTAGGGAGGAAAGAGAAATTAGCACGAATAACTCAATACTGGTTTTCTTTTTATATACCTAAGTACCTACATACATAAATAAAGTCATGCTCTGTATTCTCTGAAATGTTATTCATAGGTGCACATGTATGTGTATATTTATATAATATAATATTACTTTGTCTGTTCCGGGAATTGAACCCGAGGCCCGATACTCTCCGCTCTGTAGCCGCGAGATAACTGAATCGATTACAAACTACAACAATAACAGCTGCAACTGTATTATTATTTTTATACAGTGTAATTTACACCATTTATTAAATTAAATATTATACGAGTTTAGCTGGTCAAATAATTCGCATAACAAATAAAAAACAAGTAACACGTCAATGACGTCATGCTTAAAATGACAAGGATGCAAAATGTAGTTATAAAATTATAGCCGAAATATAATTCATAATTCATAATTCATAATTCTTTATTGCAAATCCACAATGTAAAGATAAGATGGTAATATAAATAACATGGTAGCAATCGTGGACCCTGATGGGCACAGCAAATAGTAAATTAGAAGAGAGGAAGGCGTTGTATATAAGTAAAGAATTATTTGTTTAAACTCAAGTATTCATATTCCTTTTCAATGTATGTATAGGTACTATTGTTATTATGTTTGTATTTTTAGTAGGTGTTTACATATAAGTATATTTTTGTACATTATTTTATTAGTTATCCGTTCTAAATTTATTATATTTATTTTATTGTATTGTTTATATTTGTGATTGTATTGAATATTTTATAATTTTTTGTTACAACTGAATATTTTGTTGTTAATTTTTTTATATATTTAAGCGACTTTTATATGTATTACGTATTTATATATTATTCATTATATTTGTATTATATGTTATATGTATTATATAGAAAAGGTGTTTGTTAATATGATTATTAACAAACACCTGATATTTCTTTATAATCAATATTTTCATGTTATTTGTTTATCCGCAAGATATTCACTGATCGTGTAGTAGGCTTTATTAATTAATATTTGCTTTAGGGTGTTTAGGAACTTCGTGTAGCTAGGCTCATCTTTTATTTTGTTGGGTAATTTATTATATATTTTGATGCACATTACATATGGGCTATTTGAATGTAGTGTCATGTTGGATGTAGGTAGCATAAGCATGTTTTTGTGTCTTAGTGATCTATTTGTGTGTCTGTCTCCGCGCTTTGTAAAGAAGGTAGAGTATCTCCTAACGAATTTACATATTTCTAGAATATAAATGCATGGTAACGTAAGTATTTTATGTTTTTGGAAATAGGGTTTACAACTGTCTGTTTGTTCAATGTTTGTAAGTATTCGGATTAGTTTTTTTTGTTGTATGAAGAGTGATGGTGCGTCAGTGCTGTTACCCCACATGATGATGCCGTAGCTAAGTCGGGAGTGGGCGTAAGCATAATAAGCACTCAATGCAGTTGGTAGGTCTGTGGTTATTTTTAATTCTCGAAAAGCGTAGGTGAATTTGGAAATCTTGGATTTAATGTTTTGGATGTGTGTCTTCCAGTTGATATGAGTGTCTATTGTAAGTCCAAGAAGCGTGAAGTCGTCGACAACGTCTATTTTTATATTATTAGTAGAGAAGTTAATTGTTATTGGGGATTTTTGGTAGGGATAAAAGGTCATAATTTTTGTTTTTTTGTAGTTTATTTGTAAGTTATGTTGATTCATCCATTCTGTAGTTTTATTGAGTATAGTTTGTAGTTGTGTATTTATTTCTGTTTCGTTACGGCAGGAAGTAAGAAGGGAGACGTCATCTGCGAATAGTACACAAGGTTCATTCATAATTTTTGGAAGGTCGTTGATATATATAAGGAATAATAAACATCCAATGACGCTGCCTTGTGGTATTGATGAGTTTAGGATTTGTCTATCTGATCTTATATTAGCTATTTCGTTATTATCTTGGTTATAATATTCAATTTCTACATATTGTTCTCTGTCCTTAAGGTATGACTGAAACCATTGATGAGTGACTCCGCGGATTCCTATTTTGTATAATTTATCTAATAATATATTAAATTTAACTCTATCATACGCCTTAGTCATATCAAGCAGTACACCTACTGCGTATTTTTTATCGTTTAAGATATTGATTATTTCCTGCATGTATTTGTAAACTGCCAGTGTTGTTGATCTTTGTTTTCGGAATCCATTTTGACCCTCATCAAAAATTTTAAATCTCTCGCAGAAGCTATAGACCCGGTCGCACATTGCTTTCTCGAAAATTTTGGATGTTGTCGGCAAGAGTGCAATGGGGCGGTAGTTGCTGGGGTCGGTATTTGAATTTTTCTTGTAAATCGGTTTTATGATAGCTTTTTTAGGAGATCAGGGAATGCACCTTCTTCAAAAGACTGGTTTATTAATACGCAAAGTGGTGGAGTGAGTTCATCAGCGCAATGTTTAACTAGGGATGGTGGTATTTCATCTATTCCATGACTATTCTTGTTTTTTAAATGTTTTATTAATTTGTTGGTTTCGCGGTAGTCTACTGGTCTAAGGAAGAATGTGTTTTCTAACTGTTGAGATTCGGGCAGATCGCAGGATTGAATATTGGTTAGGTTTATAGGTTCATTGCCAATTGATGCAAAGAAATTGTTAAAAATATTAACTATTTGCTTAGGTTCACTATTAAGTACATTATTTATTTTTAATTGAATATTTTTCTTTTCAGCTTTAGGTTTTTTATTTGTGCGTTCTTTTATCATAGCCCACATAGTTTTAATTTTATTTTGTGATTTTTTAATTTTATTTATGTATTGTAATTTTTTAGCCGTAATTATTGACCGCTTTAGTATTTTTTCATATTTTTTATAGTATTTTTTAATGACTAGATTATTAGATTTTAGACAAAGTATTTTTAATAGTCTCTTATTTTTGCATGCAAGTTTAATTCCTTTAGTTAACCAGAATTTTTTATGGCACATTTTTAATTTAATTTTCCTCTTTGGTATAGTTTTATTTAGTGTAGTAGTTAGTATGTTATTAAAAGCTTCATAGTTTTGGTTTATATTATTATTAGGTACAATGTAATCGCTCCAGTTTATTGACTGTAGTGCAGATTTAAATAAGTTTATGTTCTTCTTATTATATAATCGTTTTTTGACGAGGTAAGTTTTGTTTTGATTTTGAAATTGTGGTGTTTTAAGACTAATTATTGTGCTACAGTGGTCTGAAAACCCTAGTTCTTCGACTGACGTGTTTGAATATTTTTTATTGAAATTTGTAAAAATTAAATCTATACAGGTTGATGAATTATTTGTTATACGTGTAGGTTGTTTTATGTGTTGTGTAAAATTGAATTCAGACATAAGGTCTAAGAGGTTTTTTGTTTTTATATTGTTTTGTTGTACATCAATATTAAAGTCACCCCCGAGTATGATGTTATACTTAGAATATTTATTGTTAATGTGGGTTAGTATTTTGTTTAATTGGATGTAAAATACGTCTTCATCTCTTCTATTCCAGTATAAAGTAACTAATAATATGTTTACATTGACTAGTTCGATTGCGCAGACTTCTACAATATACTCAATGGTCATTCTCGTAATATCGTTTTTTTCTATACAGTCTATATCTTCTTTTAGTAGGATGCAGGTGCCGCCACCTCCGTGGTTTTTCCTGCAGTACGAGGCAGCCACTTTGTATCCAGTGAAGCTAATTAAATCAAGTTTTTCTTGTGTGAGCCATGTTTCGGTCATACATATTGCTTGATATTCCTGGGTCTGGTTTATAAATGCTTCTATTATGTGTTGTTTATTATATATGCTTTGTATGTTCTTGAACATTATTGTGAATTGTTGATCGGTTGTTTCATTTTGTGGTAATTCCTTCGATTTAATCGTCTCGAAATGTTGATCGATTGGTTCGAAAAGTCTTGCTTCTTTCATTTTTGTTGTCATGAAACATTGGGTCTTCGCTTATATTGTTATTATTGGTGTGTATTTCTGAGTTAATGTTGCAATTTATTTGCTCGCCTTCTATGTACAGTTGATTGTTTTTGATGATAGCATAATGTCCTTCCTTACGGGCTGTTAGCATTTTTCCTCGCATTATATGTCTCTCTTTCAGTGCTTCTTCATCGAGGAATTCGGAAACGTGGAGTCCAGTGCCACGGAAGTATCGGTTATGTTGTACTAAATATTTCGTCATTCTTTTGCTTATCAGTTCTATAACAAGAGGTCGGGTATTATTTTTGTATTTTCCAATCCTATGTGTATCTTCAATATATCCTAACAGGTCAACCTGCAGAATGTCACGGAATACGTTTAAAATTCGAGAGTCGAGTTCATTTTCAGATTCTTTATAAATTTCTGGGAGACCGTAGAGTACTATTTTTTTCATGTTGTTCTCAGTTGTGGTTTTTGTTGTGTATGTTTTATTCGAAAGCATTTTTATTTCTGATTGTAGCAGCTCAACATCTAAGAAATGAGAACAAAAAAGGAAAGAAAAAGACTTAAAATAGCGGGAATTGTTAAAAACATCATCGGCATCCATCATGCTGGGAAGGCGAGATAATTATTTCGCGCATTCCGATCTTAATCCTGAGAATTGGATTTCAGTTGAATGTTCCACGTTCTAGAACGTTCCACGATTATAACTTTAAACTGAAATGAAACTTATTTTTAATCAGAGAATTTTTCCAAGAATTTCCTTAATTACGCTTTTATTAAATTAAGCGAATGAGAACGTTTTGAGATGTTTTTTTTAATTATGTAATTTATGTTGAGTTAGCTAGGTTTGTTTTGGTTTTAGTAAAATGTTGTAACTAGACTAGGACTATGCGTGTTTTTATTTTTCTCAGTGGTACCTATTATTGTGTGGCAACAAAATATGAATACCAATAATAAAAATAGTGTTTTTATAACAATATAATTAACTTTAAAAATAATAATTTATAATATAATTAACTTCTTCTTGTAAGAAAAGTAAGGTGGTAACATAATATGCTTCCATTTTTTTGGAAGCTGAAGTTTGGCGCAGATTCTTATGAGATAATCTACTGCGGTACACATTAATTCAGTTCCTGTAGGAAATTAATATTTCAAGGTTTGCAGATATAACTGCAATTTGTGGCCCGCTTTTTACTTTTAGTTACTTGAAAATGCCATTATGTTGCCAAGACCTGAATTACGAAGTAAATGAGATTCTTTTCTTGTCATGTTTAGGAAATGAGATAGAAGAAGACTAATTTTAGGACTTTGACGGTCATGTAACAAATGGAATTACCAGTTGTGTGTTCAACACAGACAGACACATGAATAAGGCAGCAGACTTCTAAAGTATTATGTAAAGGCTGATAAGCTTTTACAAGGCTGATACAAAAGTATTTTTAATACTATAGAATCAGACGTAGCTAAACCGCGTTTAACACAAAATACTGCACAATATTCGTGTTGTTGCAAAATTAAATCCAAAATTTGTCTAACATTTAAAATACGCATTCACGGTACGCGAATACGCATTAATAATGTCTTAAACTTGTAAAGACACCTCCATAATTGTGGTAATCTGTGTAATGTCGCGGTATCACAAAGTTCATACTGTTAAGTCCTCGGGAGCAGACGTCGGCGCGGGATTAGAGAGCTCCGTGTTACTTCGCGGTCCCAACTTTTAATCCCGCACATCACATGAGGTTGTCGGTACTTTCGAAGTCGATATTTAGTGATGTGACATCCGTACTTTTTTGTTTGAATTAAAGTTTGCGGTAAAATGTATTTACTCTTTCTTCTCTTCTTATACTGGTTTTCATTTCTAGTCAGTATATACTTACAATATCAGGTTAAGTTTAATGTTAGATTTTTTTGTTGAACTAAGAGCTCATAAAAAACTATATTGTACTACTCGGAGCTGCGGACAACGTACCGGGGCTCCGACTCAAAGCAGGAGAAGGAACGCGGCGGTTTTTAGTCAGTAGGAGTCTGACACCCCCTCTCGCGTAACCTAAGGCGGGAGAAATCATTTGATGATTGTTCTCCCTAAAAAAAGGTGTTTGTGGTAATTAGACCTATATGGTCTGTCTCTCCAAAGCGGTGAAGCTGAAGAGGTGTTAGTGGCAATTAAATCAACGTAATCTACCATCTCTGTGACTAAAAATGAATAAAAATGGTCAAATTAATTTGTCCGGCACAATGCGGTTTCCACATAAATAAAAATCACAAGCTCCACATCACTTAAAGTATCAAAACGGCTTAAGAATATGAAACAAAATATTATTCACAGAAATGAGTTGTAATCCGACTTGAAATTCTGGAAAATAAAATCCTGTGGAAAAGCTCTTTGCTTTGCGAGATTTTTACTTCAATCGTAGTCAAGTAGGTAAAGCGACTTCTTAGAATCGTGCTGAAGTATTTTTCTTAGTCAGTATTGCACTTCTTACAAAGTTTTTTAATAATAAGTATGATTTCAATATAATAATATCAAAGAAGTTGGTTTTATTGGACTGGATTCCTTATACCTGCAAACTTTTTAATGTAAAATTATTACACCTTTTACTGAGAATTGTGTAAAATCTATAGGTTATATAAACAAGATAACCATCAGCTAAACCGTTTCTTTTTTGTCGTGATTTTTATTGTTAGGTTCATATGTAAGAAAAAGTTTACAAAATATATACGCGAAACAAAGTTCCTGGGATCCGCTAGCTGCTATAACAAATAGATAATTCAAAAACGCTTTCTCAAACTTATCAAAGTCTCTATCCCGTCAAAGAAAACATAAATAAATCGTCTTTCATTAATGGAGCAAGAGCAAAGAATTTAAAGATAAATCTTAGTACTAAATAAGGCTGGATTAACATAGAAAGAAATATCCCAGATTTAATTTAGTGCTGCAATTTGTCTACTCAAAGATTTTATAAAGACAAGGATTAGGTACACAGCTGTTAATTACGAGTCGTTCGCCTTTAGGCTCTAAGGTCAAATGTTCTTGACGTTTTAAGCCAATAAATGTGATCGCGGCTTAACTTTGAGCCATTAATCACACAGTACCTTCTTTTTTCCAGTATTTCGAATAAAATAAAAGAAGACCTAAGTTATGGATTTGTTTAGAAAAATGTAGATTGTTTATTCCTCACGACCCTGTTTAAGATGTTGTAAAAACTTCTTTTTTTTGTCGTTTGTGAATAAAAACAGTTTGCAATTTGCGTGTGATCTATGGTTATTTAATTCATGTTTCTTCTTGTTTGAGAACTATAAAAATGTTGATTGTTACATTACAAATACGATAGTTTTGTTTGTACAAATTGTTGTTAATGGTCTAATTTACCTACTATAACCGATGTAATGTCTATTAGAACCCTTTTTATATTTGTGCCATTCATAAAAAAAATGTTCACATAACCAAAGTGATTGCAGTTTTTTAAATGAAATGGTTCGTTTATAAAATAATGTCTTTTAATCTACTACTATCGAAAATCTACATTGTAAGTGGTTGAAATGCTACGATTATGTAAGTGGAGCCCAAAAATGTAATAAAATGGACAATATCCATGTCTGTCCCTTGTTAGACAATAATATTATTCAGATATAGCGAATATAGCGATATGGCAGTTCACATACTTTTATTATTATTATGTTTCGAGATACAGTATACTGCGAATGAAGATTGCTTCGTGATCCCAACGATACATTCCGGACAGTTGTGGAATGTTAGATAAAAATAATATTTGATATTTACGTTTTTGTTCCTACATATTTAAATGTCAAAGTGTAAATGAGTTGATCTTTATTTATGAACCTTACTTATGGGAGAAAGTCACTTATTACCAGGAGTTAAATAAAAATGGCAAGATGTGGGAGTATGACCTGTATCTGCCATTTAACGTAATAATTCAGGCCATATTCCGTATATAATGAATTCTATTATAGAATAACTGTGCCCACTTATAAAATAAAGTCGTTCGAACAAAATAAAATTTCACATAAATTCGTAAAACTTTTTATACAAATCATTTTTAGAATGACTATGCAAGTTTAAAAGTCGCCCCAAAAAATTGGAAGCCATGAATTATATGCGGCCATGTTTAGAAACCGCGAAAGATAAATGAGTATACATCGTGAGCTTGACATTGTGAGAGTCTTAACCAAGCGCACATCGCTTTGTTTACGTTAAGCCCCACTTACTTCACATACATAGTTTTTCAAAGCCAGGTTGCCTCCGTGCTAAGACATTAATGGCCTATTATGTGCCATAATATGGTCTTAAATAGACGACACACGTGTAAAACGGCTCGACGAAGGCTTACTCACGTTTATCGCGATTCTCCATTATTTCCTTGTCGAATAAACGCGAAGTCACCTGGTAGCTATTAAAATTTGCTTCCATCATAAGGGCGCCTTGTACGCGTCGAGTTTACGCGGTTAGATAATATTTCATGAGTTTTAATAAGTTGTGTGTTTTAAAAATGAAAGTTGTTTACCTTGGGCGAAAATTGTTTGGTTTGGTACTAATGAAAAAGTTTGCTTGTGATTTTGGTGCTAGATAGTATTTGTCTAGCAGTACAACAATTGCAATTAGTTCAATCTTAAATCCTTATAACTTTAAATGCTTTACTTGAAAAAAAAAACAGTCTGTTATCATTACAACAAATCACATGAACCAACCTAATTTTAGTGAAACAAAAATCATAAGAAGAACGAACCACAAGTCCTTCAGAAACAGTCAAGACGATGACATTAACCTACATGTTTTATGCCCCCAAAACACGAGCTCAGTATCATCAGCAAAAACTCGGTAAAATAAAAACGCATGCACGATGGTGGACGTTTTTGCCGATCCCAGTCGCTGGTCGAACGTACAAAATGGCGCATTTCATTTATCAGATTTTGCTTGTATTCCGAGAGTGTGTGTTTTTCATCGGGCTCAGGGCTACCATGAATTGCCAATAAAGCGACAAAGTCGAAGCAGGGCTCCAACTATCGCATGTCACATGTATAGACGATTTTGAAAATTTCTAACATACATAGGTGTATACAAATCCTCAAGCCTGTCTCCCATGGGGGTAGGAAGAGACAATGGGACGCCAATTGCTTCGAATCTTACATACCTTTGTCGCTTCATTAACAGTCATCAGTCTTTTCGTGTATGTTCTTCTGTTCAGGGTATTTTTGATTTCTACCCTTCTGTCTACTTTTGGAAATAGGCTGGTGATGTGTCGATACAAGTCAACTGTCTTCTACAGATGATTATGTGAATATTCGTCCCTTCTGTCTAATATCGGAAATATGAGGACTCTTAGTTATTGTGTCTGACGCCATTGTGAGTGTCCGCTAATTTTCCGGTTGTTTGGCTGTCGCTTCGTTCTCTCTGCTTAGTTAAATGTTTTAATATTAATGTTGTTAGAAACGCGACTGTTCGCTGGGGTTAAACATTTTGTATATTGAACTGAGATAAGTTTTGCTTGAATTTTCAATTTGTGTCAGAAAATTATCAGTAGTATCCTTCAACCTGTATAACGCGTAATGATGGTTGGCTCAATATTATGCATGTAAGCTTTGCTCAATTAAAATAAAATAAAAAAATACAGAATATTTACCGTACATTCTGTAAAAATAGTTTTCTTTACTAATGAACATAATAAGTTTCAAACAAATTATATTAGACGCAATTAGTAAGACTAGCTCAATATTAATAAAATACTACTGTACCTACTGTAGGCCTATATTTTTCAGAGATCGTAGATTGTTATAAACAAGAATAATCGAAGGAATAGTGAATACTCGGGAGAGATTTTTATGATTATACAAACTTCAAAGAGTTTTATATTTTTTCCTAGAATAATGCAAGTTTTCTTGATTAGTAGCTACATTGTAATAAGTCGTAAACAAGGCGTGGGTGGCTACACTTTGTTTACCCTTCATAATATTAGCAATATTCTGTAGTGTTAGACGTGCCAAATAATAATAAAAACACTATAGTATTCAGTTAGGTTTCAGGCTTTTGAAATTGAAATTGGGTTTCAGGATTTCAAAAGCCTGTAACCCAATTGTTTATAAAATTTCGAATACGGTGTGGATATTGTTGTTATTAAATTTGTAATGTTTCCAACTATTCGAAAAATCACAAATCACAATTGTTTAGATGTAGCTAATTAACGTTTTTAATTATTAAGTACCTGTCCAATTATAATTAACTGTTGTCCATTGGCAAGTACTTCACGACACTGGTTACTGAAGGCCTGTAAGTCTTGGCCGGTGGTGCAGGTATCTCCAAAAAGCATAGAAGTATACGAAAAGCCATATGCTGAAACAACCATAATATAAGCGATGATATATGGTTTAAACTCGGATCAATGTCCAAAAGTACATAAGCACCTAAAATGGATGTGCGGTAATCTCGTAACTCATGGGGTTGTAATCCGTAATACTCTGTGCAACTTTACAACCCCATTGTTCAAAGGAGATAAAAGAAAAATATCGTGGAAATGGCACCATATGTCTTAAAAGCAAAAGTTTCATAATCCTTTGGAACATTTCAGTGATATTTTTTTTTATATATCCGTAAATATTTTCTATAATCAGGTTTTTTTAAGAAAAATGTTGTAATTGAGTGATTCAAATCTAGTTTACTTGACTAGAGATTGCCTATTTTGCCGAAAAATACTCATTTATTTTAATGCCACGACATTTTGTGGTATTTGTATAAAATTATTATGCGAAACATAATTATGGTAAAGGAACGATCAGCTAAGTTACCACAAACTTAAGTAAAATAAACTTGGTGCATAGTAATATTGTGGGGGAATAAAGGTCTGTGTAACCTATAAAAATGTAAAAGGTTAAGCTAAAACCTCATTATTATGCTAAGAAACTAAATATCGTATCCTCCCACACATTTTATAGAAAGAGGATGATTTTTATTATAATTATACAGAAAATAAATTATGATAAACAAGTTTTTTACTTAAACAATCACGCTTCGAAAACTTCCAACAATTTTGTATACTTTTCATTCCAAAGGCACATTGAATCTAAAAGCCAAAAATACAATAAGAATAATGAATTTAAAAATTACTCAAAATCTTCAATTGATACAATTTGATCGGAAAAATATACAACAGTTTGTTTTCCCATTTCCCCCTCCATTGGGCTGTCAAAATAGTCGAACGAAATGATCGGCGAGACCCGGAGGCGTATAGATGGGGCGACAGTAAAAATATTTTGTTTCGATCACTTCAGACACCGACATCGGCAGTAGCTCGCACATTAAGGGCAGTACTTAAATCCCGTCTAAAATTGGCTGGCCGTAAATTTTACTTAATGTCTGTAGAAACGATCCAACACAATATAGAAGAGGAATTTCGGCAGGCCAGACAACATTTCCCTCCACATAATGTTCAGAAAGCGAAAAGTTCATGTCTAGCCGAATGTTTACATTACTTAAATTGTTAGTTCGGAGTGCTTTGTGTCGAGTAACGAGCCTCCTTGGAGTTTTTGTGGTGAGCTGTTGGAAATGTTGATATCCTTGACCAACTTGTCATAGTACGTCTTGACAAGCAAGTGGTTAAGTGTCAAATTAACAGGGGTGGGTCTATTTCCATAATTATACGTACATAGTAATCGATGACATACTGATATGACTTATTTACTTGACAGATGAAAAGCGGGCATGCTGAGCAACTCTTCTAATCGTTCTAAGGTAAGCAAAGATTAAAAGTTATCATACCAATTAAAATACCCATCTGGATACTTTTTGGAAATCACTAAAGTCAATATTCTTTACAAAATTCCATCAATCTTAAAACACACATCACTTCCTTGGTCTTAAAATAATCATTCCAACAAAAGAAAGATGAGTCCTCAAATCAGAATCATTCATCCAAATGTCCATTTTTAATTTTAAGCCTGATTAGCAATTTGTTGGGGAAGCTGTCGGTCGGTCGTTACTTTTTAATTTTGGCAAGAGGGAATTCAATAGAAAGAGAGAAAATCAAACA
This sequence comes from Spodoptera frugiperda, assembly GCF_023101765.2. Classification (NCBI taxonomy): domain Eukaryota; kingdom Metazoa; phylum Arthropoda; class Insecta; order Lepidoptera; family Noctuidae; genus Spodoptera; species Spodoptera frugiperda. The sequence continues at coordinate 5,887,699 of NC_064229.1, read as the reverse complement.
AAAATAGCTTGGAAAAAGTAAATGACAATAGTGGATGAAAGATTTCAATTAGGTACTGGTACGAACAATGGGTGCCGGAATACTCGGTACGATGAAAGGCCTGTCTACTTGAGAATGCAGTCGCAAAGAAAACGTCTCGTCTACTCTACGGTTTATTTATTAAACTTAACTTGAAAGTTTTTAATATTAACTGTTATTCGGATTTTATCTTGTGTATAATGTAAAGATTTACTTTGTTAGTTTTGTGGGTATAAATAGGTTGTGAGGCTATTTAGTTTTATTTTATAGTTTACGGCTGCCTCCTTGTCGAGTGGTCGCAAGTGCGACTGCCGAACAAGGGGTCTCGGGTTCGATTCCCGGGTTGGGCAAAGTATTACTGGGCTTTTTTCGGATTTTCGAAAATTTCTCGGTTCAAACAAAAATTTGTGGATCACACAAACAATTACTCTGTGCGGGAAGCGGCAGCCGGTAGCCCAGCCACCGCACCAAACGTATAATTGCACCAGAATGCTTCATAGCATAAATGGTGCATAGTGGATGTTACATTGAATTTGCATGTATTTAATGTCATAATAAAATTATTCTGTGACTTTAAAAACGCCTCTAAAATCTAACAACACAAGAAATAAAAGCATTGGTGTAATGAATGCTAAGCTTGTTGTATCATGAAGGTTGTGTCATTCTATATTTTTTTTAAACACACGTAATTACAAAAGAGTATTTTAGACTTTGTGTGAGTTTTATAGCCATTATAAAGGTCTAAGCTTTTGTTTTCCATATAACATCAACAGACAGTTAGCCTCATTAGATTAGGCCTCAACTGTGTTTCTTTTCATTAAAAATCTCTTTTTTTCAACAATGGAATGTAAAATTGCCTTTTCTATGGAATAAAAAAAGTTTTGTAATGGATTTTTTTGTCTTTGGATACATTCATTGTAATAGAGAATGGTAACTTGTATACTTTGAAATTTGAATTGTTTTTTTTTCTATTATTTAAATTAAGATCTCCACTGTTTTGAATTACTGTTAAGAAGTAATATCCTGTAGTCTTTGATCTATTTGTATATAAATAGGAGCTGTAAACTGTATTAATAGACTGGAAACAACTTCGTTAGGCGCGGAAATCGACCTGCGCCTACTACTCAATCATTGGTTATAGACGGTTGTAAGTAAAGGTTAATCAATCTTTTACATTGATTTTTAATTGACTTTATTCTAATCATATTAATATAGCTAGGACTATACATTGACTAAGATTATTGAATGAATGTTAGAAAGGGAGTTCTAAAAATATTGGTTTCTATTGTAAAAATATTAGTTTCTATACAAAATATGAATGTATAGTTTTAATTTAATTTAAATGTAGAAAATCAATAATTTAATTCTCTAAAAGTTAACTTAAGTTGGTAGACTTGTCAATGAAAATTTAGATTTTAGAAATTCGAAATGAGACAAAGGGAAAATCAACGCAACGAAAGCCTTTGATGTAACTTTCCGAATAAAATATACTTCATATAATAATAAATTGTAATAAATACTTAAATTTGAAAACAAAGGGTATTTTTTTAAGTTTCACAAGCTTCAAATCATAGAGGTTTGGAAATAATTTTCACAACGCAAAATACATAAAAGTATTCCCAATTTTCATTTCAGTTTTCTGAATCATTTCTTAATAATTACAAAAAATAACATGATTTATAAATGAAAATTAAGTGAATTACAAATTGAAATTAAGTATCACTTAAACTATCAAACAAGTCATCAAATAAAACACAAAAAAGCACTTCAAAACTGAGAAACTAGACGTTATAAAAACGTGATCCTAATTAATCTTCCCGACTAATTTGCGAAAGGATTTACTAATTAAAATCCTCTTTCTAAAATCTGGTTTAAAGTAATTAAATCCGTTGTCCACGTTACCGCGATCCTATTAGTTTTACCCTCTTGTCGCCGAATTTCGAAGCGTCGTAGTGTAAAAATCTTGACGTGCCATTACGGGGTGCGATAGTGATTTACGATGCGTCTTAAATATATAAAACTGGGGGTTTGTTTACAATGATACCCTAATCGTGACGAAGGGTTTTTTTAAAGATTTTTCAGCAGATTATGTTTAGTCGATTTATAGTGGCATTAAACTACTCCACTATCATTATCAGCAGACGTATCACCTGATGGTAAGCAATCGCCGCCGCACATGGACACTTAAAACACCAGAGGCGTTACAAGTGTTAGGAATTTAAGAGTTGTTGGGGAATCGGAGATTGGGAAGATTGGGAAGGGGGGAATTGGACCTCCAATAACCTCACTCACGTAACGAAACACAACGCAAACGTTGTTTCACGTCGGTTTTCGGTGAGGCCGTGATATCAATCCGGTCGAGCCGGCTCATTCGTGCCGAAGCATGGCTCTCCCACGCTTAAATCTATCGTCATCATACGGTATAGCAATTACACTATCCTTTTATATACCTGAGTAACATCCACATTTACAAAATCAGTCAGAGAGTAATATTCTGTTATGTTTCTCGTAACCGCAAGTAGTACCAGTGAGAGCAGTGTTATTCTCTAGAAGTACTAAGTGTCAATTACATGAAGTAATTTAGTATCGGCTGCGCAATAAATGCAAGGTACAGTGCTACAGGGTGCTGCTATAAAAATAAAACTACGTGTTTATCGTTGCAGTGGTCTGGTGCTCGTGTTAGTGATATCATAATTGATTTTGAATTGTTTATCTTAAGGTTTTATGTATGAGTTCTGTAAAAATTAATATGAATAGATATATGATAATGGGTCAAAGAAAGTTATTCAGTCGAATCTGGCCCAAATATGAATTTAAAGTTTTAACTATTGGGAATTATCATAGCGACTTCATCGTATTAAAATCCACATTCATTTAATTTTTTGTGACAATATACCGTAATAATCATAAAATTAAAAAGTTTGTGCTCAGTGTTTGATTTGATCTAAATTATGGAGGGTCAAATATTTTACCAGCGAGACAGATTTCAGGACAGAAATTAAATTGTAATTTTTAGATTTACGATTCTTTTTACAAAATTAGCGTTGAAAAATATTTGAGCAGCGTATATTGTGATTTTATATTACGAATTACTTAATCCAGTTTATTTCTTATCTTTTTAAGTTAACTTAAAATGTCTTCGGTTCAAAGGTCGTGGAGTTTCAAAGAAAAATAAATTCCTGAGTTTGACATTTTTGTAGGACTTGAGGAAATGAGTCGGAGCGTAGCAAATCGGCAGATCTGCTACGACTTTATATCATCGTAGACCTGACGTCACACCGCTACGCCGTAGCAACGTACGAACGTAGCTCGAAAAGTGTAGCATATTCGAAAAGTAATAAAAATATTTTATGGAATATAATGTTCTATGATGAATGACTAGGAATGTACTTAGCTTTCGATTCGACCGTGACCGAAATCCATCTAGTATAATATATTCTGTCAAAATTAACTTTATGATCCTATAATAATAATTTAAACAACGAAAACATTATGTAAAAATTATGTCATTTTTGATGGACAATTGATTTCTAAAAGTAACTAAAAATCACGGTTTACTCACGTATATGAATCTTTAATTTAGTAAATCTCACGATACTTATTATAAAGATATTATCAAAAGTATTTAGTTTTCCATATACTGTACTTTAATCGACAAACAAACTGTTAGTATAAAATAATACGACTCAAATCTCAAACATTCCTTTCACCGCAGCTTAGACGCTCGAATCCACAACTAAATTGTCAGAAAGAGACCAAACCATAAGCCATAAATCCAGCTTCAAGTATATCTGTCACGTAAAAAAGAGAAAGCAAATAGAATATGTTGATCAAATTGAATTTATTGCTACTGAATCCTAACATGAATTTGCAGAACGAAAATAGAACCTTCGCCTTCGTTTTTGACTGTCACGATGATACTGAACCCAAGGTTTATAGTTCTTCAATCGACTGTATAATATCGCCATTTCCTTAGGACGCCTCCTCAAAGATTGCGGCTTGAAATATTTCACGCCATTGTGCGGTTTGAACACTAGACATAAAACAAAAGAATGGTGTTTGTATTTTGTTACTTAAAGTTTACCTTTTTATAGCATACCGTACCTAAATTGTTTAACTTGGTGCCGAGTGAAGAAAATCCTAGTGTAAGGGCCACGTTAAAAAAAATACAGTAAAAATGTTACATGAAGATCATCATTTCACAGGTGAAATGTGGTTTGTGGGCATTATACATATAAAAATGGATCGCTGTTCAATAGACTCACTTAAACTGGAAATTGGCTGGACCGATTGAGCTTATTTTGGTTTTAAATTATAGGTGGAAGTTTAGAGAAGGTTTAGAAGGTATGAAAAAAATATTTGAGGCGGTACGAAGTTTGCTGGGTCATCTAGTGTTAAATAATTATGTGCGTCTTTTTTAAATCATCTAGGGAACTTCTTCTTGTTATGCTATGATATACAATGGAAAACCCCAATATCACTTTACACAACCTTGAAATAATACAAACGGTCATAATGTCAGTGTTACAACAATCACATCAATGACTAAAACTACATGGAAACAGATAACGATATTTGTCTAGTATTATTCACTTGGAGTGCGGTTGGCAAAGATAACAGCCTGTGTGTCCGTATGGAAGGGAATTTGATAAATGTAATGTACGCGGGGCACCTGCGATATGCCGGTAATGTATCAAGCCATTTGCTTCGTACTACTTCCTTTCTTTTCTATTTATTTGCTTGTACGGTTTGTAACTGAATAAAGCAATATTTATTGTATTAACTGACTGCCTCATTGGTCGAGAGGTAGCTATTGCGAATGCCGGGTTTTTTTTTTAATTTTCTCAAAAGTAGCACGGAGTCTGGCATCGTGTCCAGTATATGGCAATAAGCTCACCCCTATTACATGGGACTTATAAAACAATTGGTGAAAGTGGGTGTACATTGTACAGTGACATTACGTGCCTTAATGTGCCCCTCATTCGATTATATTTATGATCATGTCGAATATTGAACATTGTCAAGATTTTTTCATGTTTGAAATAGGTTTTATATTTAAGACCATACCTGACCTTGTTTTATATTCAAGTATTCCAATAGCTATACCACGAGTAATACGCAAACGTCTAATGCCTGTCTGCCTAAGTTAGTACGACGACATCAATTTGATCTGTATCCAAGTTAGCAATATTGATTCTACTATAAATATATTAACGTAGTAATTTTAATAATGTTTTAAGTAAGTAAGTAAGTAAGGATTTGTTCAAACTATCATGACAAGCTCAAAGAAAAGTGGTAAATGTTTCTATGTATACATGCGATACGTAGATCAAAATAACATGTTTTACAATTTTTATCTCTCTGCTTCTTCTATGGCATTTCATAGATTAGCTCTGGCTAATCTATGAAATGCCTGTACTGATTTCGACGGGACTTTTATTGACAGGTAACTTAGTTGACAAGCTGATGTAGGAGTAACTTATGTTATTTTTAGTTAGTAATCTATGCCAAGCGTAGCCGCGGGCAACTAGTTCATGAATAAAGATAAGGGAAACTTAACTGAACTTTATTTACACGTCACTACAACAGCTTGTGATAGTTCACTGCTAGACTTTGGGCCTCCTCTGTATTAGAAAAGTATGCTGAACGTGGATAACGTTTAGCAGGCGGGTTGGAGATGATACCAACACATGGTTCTCCCAAACGACAGTATATCAACTAGTTCCATTTCACAAACTAAATGCACGCCAACAAAGCTCCCAAAGCGGCTCTAAATCTCTAAATAAAACTAACACGGTTACATTCAGAGCCCCTACATTTCATTTTAATTACCCATTTAATTCTAACAACAACAAAATGAACATTAAATTCATTAAGTGAAACTACCGTAATGAGGGAACGAATTCATACGGTATTGCAGTACAGTTTGAAAGTTTAATGTGAAATTAATGCAGTGTTTTGCGTATGCATTTCGAGTTTAAAAGCTTTGAGCATTTGTTGGTGGATGAAGGAGATTGGGTTCAAAGTTAGACCTAGGATAATGTGGAACGATTTCTGGATTTTAATCAAATAAAATATAAATCAACGTCTCGCCTTTTATACCCAAACACCCTTTCGGCAGAGGTGCACATTACTGTATGTAATGTCGCTGTACAATGTACACACCTTTCGTGTTATAAGTCCCATGTAAAAGGGGGTGAGCCTATTTACATATTACTGGGTACAAATCCAAACTCCGTGCCAACACTGAGAAAAAAAATGAATTAATTAAACTATTAAATCCAGAAAAAATATAGTATCTAAATAACAAATAATTTTGTAAAATAGGAAACTATTTCAATTTTTTCAAATTAATTAAAATATTAAATCCAGTAAAATTATAATACACTAATCTAATCATTTTACAAAATTACTTTATCGTAACAATTCTAATTGCTTTGACGCATTCTAAGACTTCCCAGATTAAGACTAATCTCAAAGGATTCTCGACGAGTGTAATTATCATTTGAAATTAAGCTTAGAAAGCATAAAGGATATAAATCTGACTAATTTCGCTGTAGTAATAAGATACCCGAATGTCGACCCGTAGGGAACATGTTCGAGTTGGAGCGACTCATTAGTTGGTGTCCTACCCTGTAGGGGGCGCGCCAGGCTATTTATTTCGTTACCCAATTAGTTCAGGATCCCATGTCAATAGGTAAGCTATCTTTCTGATTTTTCCTTACGATAGATACTGCCTATATGTCAAGGAGGAACTTATTAGGTCGGACGAATAGGGCTATTGTTTTGAAACATTAGGAACGAAATTGTATGTGCTAAAATATTCATACAGTCTACTATTTTATACAAAACTAGCAAACTCGGTGAACTCCGTTTCGCCGCCAATGATTTCCCTGATTTTTATTTTCTTTGCTATACCTTACGGAGTCCGAGACCTTTCCAACGATTGTAAAACCGTGGAAATCGGTTCGTGCGTTCTGGAGTTATAGCGTCAGGAAGGAAAACCCGACTTATTTTCATATAATAGACTGTAAAGGACGTTTAAGTGAATACATAATAATCATGAATTTTTAGTAGATATGTTGCAGTCACAGCTAGTCTATTTAAATACCAAACACTAGAATAACTTATCTTTTCAATGAGAGACATTTTTCAAAAAAAAGAATGACTTATTGCATCGAAGTGAAGTTTGACACATCAAAGCAGCCAACGGTATCAGTGTCTCCAATATTCAATATTTTAAATACTGTACATCACAGAGTAATTTATTTGTCCATGCCTTAGTTATAAATATTTGAAGGCCCAAGTGGCCACAAAGGGGTCGATGGCCACAACCGGGTCACTTGCCCTACATCTTATTATCGGTAGTTGTGTTACAGTCAGAACTTGTCTATTTAAATAATTTCTCTTTTCAATGAAAGACATTTTACAAAATTAAAAACCGCAACTGAAAATCGATATGATAAATCCCTATAGCATTATAAATGATCACTACACCTAACGAAGCTGTAAAAATATACAATTATACACACTTATCTACAGAATGTCCTTAATTACATAAATATGTGGTCGTTTTGCATGTGTGTGCAAAGTTGTTTGTCCAACTAAAGAGGTTTATTTACACGAAGTGAACCTTTTTAAAGCGGTTAATGTGTACAGGTAAAGACCATTTCTTGGGTGCCACGGGACTCGCTGTGTACGTAGCTGCGTAAACAATTTAGGATTTTTAAACAGCTCGCCGGTTTTTGTTATTTTTTTTGTAGAAAATATACCTATGTAAGTGATGATTTTTTATAATGATAATAATTAATGAAGTTGTTTTTCTCTCGTAATTCAAGGAATGTATTCATATTTTATTCTGTAGTTTAAAATATAATATGTACCTAATAAATTCCAGTTCAGTCTTCCATCAATTTTTGTTAATATTAAAAAGCCCGATACACAGTAACTCATAATTTATTCGAATTAAGAACTATGGGTGTAACGTGACGTCACATCGATGTAGTACATTCAGCCAGCAATGTGCATTGCCAGTGCTAAAATAAATATCTCCAATAATATTTAGGTTCACATCGGAACTTGTTCAAATGTCAACATACGAGCGACGTGTTTCCACAGCGCTTTCAAATATGGAACGTGTACATTCATAGACTTTTAGAACGCTTTTTTTTTTTAATCAATTTGACTTAATTACAAGGTGCGTGGGCATAAACTGTATTATGATGTTTTTTTTGTGACTTAAAGTTGATTTTAACGTTACATTAAATACTTTTACTTAGGACATAATAACAAAATATTATGTCCTTGTTGTTTTTTAATTACTATATAAAATATTTTACGGCGGACTATAAACTAAACTCGGATTAAAATTATTAGCCAAACACTGGTAAGTACAGTTAATTGACTGAATACAGGATTTTAATACTCTTTAGTTCCTTCAAATCCTAATTGAGGCGAAACGTCAAGTAGGCTCAAGGAAACGATCGCATGAAAAGGTAAGGCTCATACAGCCTCCAAATCTATGAATAAATACTTCGATCCCCAATTAACCTTTAAAACCAATTCGATTCAAGAACAACTCGATTACAACTGCCTAAGCTTAGCAAACGGTAAAAAGATTATCTCTTTATTGCTTTTAAACTTGGAAAACCGATAACGCCAATAAATAAATAGAAGAAAAAAATAAACGCGTTATTCCATTTTCAAATGCAGGCTTCCTTTTATAAATTCTTGGCCGTCTATAAAATGATATTTCATGGCGAAAGTTGAAACGGTATTGCCAATCAAATCAATAGCGAGTCATCGAATCTACTTTGAACAAAGTGGGCTCGTACCGTGCGGGCTGGAGTGAAATTTTAAGGGTCATAAATATAGTATGACCTTAGAGCTGCGATCGATTGTATTGTTCTTATTTTTAGACGACTTGGGTGATTAAAATTTGGCTCCTAACATGTTCATATTTCGAGGTCAATATCTGTTTTTATTTTTGGTCCACTGCAGTTTCTTCGGCACGGGTTGTTTTGAATGATCTATTAAACAGCAATGGTCTTTTTCAAATGACTTATTTGGCTACTTAGAATTTGTACTACTGAAGACAATTGTAAGTATAGTAGTTGTGAGCTGCGGACTACCTAGCGGTTTACCGGCGCTCCGGCTCCAAAAGCAAGAGTATGAACGGGTTGGTTTTTGGTCAGTAAGAGTTTGACACTACCTCTCGCTTCGTTTAAGGCGGGAGAAGTCATTGGATGGTTTTCTACCCTTAATAAAGTATGGTAGTTGTAAGTGCAATAAATAAATAAATACATATTTTTGGCCGTGGCCATAGGTGTATCATTCATTTTCATTACTCCCATCTTTGAAGTTTTAATCCTAGAAAACAATCCCATCGCAACTTATAAGCCCTGTGATTGTTAAGATCCAAATGTTTGGTATTTCTGTTTCAAGACTTAAGGATTTAAGTTATCAACTTTGACTATTCAGACATAAGATTTGCGGTAAGTGGTAAGTCAATTATCAACTACGGCTGATAATAATAATGAAGAGGTCGTTGACATTGTTGAACAATACATTCATATTAATTTATTGTTTAAAGTAAAGATGGGTTGGATTTTGAGCTTAGGTTAATTGTAGGTGTCTTTTGATGATTGATGGCTGGATTGTGAATATGATAAGTATATTAAGTATTAAACTTTGCTAAATGCATAGGATTTATTTTTTATATTTAAATATTTATCAGCACAAAACTTAAATTATTTCATATTCCATCCCCGTTGGATTTGAAGTTATAAAGCTTCAAGTGGAAATGAAATAACAAATCAACTTTTTCAAGCGATTCTATAATTGGACAAATAACCAATTAAAACTTTATACTCAATGTGCATAGCATTCTGGAACACTGGCATCATCAAACCAATTCGAAATTCAACAGCGACCGTAAAGCAACAAACACATTTAGGTACGCATGGAAAATTGTTTTAGAGCGAGCATAGAGCACAAAAGAGCAGATATAAATCTAGTGAGCCAATGCTACCAACATAAAAGCTTTACGACGCGACGTATGACAAGGATTGTACTTTTTATTCGCATGCATGTAATCGCGACAACGCGACTGTACGCCACTGTACCAGACTTAATAAACAAAGAAATGCGCGCTCGCTGTATTTTTATTGCAGCGCAATACTCTAGAATTTTGCTTTCGTGAAATGCTCGATGTTTCGTGAAGCGTATCACATACATGTAATGTTTTGATTTCAAAGATTAATGCTTGTCAATAAAAACGTATGGACTGTTTATATTTTATGACCGATATCAAGGAAGATTGATACGAGTACTGAGAGACATCAATCTCGATTATTTATATTTATTTTCTTTCTTGTAGCAAAATAGCAGTTTATTTTATGGCTTCTTGTTTCTGTAATCTTGTAGATGCTTAGAATGAGTGTTGTCTGTCGGATTTTGGATGGATCTTTCCCCTATGTGCAACGATGCTTCAAATTAAAGTCATTTGCATCTCTTCTGCTTGAAGCGAAAGCGTTTATGAAGAGAATTAATGGACATACATAAGAATAGCGTTGTAGTATAAATAATATGAGGTATATAAAATGACACCTTGTTGACCACGAATGTATAATGTGTGAATTAGTATAATGTAATATTCCTGCGTTTTGTAATAAGGGTTACAAAAAAATAAAGGAGTTTTACATTTATTTAAAATAATGGACATTTATATTATACGTATTTATTATTAGGTTGATATACTTATGAGAGCGGCGGATTCCTTATCGTGCTACGAAGTTATCGGTTAAGGGCAAAAAATATATCTGAACATTTTTTACGCGGAATTTCAGTTTAGTACGAGCCATAGGAAATATTTAGTTGGAGATTAAGTTTAATCTTCCTTTTTACAAAATATTTGGCTTCTTGATACTCAGGGTAGTGTTGTAAGTACTTGTTTTGTTTATTAAAGTCTAGACGCTCTAATACGAGGATTTTACTAATTTGGTCTAATTTGACTTTATTCAGGGATTTGTGTAAACTTCATTTTTACATTTATTAACATACCAGCCAGCTTTTAACGTGGCTGTTACATTTTTTAGGGACTAACTTAATTTTACTGAATAAAAAACAAACAGTTTCTACATACCTTTTTTTGAGCGGAAAAAACATGTCATTACTTCTCCAGGCTCGGGGAGGCGAGAAAGAGTATCAGACTCTTACTGACTAAACACCACCCCGTGCCTACTTCGGGCCGGAACCCCGGTAAACCCGCTTGGTAGTCCGTAGTTTTGGATCAGGCGTCAGTCCTATTGGGCCAATTTGTGGTGGTGTGACGGCTCTTTGAGGCGCGCGTGCAACGCTATGCAGTATCTACCTACCTAGCAGTACGCATAAGAAACATATGAAGATTAAATTTTATTAGCGATGCAGTCAAATGAATATGAAAGGAAACATTCAAGAAAATGGTTAATGGAAGCTAAAGAAAATACGCAAAGAAATGAATTCCTTAGTAGCACAAAGTAGTGTAAGGTGATAGGGTACGTGCGGTGGCCATTGCAATTGCAATTCTTATACCGTCGCTCTCATATTTGCAACACACGTACGCCTTTTGCTTACCTCCTGTTTGTGGCTAGGAAAATAGCGATTGTATGTGATGATTGCATTTTTGCGAATATATTTCATATTGTACAAAAAATTACCGATATAAAACTCCAAAGTCTGAAAAGATCTTAAGATTTGTCTTTAAAGCTAAGAAAAAAACGTAAAGAGAAATACTCGGCATTTGACTAGACAATTTATCGTCATTAGGTACGAAATGTGATAAAAATAGCTACCAGATAAATGTAACTATAATATTCTACCACAGAGCAAACAGAATTACTTAACCTTAAAGTAAAAAGTAACTTTACGTAACAATTCTGACGTAGTTTTGAGAGAACTCCAAATGAACAATTTACTATTGTTTCTTTAAATAACTTATTTGTTATTATTAAGTTGAAATGTCAGGATAAGTTAGCAATGTTAAGACATCGTACCACAAGCGTGGGCTCCACTTAATATGCCGATAGCACAACTGTTATTGTACCACAAACTTGGAAAGTTAAAGGTAAATCTGTCAAATTTATTCTAATATCCTTCATTTTCCGTTGTTGCTAATCATAATATTTTACCTAACAATTTTCATTTTAGTATATTTATGCCTAAAACGTACTTTAATATTGATCTACCTTTATGTACGAAGCGCTGGTTTCATAACAAAATTACATCAGATATTACGGTAACGCGGGAACGTGGCTAAATATTTTTGCGTTATTATATAAATTTGTATGCCTATATACATACGTGGATCGTAAACTTTAACTGAAATTAATTTTGTTATCATTTTAATTGTGTTTTTCAATTGTTGGAGTTCCCGGTAGTTAGGCTCTATCTCTGTTCATTTTCCTGGCTAGCTACATATATAAAAAGATAAATTTATATGTATATGACCACAATCCTTTCTGATAAATAAAGACTAGTTTTTGGGTTAATTGTTAAGAGACTACCAGTACCTCTACCATGAGTTTGAAGCAACAGTATTTGTGTATAGTCGCTAGCGACGACTTAAATTTTGTACACCAAATTTTACAACGCCTCTACCGGTCACCTGTGGAACTAAAATTTGCCGACAACTGTTCAAAAAATAGACTTGTCTCGAATCAAAAAAGTCCTAATAATTATAATAAGTGACTTACGTATAGTTAATGTACTTGTGGATAAAAAGTATGCTCTATTTACATAACTGAATTGACAAAAAAAACTTTTAACTATAAGTGCAATTTTCTATATACCAGGTTTTCAAGAAAAATATAATTCAGGTCATCCACCCGCTTCCCTCGCGGCCGCAATTCCAGCTAGGTAGCCTCTCCAGGGAGTCTGACTGGATGCAACAACTCTGCGACTAGTACCTATTTAGTATTACCGCAGATACCCCCACTTCCCCACCATTTACAATTGAATTTTATCTACTTATTGGGTTCTGTTGCAGTCTACATTATTATGTCATAAGATATTTAGTACTACTTCACTTTAATATGATAACGTTATTTCTTTTCTTCGTCATTGATACAGTATATTGAAGTTGTGTGTGCAAGTTTTAATTTTTGAAGAGCTTTTAGTGTTTTTATTGCGTAATTTGTATTGATAGTTTTCAAGGATATTAATATGTTTTAAAAGTCAAAGTCAAAGTCAAAGTCAAAGCATTTATTTCAATTAATCCTAAATTAGGCACTTTTGAAACGTCAAATTGAATTGTCCGTCAGTCTGTCTGTCAGTGAAGCTAGGCGCTCGTTCCAAAGTGTTGCTTCGAATGGAGAAGAACGAGCAAGAAACTCCATCGTTACTCTTTTCAAAAAATGTTTTTACAATATCTCTGATACATTATTTGATCATTTACCTATTGTATATATATGTAGGAACAATGTAACGACAATACGACGTCAAAACTATGGGACAATAAAACCAATTTGTAAAGAATATAAATTAAAAAAGCGGGTTGTTTCAAACATAGTGCCCACATATGTACACTTACAATTTTGAAATAATGCTTCTATACAAAAAAAAAAATAATATTTAATTAAATTTTTCAAAATATATATAATAATAAATAACTGCTTGATGCCACAGGATCCCTAGACTAGAAAAAATAATCATCCACTGCCATTTAATACATATTCGTAATTATATGGTTTTTTTACTGTACGGTTAGCGCGGTAGGTGGGCAACCGACTACCGCGTAACGTATAGCGGGTTCGATTCCCACACGGATCTACTCTTTGTGTGATCCACAAATTCTTGTTTCGGGTCTGGGTGTCATGCATATGTGAACTTGTATATTTGTAAACGCATACACGACACAGGAAAAAAACCAAGTGCGGGGCAACGTTTTAAAATAATAAAAAAAATATCACAACAGACTTTTTCATTAAAACAGTATCATTCATTACACAGAAATCCGCAAATTATTTCAAAGGACAACGTTAGCAAGAAGGTCAGTTGACACAAGACAGCCAGAAGTGTCATTAGGATTAAAATGTTACCATTTCTAAAAATAGAAAGTTAAAAAAAAGTTAAGCATCGTGGCCTGAATTCAACCCTTTCTGTTCTGAAACAGGCAAATACGGGCACCGCTAAGCTGTTAATCCTTTCGCCGATTATACGTTGTATACTGTATAGTGTACTTTAATTTAATGTGGCAGAGTTCATAATTATTTGCAGTTAACGGTGTCACCTGTGATGCGATATTGTGTTCATTTAGCGACGTTTATTGTGATTATTATATAAATTAGTGGTTTGCTGGGTAAATAACGGTGTTAGCGGAGCGGCAAAACGGAGCGATATTTTTAAATGGAGATAGTTGAAGGGATAGAGAGTAATGTAGGCTACATTTTGTTTCTTTCTAACCTCAATTCTTTAAAATGGAGATGATGGAGGTTGGGATGGAGCATTTCGCAATTTTTAATCGATTTAAAAAAAGGAGGTTCTTAGTTTTACTTGTATGTATGTTTGTGTGCGATTATCTCGCGTTTGGCTGAACCGATTTTGATGCGGTTTTCAGCATAGTACTTTTCAGATTTAGGAAAAGGTTTTAGGTATATTACCCAACTTAAAAAAATAGAGGTTCGCACTTTAACTTTTGATTGCGAATCCTTTTTTGTTAATAAAGTTTTATTAAGGTAGAAATTTGTATGTGGACTATGTGTGACTAATAAAAAAATCGGACATCATTTGTTTTTATCTTTCCCTTGACCTCTTAAAAGAGTGAGCGAAGCTGAGCGCATTATAATGCGGAATATTATAGTACTTGCTTTTGTCCTACACACTAAAAAGGTTACATTATAGTCACGAATGTAGTCTATGCTGATCTAGTGCTTGCGTTCACGACTGTGGATCACGAGATCTCCAAATTAAAGACGTTCTTTTAGGCTGGATAAAATTACCGACAATTTAGTTCTAAGTTACTACTTATGGTAGGTTGAATTCTGAAAAGGAAAAGAGTTAATATAATAGTAAGTAGATGGTAAGGTAAATAATCAAAATGTTTTAAGCAGGTATTTTAATAACAGGTTTAAGAATATATTACAAGCATAATTAATAATAATTATGTGTTCACAACGAACGTTATATCGTATCCAGTGGGCCTTAGTACGAGTGGGCTTAGTGCGGCGCTCTGATTGCCCAGTGCGAATGAATCAACCAATCAGATCACCGAACGCGCTCTCGATTCGTTTTCGTTCAACGTAAAGCAAACTCGTACTAACGGCACAGTATTATTTTACATGTAGATATTGAAAGAGTTCTAATCCATTTAAGTTTTACAATAAATATTCTAGTTCTAGTTGCAAACAACATATATAGCTTCTATTTACTTAGTAATATATACTGCAGATCGCAATTTGCAAAGTAAGCAAGTATTGTCCTAAAGTTATTTTATTTACAAAAATATATCAACGTAAAGTCCAACGTACTTGATGTCTATCGAGACACTCAGATTTATGCGTAGACTGTGATCGAATGATTAAAAAAGAAAAGAGATTGATGTGCAATATTTGACAGATAGATTGAATAAGTTTTATTGTCCAATATTTATTTTAAACATACACAAAAGAAAATTAAATTTATAAGAAAAAAATATAAGTTTTAATTAGATTTCTTTATGATTTATGAATTTATTTATCATAAATGTAAGCAATCGCCGCCGCCCATGACACCCGAAACACCAGAGGCGTTACATGTGCATTGTCGGCATTTTGGGGATAGAAATCTAAGTATTGGGGGAATCGGGGATTAGGAAGAGTGTAACAGGGCCTCCGGTATCACTCATACAGTGAAACACAACGCAATCTTTGTCTCACGCCTGTTTTTTGTGAGGCCGTGGTATCACTCCCGTCGAGTCGGCCCATTCGTGCCAAATCATGGTTCTGTATGTATAACCTTTTTTTGTGGCATAATACTCGTCATGATATAATGGAATAGAAATATTAATTACTGCTTACTCCAAGGCCTACAATTAAACTATTGTACCTACGTGTCATAATACTTAGTATTTCTAAACTGTACGTATATAATTACCTTTGCATAATTTATTCAGATTGTTAGAACTAGAACTGTAATTAAACCCGACTTTACGTAAATATTGTAATTTGTATAATTTGATTGTTGACTTTTAAACGGAAAACATAAAACTTAGTACATACTTATGTGTTTTTTGTCGTTGCGTCATAAAAGAATCCTTATTGGTACTATTCAAAGAAGATAAGTATTTTTTTAATAATATCAATGATTTTTTTTACGGGGAAAAAATCATCCAATACCTGCTCCCGCCTTGGGCGAGACGAGAGAGAGTATCAGACTCTTACTGACTAAAAACCACCCCGTTCCTACTTTTGCTTTTCGAGCCGGAGCCCCGGTAAACCGAGGATAGGATAGGGACTCTCTCTCAGTATCAACAATAACTTTTGCAGTTATACATATTTCCCATAAATTATGAACAATGTCTTGTATACAATATACAATAACAATGCACTACATTCGATTGGTTAGCAAATTGATAATGACTTACTCACGTCCAATTATAACGCTTGATGAATGACTAATACTGTGAATTGTGATGCAATGATTACTTGATTGCCAATTAATATTGTTTGTTAACAGTAGTGTTCCAGAGGCTCGACTATTTCATAGGACCTATAATAAAATTAGCTATTTTTATCATTTACTAGATTCTGCCTGCGGCTTCGCTCATGATCTTGAGGGATAAAAAGTGTCATATCGACGCTGGAAAGGCAAAATGTATTAAGCGCCACTTTGGTCGAAAATGAGTTATATATACCGTTGGAATCGCCCGATTTTTCTCTTTCGAATGGTATATGTCACGCCTTAATATGAGCATTTTGATGGCGGTTAATACACCGGTGATTTTAGACTTTTTCGTATATTTTTTTGTTTTAAATCCATTCATTTTTTTACTTTGGCTCATAAAGCGTACATGATAGTAACAAACTATTGATAAGTCATTTATATCTGCTTAAATTTACAACTAGATTGGTTTTAAAACTCTTTACCTTTCCATTTTTCTAAAAAATTACGCAATAAAACATTTTACAGATTGGCAATTATTAAAAAATCTGCACATAAGTCAATTTCCCATAGAATATAACACATTTTTCTAGCTCATTTTATGCAGCTTTTTGTTCGTTAAAACATCTTTTACCTGGACACGGTGAGTATGGTTAACTGACTTAAGTCAATTTTACCTAACCAAGATTATGGGCCTGCGTTGTATTAACTCCAAAATCTTGGACACGAAGACACCTAGATTATTTTCTATTATTACATTTCATAGTAAACATTATTTGTAATAACTATTTTGATTTTCAATGAAAAAGCTCCAGTAATTAATTAGTTATGATTTTTTTTGCAAAATTTGAAACTTCAAATCGCTCTACTGAACAATTCATATAATGGCGGTTAATACATTTTGCCTTTCCAGCGTCGATATGTGTAAGGGTCTGGCAGTTCCAAATTTAATTCCAATCCCTTCAGCCATTTGACGTGGTTTGACGTGACAAACGTACACTCTAACTCATAAATACATAACTCACGAATGTTTATAATATTCTTTATAATACATACTAAGTAGTAAGATCCTTTATACATGTTATTTGTTGTAAGTGTCTAGTCCTTCAGAGAATATCAGATGTGACATAACTGGTGGTATTTTAATTCCGTTCCTTGCCGTCAACATCTGCGTACAGATTGTTTACTTCTTGTTGAACAGACGTGACAAAATTAGGAACTAAAATCTAGGAAGATTAGATCTACCTAATATTATTTAAAAAGATAGTCAGACTCACGCAACTTTTTAGCAGTATAAGCTTGATATAACCTTTAAATGCAGTGAAATTTCACACTTAAATTAAATTGAAATAAGATCAAAGTTCTATTATAAGACATTAAAAGAAAGTAGCCTTTACCTGAAACTTGTTTAAAAATAATATTTACTTTAGATATTTATGTTCGCAATTATCCTGCTTGCTGTAGTGACAATGTTAAATGGTATAATTTCCATTACTTATGAGGGCAAGTTCGATGTTCTAAATTGCTAGTATTATCCTTAGGCTCTGTCTAAATTATTAATAATAAGTACCTAGTACATTACATGAGGCAGTTTATTCTAGTAATTACTTTGTTTATTAAGTGGGTTAAGTGTTTTGGTACATATTCTCCTGTGTCATGGGTGCGTTTACAAACATATAAGTTCACATACACATCACATCCAGATGCGAACGAAACAACAATTTGTGGATCACACAATGAGTTCCTTCGTGCGGAAATCGAACCCGCTACACGTTGCATGGCAGCCAGTCGCCAGTCACCGCGCCAACCGTGCAGTCGTACACATATTTTGTTATTACTTTTAATGATATTTAATCTGGAAATTAAAAAAAAGATACTGAAAAAAGGGTCGATTATAAATTGCACTAAATAAATCCTTCATACATTATCATTTAATTACTGTCATCCTCAAAAATCACAGTCAAACTTCCTTAAACTTCAGACAAATGATGACATCTGTTTTATTAATCTTAACACACAAAAACACATAATATAATTATGTATAAAAAATCCATCAGTATGAAAAGTAATAAGATTTCCTTTTCTATGTCTTCGACACCGTTCCGAATTTGATATACCGTACGTACGTACGACGCCTGTCAAATCATAGCGAATACAATGACGTTTCCATAAAGTAATATCGATTATACAATAATATGAACATTCGATACATTTTATTCCGATTTGCGTGACAATTCTGTTATCTGTCCGTATTTTGCACATACTTTTTTTAATCGACCTGTCATGAATTAAGTTATGTATTAAAATCTAAGAAGCTGAATTACACTCATATCTAATCGCTGTATCATCACGAATCTTGGCAATTCTATGGATAAATTAGATGATTATACAATATTATGGTACCATTGAACTAGTTTGACGATGGAATTGGAAGGTTGCTGATGGACGGATCACTTGATGGTAAGCAATCGCCGCCCTCTATGGACACCCGAAACACCGGAGACGTTACCAGCCTTTTGGGGGTAAAGAATTAAAAGGTTGTTGAGAAATCGGGGATTGGGAAGATTGAGGAGATGTGTTATTGAGCCTCCGGTAACCTCACTCACACAACGAAACACAACGCAAGCGTTGTTTCACGTCAGTTTTCCGCGAGGCCGTAGTACCACTGTGACTGAGCCGACCAATTCGTGCCTAAAGGCTCTCCCACACTTACCTACTTTTAGACGTATCGAATTTGGGCTCAGTAGATACTTACATATTATGAACCTTACTTCTGATGACAAGGACATGTATTAAAAGCGTGTTTTAAGTTTATTTTTTACTCTGAATTTATATTAATTTCAAGTCTTAATCTGTCTTCTGTCCTTCGGTCTTAATCAGATTCAGCTAAATGTCAGTCATTTTCACTGGGCGGCTTTTGTTTGCGGCCACAATACAAGATTGTAGAGCCCAACCGCTGTCGGAATTTATGCTCCAAACTACTACCCAAGACTGTTGTCTTGGTAATGGTAATAATATCTTGAAGAGAAATCCCAAATTGTAGCTTACTTTCTATAGCGCACATACTTTTGTTAATCTTGTAGAATAAAGCGAGTGTAACATTTTCTGTTTTTGTGAAGAGCGTAGTTTGTGAATTTTACGCCTTTTCAAGAATTTATCAGTAATAACATGGTAACAGAATTTATTAGTCTGAATTTGTGCCCGGTGCATGATATTACATGGTATTACATTACATTCACCCGCTAATACATGGTACTCTTTACATAATACGTAGACAAGAAACAGGGTCTTGTTTTAAAATTAAAAAGTACTTTCAATTTTAATCGTTTCAAAATGCGGAATACATAACAATTAAGAATTTTAAAATACGACTATTACATAAACGTATCCTATCTATGTTTGTAAACGTATAACTAAAGTGTTAACACAATTTACATTCGTTTATTTTGTCTGTCAGTTATTTTGCTGCGTATCCTCGCTATATAAATGTAAATAATTTTCTTTATTGTTGTTTGTACGTTTTACAATTTAGCTCTGTTGACAGTTGTAACACAAAACTCTGATTGGCTATTGTAGGTCGGGCACGTGAGCGCTCGTTCAACCCTCGCAAACGGGATGACGATGTAGGTTGAATGATAATGTTACCGCAACCATTTTTCCTTTCAGATTAACAGCTACGTTTCGTCTGTAATACCTACATTTAACTTGGCTAGGGAAGAGAGATGTTCATGTTGATATTCTCTTTTAGAAAATAATGAGTCATGTTCTATGTCGTAGTCTGTCCCCCTGGGAGAATGGCGAATGGAGAATTATTGAGCAGATGAAATAGCACAGTTACAGTTAGTGTATGGGGTTGACACTAACATTCAACAATTATATCAAAACTTTGATCAAGCCAATATATTAACTTTACTATCCACTCTTATTTCTCTAATATTAACGTTTAATGTCACTAATCTAGAGAGGCTGTAATTAAATATTTTTAGTATAGAACGGATTGCGTGAGGTTATGAACATCTTTATACCTACGTAGAAACTCCTTTGTCCAAATACTATCAGTTTCCCACAACGTAAAGCCAACATGACATTCCCAGTTACATCAGAGGACAAACTTTCGGTCATCTGACTCTCCACTTGTAACAGATCTGTATAACTTCGAGAGGTGCATACGTTCGCTTTTACTTGCACCGAGGTATCTTAAGTAAAGAATGTTCTGGAAACTGGTAGAACAATGTATTGAGCGATCGTGTCAAGCATAACTTTACCTTGTGAACTTGTGTTAATTCGCGGAACTTGACTAAGTTAGTTGAGCTCTTCCTTGTAATCTATTAGTTATGTGCATTGTTAGTGAAGGATAACAATTGGTAAATTAATGTAAGATATCTAATAGTTAGCAGTTGCTAGCTTCTTACAATTCATTCTGAAGCGTGAAACGACAAACAAAAATACACTCTGTAGTACTTCAAATTAGATTCATATTACAGAGCGCTCTATAAAAATGTCTTGGTAAATGCAAAATGCATTTTCCCATTCTTAGAGCATTGACATGCAGTCAATATGAGGAGCTTAGTTCCCGAGATATTCAAATGCGAATACCTATTGTGGGAAGGAAAAGTTCTAGGTTTTTGACGTGAGGCAATTTGAACTTGTCAAGTAGTTTTAAGTTTTATGTTTTAAGTGTGACTGTCGCGTAAAACCCTGACTGTTTTACTGAGAAGTATTTGAAAAACGAAAAATATTGACATAAGATTTATTAACTAATAGAACATTAGTAAGACTTATAGGCTGACTGATATGGATATGGACACAAGTTCAACGGCTGACATCTAGAATTTATGAGAATTATTGAGATGTCGGGTTTTTCTTTTTAAGTTAAAATACAATTTTCCCTGTGTGCCCTGTTTGTAGTGCTTTGCAAACACACAGCTAAAATTATAATTGTAATTCACGAGTGCATTTTAAATATTACTTATATCATTTTATGCTATTATATTTTATAATTAGGTTTTTTAATAATAAGTAATCTAAAATGCAATATATTATGACTGTTGGATTATTGTTTTGTTTCATTTTATTCTGTAAACCGTAGTCGTTCTACATAAATATATGTACGTATATTATCAGCATAGTTAACATGACTTAACCACAGTTTAGTGGTCAATGAAATAGTAGTGTACGCGTTTGACCAAAACAAGGTTTTATGTTTTGTAGTCCCTTCACAAAATTTGTGGGGCTTTGTTTTATAGCCACTCGCTTTATATGATTATGTCCTGCTAGTACACATGTATTTATATGTTTTTGTAGTGCGATTATATATACATATATGTATGTATATTTAGGGAACAGTGAGTAAAGTTCCTTAAGTCTTTGACTTCTAATAGAAAACTGTTGAAGGCAAGCTTAAGCAAGGCATCCTCCGCTAACGTCGGTCACCGGTGACTACCAGGGCGTTCAAAGTGTTAAGAAAAGGAGGATCCTCCGACCAGGCGAGATGATCATGCCTAACGGGCTTTCTGCCTAACTATTCTTCGTTGGGATTTTCTAACCATGTTTATTCGCATGTAAACTTCATGTGGGCAATGTAGATTCATGACGTCATCCGTTGATTTTGTTCATCGATCGTCTATGTGCGACTTTTTGTTATCTGTCAGTTATGTGTCGCCACATACACCTATATATGACTGTATATATGCCGTTTTATCTGATGCGAATGCAAAGTGGGAGGTTAAATAAATAAAAAAATCTTTATTTACCATAAGATTTTTGCTGTTTCATTGGGTAAGTGGTCGTTAGCATGCGACTACCGAGGGAGATTTCAAAAATGCTTCGTAAAAGAGACTCCCATCGCGCCCCCTTCTATTATACAGGGTACTTAACCAGTAGAAAGTGGGTATTACATTTATATATGTTTTGCCTACACCTTTGATGATTCAAAGTCGTACCATTATTATGTTTTACAATAAATAATTCAGAAAGTTACGTCAACGGTTTATTTAGTGTAAGAGACTGTAACTTAAACTAAACCATTAGTCCGTATTTTACACAAGAATTTTGTAATACACAAAGCTTGTATTCGTATGTGCATTAAACTTCGGATTATTAGTGGAAAAAAATATTTCTCTCTGCCTATACACTAGGAAAATGCTTTATATTCGTGACGTTATGAATATAAAGTACCTGTCTTCTTTATGTAAGCACGTAAGTAATTACGTGCTTTTTTACGTTAAATTTTATTTTTATAAATATACTTCTTAAAATATTATTTTAATGTCGCTGTAAGGTACCACGATTTACTGCCACGTATGAAGGCATAAAATGGTGTCTATTTACAATATGATTATTATGTTGAGCTACTATTTTCTGAGCAACATTGCGAAATAACTGTAATAAATAATCAATAATACCTGCAAAACAGTCTATTTAAGTAATTAATGAATGAGTTATTACCAAAAGAAATACAGTAACAACTTTTTAAATAAAGCATCACATAAACATTGGTGAATACAGTACCGTACATTTGCCTTAACATCGCCGATTTTATTGGCAAACATACGTAGGTTTTACATCAGTATGCCATAAATCATAATAAAAGTAAAGTACACATAATTACCTAATGGAAAGCTCGTGAAGATAAGTATATTTTCCTCATACAAAGAGTGAGAGTTTGTAAAACATCGCCTACGTACAAAACCGTTAACATTTGCAACTCTGACGTCGTAGCACCGTAGCAAATACGTAGCAAACGTTCGTAGCTGGCGTAGGCGTGCTACGAACGCTTACAACCACATTAAAATTGCGTAGTCAAACAAAGTTCGAATGTTACTCGTTAAAATAGAATAATTAATATTAAACATTTCATTCAACTACATTTATTAATAGAATGATATGAGGCTAATGATATTCCGAGAACAAAAAATCTTCTAGAACAATTATTTCAGTGAAAAGTAAGCACCGATATTTATTTCGGTTATTCTGTTATATAGGAGCGGTGTATGAAATACTTTGACGGTTTCATTTCGCTTATGTTTGTATAATCGGCTACCGATATCTTTTGTGATGCAAATCGAAGTGTATTTCAATAAAATGCAAATGTTTTGCGATGTTATTACGCCCTGTGATTGGCTGGTTTTGTTCGCCGACTTGATATTTTTACTGGACCTTAAATAATATGTGTTTATTAATTACAAAGGCTTTGTTTGCCAAACTCCCTTTTCACAGGATAAAAATACGATATTATTATTTGAAGGGTAAGTAATATGGTCGGTCATTGTAGAAAATTAAGAATTCTCTGAATTTCATGAATTTTCAAGAGAGCTGGTACGATTTACTATCTCTTTTCGTTATACTATAAGTAGTTGAGCCCCATAAAAGTAGATTGAAACGGAAATCCAACAAACAAAAGTGAAAAGTCATGTACGAACGAAAAGTTAAAAAAGTATTTTTAAATTTAAACCAACGTCAGTGCGATGGAGATTTTTGACGGGTGAACGCGTCGACATGCCCTCACAAAACACCAATAAAATTGTTTATTGACGTTACGAATGAAGAAGAAGAAAAAAACGGGAAAATTCCAGCACTGAGAAGGTGCTAGTAACATTTCTTGGGAAAATAAGACAGTCATAAAAGTAAATTTATTGCCCGCAGTAAATAAAGCGTAACATATTGCGCTTTTACGTTGTAAAAAGATATCGCAGTTGACAGATACAGTCGTTAAATGTTATCAATGCGAATCGTTTCGAACGCTCGTACTGCCCCTACAATGCGTGGCCGCTGAAGTTTGGAACAATGTAACCATGAGCAGCGAGCACACTTGACCGACAACGCAGTAAATTGGTATTATGCATGAAATTATGCTTGTACGCTAACAATGTAGGTTCCAACAAGAAGCTAAAATTGAACGTTAATTAAAAAGAATCGACTCCATTATTGTTTTCATTGAAAATCAACCGTTTGCTTGAAATAACTTTTGAATATAATTCAAGACACCCCCACGTTTTCCATTCCTAAAGGTCATGCTTTAATATTAACTTCTTCAAGAATAATTGAGAAAGGAAAATTCAACTGATAGTGGAATCAAAAGGAAAATCTAAACATTTGTTCAACTAAGTACGTATTTAATATGAAAATGAAGAGAAAATATAACAATAATGAACAATGTAAGAAAGTTAATATTCCGTCTAGCAGCAAATTGCAGATCGCTGGAGGTAAGAGGATTTAGAAAATCGCTTTTGACCGAAAACGTTTTCTCGTCCTTTCGAACGCTTACCTTCGCATTTACCTTGAATTTTTTAGTTCACGTCGACTTAGTATATAGAATTATTGGAATTTAAGTTCCCATTCTGCGTGTTAAGGCGAAGTTCTTTTTCTCAAAATGCTATATTTTTGTAATTCAAATTATTTTCGGCAAAAGGTTTTAAGGGCTATAAATATAATTACTTTTCATAATTGTAACAACACTATCTTAGACATTAAACAGAATATTTCCAGGAAAAAAAGAACTAAGCTGTATTTACTCAACCGTCAAAAGAGTTTACTATAAATAAAACCTTACCTCCTCTTCACATCACTTATTCATTGTATTTTGGTCACGTAATTCAGTAACAATAAATCATGCGAAGCTGCCTTCAGCAAATATTCGTCGACAACACCGCTAAGATAAAGTTAGGTCTCAAAGTCTAGGAATTTTGTAATGAAAATTCTTATTTGTCGTTGCCTGTCCCTTTCGCTAAGAATTCTGCAGTGTCAATGATACGCGCAGGTATTTTAAATGAGAACCCGCCTCCTGAAAGCTGATACATTCATTAGTGATATTTGTTTCGGAAAATTGTCCTGTCCAGATTAAAGTGTTGAAATATTTTCTTTGATGCTGCTTTATCCTACTAATGACATAACTAAATCATAAAAGAAAATCTACAATGCGTAATAAAGTCTTAGATGTGTCTCTATTGCTGGATTTTGAAATTGAATTTTTTTTTCAATACAACATACAAACAATGATAAAGAAATTTGAAAATAAATAATATCTAATATTGGACGTTAGGAATGTTGAACTACACATAAATATTTAGTTTTAGGGACAGACTCAATACTAGAGGTATTTCATCTAAGATGATTAGGCATAGAATACTTCAGCATACTACGTTCTACCATTGTAAGGGAGCGAAGAGAAATATGTCAATTTGTTCGATCGAGTCGGCCGTACCATTGTGAGCTCGGCTTTTGTCAAACAGCGCAGATGACTGGCCACAGCCTCATATCGGAATCACGTTTTCCACAAAAATGGAACGCTTAGAATTTTTTGACGTTGATTAGAAAGATTGCTCCAATTTCGGATGTGAATGAAGAGCGAATCACTGGTGATGGTACTTTAATTTTATTACACGAGACTTTTGTGTGTTTGAATAAAAATCTGTCTATTAAAAAGATAGTGCAGTAGAAATTCTTTGACAAATGATTCACTAAAGAGAAATATCAAAATACTTACAAATTGACAAATTGATAAGTTGCATCAGAGCACAAGACAGATGCCGTTTAAAAAGAAATCAAATTTCAAAACCAATCAGCAGACTATAAATGCAAGGAAGAATTAATAAAAACAATAACAAACAATATTAGCCATAGAGTCACACCTCTTCATCTTGTCTGTAGACACAGTAACGCTTATTTCAGCTTAAAGCTCAATTGACATTCCAATTATCGAAAAAGCTGCAGCGACCACATTTAATGCTATCGACAATATTATATTTTCCGTTATACAGATGGCCTGGGTACCGTAACATTGTGAGATATTGTTCGCATAATTGGTATTAATGAACTTATGGCTTAGTACGAGCTCGTTCTAGATCGAAACGAGAGCGTGTTCGGCGCTCTGATAGGTTGGTTCTTTCGTGCCGGCCAATTAGAGTGGCCAAGTGAAATTCTTTGATTTGAGAATGATTACTCTGTGCATTGTAGTTATGCATATGCGTATGACATAATGAAATATATAAAAGCTTGTAATAAAAATAACAGTACTATGCGTTTACTTGCGTACGGCGTGTCGCGTTTCACGCGGTGCCTCAAGGAGCCATCAGACCACCACTGATGGCGCCCAGTAGGACTGATGCCTGATCCTGAGCTGCGGACTACCTAGCGGGTTTACCGGGGCTTCGACTCGAAAAGCAGGAGTAGGAACGGGGTGGTTTTTAGTCAGTAAGAGCCTGACACTCCTCTTGCCTCGCCCAGGGCGAGAAAGACGTTGGATGAATTTCCCCTTTAAAAAATGCGTTTAGCTTACCGTGGATACATTTATATAATATGTTTAGGAATACATATCGGAGAATGACAAAATACCGATACCAGTTAATCTAATACTAATCATTGACTAATTTGCAGCTCTACCACTAATCACCTCTCACGTAACAAATAAGGTTTTAATTCGGATGTGGTTAACCGCTACGTAATTAGCCAACGCGATCGTTAAATGTGATCAACACCGTTTTGCAGAAATAACTTTAATATTAGCTACCAACGTCCTAGTTTGTATTACAACTAGAATAAGGGTTTAATAAATATGACTGCAACTAAAATAAGGGCCACTACGGAGCAAACGGGGTGGAGTTTGTCAAATTCTACGTCTGCTTTGATCAACTATAAGATTAGCTCGGCAAACGGCTTGTGCATCGTAGTTAGGTCACTAAAAATTTAAAAGACGTCCATCGGAGACTGGTCATAGTTTTAGTATATAATCAGGGTTCATAAATAAATTCATTTGCAAGGTGTATAAGGAGTCGTCGTACGGGTCGTATACAAAATTTCTGTAATGAAAAATCGAAAATAATTTCTTAACTTCTAAACACTTTATTTATCAAACGAAACCTAACCTCAAACCGTATAATTAAAAGCAACAGCAAATAAATATTTTAACAAACGCTCGTCTATTTCTCGTTAAAAAGTACAAGTATAAATAAATATTATCGCGGGAACGAAGGAAACTTCGGTTAGAATCGGATTAAGTACTTTCGCTGGCCTCTGGTACAGTTGCGATGCTATTTTAAAGTTAAGCACCAAAAGAAACAAGGCTTTTGTGCCGATTTCACTCCCTTTTTAAGTGGCTATTGAGTTTAATTTCCAACAAAAATATGTTCGTTGTTGTCTAACTTTTGGGAGGTTAACTTTTCGTGATTTAATTTTAGTTTTTGCACAATATTGAGATCAAATTGTTTAGAAAATAATATTATATGCTGGCTTAGATAGTTCTAGTACAAATACAGTATTCTTTATTTTATTTAGACATACATGCATATGTAACAGTTGAGTCTATTGTTGTATACTTCAAAATGATTTTGCTGAGGAATATGATATTCAAGACCCCTCATCTATCTTGCTTCAATTCACTTGAATTTAAAACTCTGTAGCAATCACTAGACCAAATAGCGATCTACCAATAAAAGAAGATTTTGAACAAGGGTTTTTTAAAACGTCTTCATATTTTACACATATGTAATTCAAGTGAAAAAGTATCTTTGAACTACTCAGCCAGCTTCACTAATAGACTGACTGATAGTTCAATTTTGAAGTTTAAAGAATGTGTGCATACGTTTTAAAAGAAACAAAATATCAAGATATTTAAAAAATTGTTGCCTCACGCTAGGATTTTCTTCTGTGTTGTGAACTTGAAGTTCACATGCTCATTACACCCAGACCCAAGACAACGATTTATGGATCACAAATTTTATTGTTCTATGTAGGAATCGAACCAGCTACACCTTGTGCTTCAGTCATTAGCCCAGTCACAGCGCCAACCATGCAGTCATTTTTTTTTAATTTTCCTACATTCAACTTGAAAAATCCATACGTTATAATTTTGCTTACACACGCAGTAATAAAGCGAACACGCCGCCCGTTGGCTGCCATGTCATGTCACTCTCGTCTCGCGAGCTCGAATAATCAACGTCCTCATTACGTCATCATCATACAAATACACTGCCTATATTGCTTTTGTGCTTTTGTACTGATTATTTTTATACAAGCCATACTACAATGGCTGAATAAATATTACATAGTTCTAGTTACTATTCTTAAGCGTAGATCTAGTTTTTTTTTTAGATTTTGGAAGTAAATTTGGTGAAAGCCAACTCTAGGTTTGCCAAAAAATCTGAGAATCAATTAATTCAAAAAATCTTTATAGTCACGCTTGCAAAAAAATAAGCAATGATATAAATATGTATTCATTATAAACACCATCAGCTTGTTCCCGTTCACTGCTAGATATTGGCCTCTCCAATGGCACGCTACTGAGCTCGATCTTCAGCTCTACGCATCCAAATCACCTTGCAAATATCGTCATTCCACCTAACTGGACAGGGCGCCCTCTACACTACGCTTAGGTACCTATACACGGTCTACAATGTAGAACACTATGTTATTATACTTTTTCAAAGTAAAATAACCAGTGTCACACTATAAACAAGTAAGTAACACTTCCATGCCCCATTTACTTGCTTACCAGGAACAATGTAAACGTCTTGTAGGGCGCGGCGCGTGGCCACAAAACTACGGAAGCAATCAATCAGATATAAGGAAGGCCATAACAGTTGTTTCTGTTACTTTGCAACGTGTGAACGAGGCATCGAACATGTTTGCTCCATTCATTGTATGTACTGGGGTGACTCATTCTCTGGTGTCGTTGACATTGGGTAAATTGAGTAAGTATATAATCTGATGGAAGATGGGTTTCCCATTTTTTTTCTGTGTCGTACACAATACCTACACAAAATTTTACTTGCCTACAACAATTCGTTAAAAGGCTTGAATTTGCGAAGAGACAGTGACATCACGTGCCTTGTGACGTAATGTGCACCTCTGCCTACCCTTTCGGGGATAAATAGGGTGACGATACGTACATGAGCTTTACTACTACATGAACTGTACTATTAACAATTTCCAAATACTAAACTTTAAACTGAAGTCACTTTTAAAAGGAAGACAGCATTGTTAGTTAACCTCAATGTGACGAAGTTACGGCATTTTAACGACTAACAAGAAAATAGGTCCATAGGTACTTTTTTATAGACTTGACAACTAACTTTGACTCTGAAATCTGTAACATACATATTTCAACAAACGAACAACAGAAAACGAAAGTCAAGAGAATTCAAATATGTATTATGTAACAAGCCGACACATAACTTTAACCCACAATAGAACATCCACATACAGTCTAGACTTAATATATAGCCTAATATTAGGCAGGTATACCCCATTAGTATTGGAAAAACATTAAGTATAGTCATTTAAGGAGGTACAGGCAGGATTTTATGGCCATGTTCTAGCCCAAAGTCATTGAAAGGATAACTAAATAGAATCTAATGTTTTATATGTGAGATAATAAACATAACTTCACGGTTATCATCATTATAAGAGATAGGCAGAGGTGTACATTATTTGACTGGGTCTGGAGGACATTACTTTTAATGTGATGCTTTATTTTCACCAGTTACGTTATGAGTGTGTAGGTTGTGTAATGTTATGTAATAGTGAGCGAACTAATATGTAATTGTCGCTATTACTTACTAGCTGTGTCTGCGACTTCGTCCGCACGGGACAGTGACCTTGGATAGTTTTCTGGCGACCACAGCTCCTCCCCAGTAGGCGATAGCGTGAAAATGTGTAGCGTGTATGTTGACCCGACCATTTAGTAATGTTCAATTTAAAGTAAATCCATGCGATCTTGTTTTGGAAGATACATACATAAGTACCTATCTCCGAGCTAAACAAAAGTACTTTTTGTCTTTATGACCAATAGACAAAACATTTAAAATCTATAATTATTGTTGGCTTCGATATCGACATCTCAAAAATATTCAATGTACAGTTTTGACTGTCGTACAATTTTATTAGTTTTATATACTAGTTTAGTGTGCATGTTACTCGACAAAAAAAGATTAAGTTTCTAGTAGTACGGTAGTCTAGTAGTGTCTCATTCAAAAGTCGCGTATAATATTGTCATGTCAAAACAATCACACGCCTTATGTACCAAGCCATTAGAAAGTAAATGACTTTTAAATGAAAATAGCTAATTTATTTCACTGTAAACTATAGATAAAATTTAATTACCCGAAACAATTACAGATAAAACAAACAAAGTACAAAGAAACTTTTCAAATTCCATGTTCGTAATAAAAATCTAAATATAGGGTTATTATAGGAATTCCAAGTAAATGATTTCACTGCTTCTGTGAACTACTGAGGTTGATCGATAACTGACATTTGCTAGTAACTTAGTGTACTGAATACTGCTACATGCGCGCAAAGGAAAATATGAATTATTTCTGGTATTCGCAATTGTTGATGATTGCAGTTGTTCGATAGTGTCTTTGAATTTTTGTATAGTGCATAGTGATTTACCGCCGTACTCATAGTCGTTTAATGGTCACTTAATGCAGTCCTTAACAATTGTTTTCGATACAAAATCGTTACTAGGGAATAGTTTGAGTATTCATTAAATGTTTCTGAGTGCATCAATTAGTGATGTTTGTAATTGTTTAACATAACAGCATACAGTAATTCCATTTAAAATTTCGGTTCAGTATTACAATTTTTATTTATTTACATAGACTCGTAAGATAGCTGGCTAAACCTGAATGTAACATTTAGCATAAGCACCAATGAGGAATATAAAATCGCAATGTTATGTACATAATTATATTATAAAGAATAGAAAGTAAAGAAAACCGCAGCCAATTAAAAAGGACACGTAAATAAAGGGTATTAGGTAACATAATTACCTACAGCTCAATTTACTCTCTCTATATTATGACATACGATACCAATGGTACAATACATTTATTATCCTTCATGTAAGAGGTCTCATTTGTTTTTCCGATGCAAAACTCGGTAATAAAGAGTGTTCTCGTTTCACATGCCCTTGATGTTACAAATTGATCTGTGTATATGGTTATGTTGTACAGTTAAAATTGGTCGCGTTTTTATGGTATATGCCGGGGTAACGAGCATACGGATCACTTGATGGTAAGCAATCGCCGCCACCTTTGGACGCCCAAAATACCAGAGGCGTTACAGGTGCGTTGCTGGCCTTTTGGGGGTTAGAAATTTTACGGGTTTTTAGGGATTGGGAAGATTAGGGAAGGGGTGTCATTGGGCCTCTGGTAATCTCACTCACACGACGAAATACAACGCTAACGATTCACGTCAGTGTGAGGCCGTGGTAATACTTCGGTTGAGCCGGCCCATTCGTGCCGAAGCATGGCTCTCCCAAGTAAAGTTCCTTAAGAAAAGGAGGATCCTCCGACCATGCGAGGTGATCATGCTTGACGGGCTCTCTGCCCAACTGTTGTTCGTAGGGATTTTCTATGGATGTTTATTGTGTAGTGTAAGATTTATGACATCATCAGTTGATTTGAACGTCGATCGTCTATGTGCAACTTCTGTCATCTGTCATGTGTCACCAGTCATTATTAATTATGTTCCAAAGCCAGAGCAAGATACAAATGCGTAGATACTCTCTTAATTTACGTCTCAGTAACATTCTCCATCGTGCGTGGATGCGACGGCATTAACCTGATTCGTTACGTCGTGCCCTCGGGAAATATCGCGTTCCCATACACTTAACTAGACGCCACGGTTAGTTAGAAAGACGGTAACTTTTATTGTTTCCTAGTTTTGTGCTTGTGTGTGTGTGCTAACTGTTGATTGGTGGGCTGGACTAGTGTTGAAAAAATTTTTGTTACTGTTCGCGTTTCCGTGATGTTGTCTGTTTTTTTTTTGTTTTTTAAACGTTGCCCCACACTAAGGTTTTGTCTTGCGATCACAAACATACAAGTTTATATACAAATGACACCCCGACCCGACAACAATTTGTTAACCTTCCTATACTCGCGTGATTTTTTGTTACAGCTATACTCGCGCGCGGTCTCACAGACCGATAGTTTGAACTGCTGTCATTTATTTTTTTTCTATGAAAATCTATAAAGATTATATTTTGTTTTCAAAATACAGGATATAATGAAACAATCATATCATGTTATAACTTGTTAATTATATATTTAACTTGACTATCAGTCTCATACAAAACAGCCTTCAAAATTGACATATTTTTCTTATGTACTAAGTAAACAGAACTAAAACATATTTCTTCAAAAAAGAAACTCAAATAAACTTTATTATTTTAAAAAACAATAGCTATAAGATATGTAAATCACAGATTCACTTGGTTATCAGCTTCACAGTAACAATCTTATACTACTTTTATACGTACGATAAAAGTTACGCCTATACTCGCGTCGGTCTGACGGACCGATTGGCGCCAAACACACCAACATGTGCGTTTCGCACAAACGCACTGCGTGCACTAAAATGAAGTTGGCAACGAATCCGGCAGCTACTAAAAAAATGGAGTCGCTGGGGTTACTAAAAACAAAAAAAAATATTGAAAAAATGTTTCGTCGGTCTCACAGACCAATGCGCGAGTATAGGAAGGTTAATCACACAAAGAGTTGCTCCGTGCGGGAATCGAACCCGCTCGTTGCGCGGCGGCCGGTTGCCCTGCCACCGCGCCAACTGTGCTGTCGACTGCTGTCGGCAGTTGAGAGTTGTGGTATATAAATACATTTGGGTAACAAAAAGGTTCGTTATCTTATTTACTTTAAATACAAAAAAGCGTAAATACACAATCATACACAATGCCAAGGTATCCAATCTATCTCGGTAGAAGCGTATTTGCCTTGTGACGTCACATCACAGAACAACAGACAGGAATGTTCACTCTATGTATATTTTTAAATTACTTTCTGAATGCGTAGTGCAGCTGTCAGTACACACATACACACACAAACACATACTGAATAACTGACTTTTTTGTATTAGTTGTACAACAGTCGAGGTTGTAATCATTGCATGAAACAAACAGCTAGATTGCGTTCTGTTAAAATGTGTACTGCGCAAAAACGTATAAGCAAACTGTTGATACTAGTAGTGTATCTATACGTTGTATTTAGAAATAGTAGATACGTTTTATTGAAACTTTGCCTTTGTGTCAGATAGATGAATGTTTGTAGTGGAATGGACAAACACAATAAATCTCCCGATAGATTTTGATATCAGTGGCCAGTCTGTCTAACTAGACTTAGTCACTACGCAGGAGATATTATAGTGCACATATGTGTGCGTAAACACAGAGGTACTCTCACTTTACTCTCTGAACCTAATGGGACGGCAGACCGACACGACCGGAGAGAGGTCAAGCGCAGGACCAACGGTTTTACGTGCTCCCCGAGGCATAGAAACACCGCCTATCTTTCTGACTCCGAGCAAATAATATAAACCATTATATTATTAAAATTTACTTAGAAATTGCAATCATAGCTTTTTGCCCGGCGCCGGAATCGAACCCGTGACACGTTGTAAAGTCACCCAACTATTGCGCCAACAGTCCCGTAAGGTAATAACAAGAAGTTAAAGCTTATATCGATAACACAAGTTAAAAAAACTCAAACTTTCCTTAAAAATTCACTGGCAAAAACCGCATCAAAGTTAGTTCAATAACTAACTAGTTTATTGCTAAAGTTGTTTACGACTGTTACTCACTGCAACATGCAAGTGTCTCTGGAACCCTCGAATAAAATCAAACTGTCGATAGAACTACGAGCTCGTTAGCAAATGAACAAACAAAACACAATCCTTGACGTTTGGTCATCTTGTCAAAGGTCTGTCGTCAATCGCGTCCTTCAAATATCGTCATTTGTGTTTTATTTATTATTCATTGCACAATGTGCATACATATTTAAGGCTAGTCTATTCATACGTGAATAAACACATCCCAAATAATGGCGTCTAAATCAATCAAAATCATCATCATATTTATCAGGCACAAGACATTCACTGCTAAACATAGGCCACTACTTATTTTTTCCAAACCGGTCAGTCTATGCTCTATTCTGACGCAAAAGATCTTTCAATAAATAATTTACTTAAATGAAATGCAGTTGTAAAGTAAATATTATTTTATTATCATATTGCCATATTTTGGACAAAAACGTGTAATCAATGCCTAAACCAATAACATTGAGCTATCATGTCTGTAGTGTATACGCGGATTAATAGCAAACTGAACTTTTGCAGCACAATATTTATGATAGCCAAAGCTTTGACCGATTGTCAATAAACCCTCATAGCCTTTGTAATATCAACAGCTGGGTTTAGGCAAATATTTGTTTTTATTGAGATAGTAGAAAGCATATTTATGAGCAATTAGGTTTTTGAATATCTGTAATCAAAAATATATTGCAGAATGTGATATTCTGCCTCTTGATCCGTAAATGGTAATGGACAAACGACAATCGCCGCGTCGGTATAGTTACTCGTCAACCAGATACATACGTGAGTAAGCCGATAACATAATAATTAATTAGTTAAAGTTATAATACAATTATGATATTATTACTACTTAAGAACATATTTATGTAATTATTCTATATATGACATAAAAATCCAACAACAAATGCCAAGTATACAACTATCGATCCACACATATATTACTTAGCCACTACCAGAAAGGTACCATATCTATATCAATAAACATAATATATTTAATCTGCCCCATACATATTCGATGTTATTATCAGTGTATACTGTATAGCATTATCTATTGTGTATCTAGCCCACGAAATTACTTTGGCACAGATGTTCCGTATATTTTCAATATACATAATATTGAATCAGTTTTGGTATTGAATAGATAGATACAAATTACCAGTGAGGTCGCTCCTATCCAGTGTAGGCTGTGTTCCTAATGTAACCTAGACCAACTGTTTTAGAATTGCAATCAATCTCTCGCTCCTGGCATCTGTCAGAAGCAGGATTTTTCGCTTAGAATTAATCGCGCAAGAAATGTTTGGGGATTTCTATTTAAATAAGCTATAATACATTAGTTTTGTTTTGCTTGTAACTAAAATTAATTATCGTTGTGTCGTTAGTTGATTAGATTGGTACGAAAAAACAAAATTGTAAAAGTTCATTTAAGATATTTTATTCTTTATTATAAACTGAGATTATTAGATTTAAAAATGTTTTTTTAGGTCTTTGGTAGTCACCTACGAACGACTTAATTATGGTATAACTAACGAGGTTCAAAAATTTGAACCGTTTTAAACAATAAAAAGATAAACATATTTTTTTTGAGGGAGGTATATCATTAATCACTTCTCCCGCCTTGGGCAAGGCGAGAGGGAGTGTCAGACTCTTACTGACTAAAAACCACCCCGTTCCTTCTCCTGCTTTGAGCCCCGGTAACCTGTTACGTTGTCCGCAGTTCCGGATAAAAAGATAAACATGAAGATTCAATATTAAATCATCTTCTGTAGACTTTCCAACTTAATA
Source organism: Spodoptera frugiperda (assembly GCF_023101765.2). Lineage (NCBI taxonomy): Eukaryota > Metazoa > Arthropoda > Insecta > Lepidoptera > Noctuidae > Spodoptera > Spodoptera frugiperda. Next base: position 5,851,690 of record NC_064229.1, on the reverse strand, counting down.
GAAGGTCCAGTCAGCCTGTGTATGCAAAGTGTGACGTCATAATCACCCTAATTAAACGCTGATTAACGTGGCGCATATAACACATTACACGAGTATCAGCACGCGCTTGGCGACCTGCCATAATGACGATACTGCAGATTTAGTTCTGCTCAACCATGTCACTACTTAATAGGAAAATCACCCTAATTACTGATGAGATAAAGACGATTTTTCTTTCCTATTCCGGAATTTAGAATTTTATGTATGACTGTGAGATGTGCGAATAGCAAGATAATAGATTTACTTGCACTTTCGTGCTAGTATACTATAGCTTCCTCTATCTATTAAACTTTAATGCATTTTTACCATTATCACTTTGTTATATACTTTAAAGTCAATTTAATAATTTCGACACTGTAAGATATGTATGTGGTTGATGTATAACACCATCTAAAAACGAACCTGTTCCAATAATCGACACACTCAAACCACTTTCAACTTTAAATAGGCATTACTTAAATCCTAAATAGCATAAAAAGTAAATCGGCTTTTTACAATAGCATCTCGAAGAAGGTTCGATAAGATCACTTGTCTGGTAACCCAGACCAAATCCAGTGAGATTTGGAAGACCCTAATCTAGTTACCCATTACTCATAATGTTCGCCAAAGGTTCTATATCAGAATATCATTGCACACACATAAATTTCGATTCAGAACCAAGATATATCATGGTGATCCTAACTCGATATAAAATCTTGATTTCGGCCGAGATTTATGATATAATATCAGAAAATCTAGGCTCATGTGCTTGGAAAAACTTAGAATGCAATCTCGGACTTAAGTTATTCGTATCAAGTCTCAAAGTTGAACGAAATGATTGATGATTGGTCAGTAGACATGTTTTTAAGGCTCAAAATAGATTGTAGTGTGATTTATTTTTATTTTACTTTTGCGTTTATCATCTTAGATGTAAAGTCTAGTCACGTACAAACAGATCTGGTGTTTATTTATCATATAAATAAAATCAGGGTTTCCATTCTCAGAAGAGTTGGATTAAGATGAAAGTACATCAGTTTTTGTTACATGTTTTATTTTATTTGACGGATTATATTGAGTCAGAAGAATTTGTTTACAAAACAGTGTATTAATCATCGTAAGAATAAAATCTGAAAAAAGCTAATAATGCAAAACTTTTTTTTTTTTTTTGTGAGGGTGGAAAATCATCCAATGACTTCTCCCGCCTTGGGCGAGGCGAGAGAGTGTCAGACTCTTACTGACTAAAAACCACCCCGTTCTATTCCTGCTCGTCGAGCCGGAGCCCCGGTAAACCCGCTAGGTAGTCTCAGCTCCGGGTCGGGCATCAGCCCTACTGGGCCCCATCTGTGGTGGTCTGATGGCTCTTTGAGGCGCGCGCAGAACGCGACGCGCCGCACGCACGGGTCTTTCTGGTTGGGCGGCGAGCTACCCTTGTCACCGTCCGCAGAGCCGCACTTACGGTGGCCGGAAATGTCGCGCGATCCCCGACGCCCGGAGTGTCTCTCGCGACGGCTGGGGCGTGAGGAGGTTCGTTCTCTCACGCGCCCCGCTCCTCCTTAGCTAGCATGACTGCTTCGCAGAAGGAGGAGAGGCATCCCAGTCCCCCTCGCTCCGCACCATGGCTTGTATCAGTGCCGGACGCGAGAGGGCGCCGTCGCCGACCACATCCCTGAGGACAAGGCGGTGCTCAGCCCACGCAGGGCAGACCACAAGCGTATGTTCCACCGTGTCCTTCGGGCGTTTCCTCCCGCTCAATCAGAAACAGGCATCAACCGAAGCTCCGGTAAGTACCTGTATCAGGTGGTAGGTGAGGACGCCGTGGCGCCTATCAAGTCACTCCTAAAAGAGGGAACTTACCGCTACAATGATAGCGTGCCCAGCCCTTGGTTGCGACAGTATTGTTGCCATTCCGCCATGAGATCGCGCCGGAGCTCATCCCGCCACGCATTAATCTGGCTAGTGGAGTTTCGCCCCGGCGACGCGCGTTAACGCGCAAACTAAAGACGCGCGCGAGCACCTTCGCCTCCAAATCCCACGGCGGGAGTCACTGCAAGGAGGTTGGCCGCCTCTCCGGAGATCGTGCGATATCCGCGATCACCCGGATGGCCATGACCCTCTGGGACGTGAGCAGCGCCCGAGCTCCGCCGCATCAGGTTCGGCGCCGACACAGGGGCTCCGTAGAGGGCCATGGACCGCAATCCCCGCGTACAACCTCCGGTTATTTGCCCATCCGGAGGTGGCGCGTTTCCGCGGCCATGAAAACACATGGCCTCGGATTGTGGAGCGCCACCTCGAGTCCCAATTGCCGGATCCTTGCAACGACCGTCGCAACCGCTTTCGCCATTAGATTGGCCGCCGCCTGGTGCGACCTATTGCGCTAGCACCAGCGTGTCGTCGGCGTAGCAGACTACGCTGACACCGTTCGGGAGGTCGGTGCGCAGCACCCAGTCGTAACCGATGTTCCACAGGAGCGGCCCCAAAACCGAACCCTGTGTGCACCGCGCGACATCTCTCGCCGGTTCCACACACCTTGGTTACCGGGGTAGGTGACGAACCTATCCGTCAGGTAGGCCTCGATAACACGACGGAGATTGGTAGGCACCCGGTGGTACCGGAGTGCCTCCAGTTTGCAGCTCCAGGGCAGGGAATTGAAAGCGTTTCGATGTCCAGAGAAATAATGCAAAACTTGACTGTACTTTTGAAAATCATTTTCTTATGATTTTTAGGGGGAAAATCGCCTTGGGGGATACGAAAGGGAGTGTCAGATTTACTACAAGCCGGGGCTCCGGTAAACCCGCTAGGTTTCTTGTACTTGAAATCGAGTATACAATAACCGCCCTACTCAGACTCATTTAATATTACTTATTTAGTCCTTAATAATTGTTTTCAGAACAAAATGGTTACTAAGGAATAGTTTAAGTAACCATTAAATGTCCCTAAGTGTAGCAATAACTTACCCAAATGACACAATAATATAATTTTATAAAGCTATTAACAAGAACATTAAACGTTAATAAAACAAAGTAATTAATTGCTCGTCATCTAATGCAAGTTTCGAGTACAACGCTAACTTTGTCACTAAGTTTTACACTTAACAACACATTGAGCAAGCGATGTAATTCGCGCATGACGTGAAAATTGATGTAAAATGTTTTCGTTGTTTTTCAGCGACTCATTGGGATTTTATTTGAATAAAGTTGCCATTGTTTTATGATGTGTTGGTACTTTTTGGACATGTTTGATGTTCAGTGATAGAAACCAAATAGTGCGTCAATTTCGCGATATAAGTGACAAGTTGTAACGATTACTCTACATAAAAAAGTTTGATAGTTGTATTATATTATTATTTTATCAGACAAATATTAAAATTTGGGAACACCCGTTCAAATTAATTATGACTATGATTTTCGTTAATAAACAATCTACTTTTTAACACCACTTAATTTGTAAACGCAATTAATTAACTTAGAACTTACCAAATTACCCTTAAAAGCACTGCAATCTAGATTTAAAAAAAAAGATAAAAAAATAAAAATGTCTGACCTCTCCCTCAATCCTCTGGCAGATGCATTTTAATTAAGTTCCAATCAAACCTTCTGCTGGAACCGGCTTTAATTGATGCTGTAGACTGCCAGAAAGGAACCAAGTAAAAATTTACCGGTTAGAACTAATTATGCCTTGAGGCTGCAGATGAAAACCACGTGATTTACATTACTGAGTCTTTTGAAAATTCTTATTAAAAGAAGAATTTAAAATCTGGTGAATAAATTGCTTTGATTTCTGTGTGGCATGATGACACTATGGAGCCGTTTAAAAGTCAATGTTTATGTGATTTTTTAAGAATAACTATAAGCAATAATAATGTTTGATCGTGTTTTATAACTATTAAAACCGACAGTACAATGAACTTCATTACTTTGCAGTGTATGAGTGAGTGAATCATCGAGACTTTAAAAATATAACGTTGACTATATACTGTGTCGTGGGTGCGTTTACAAACATACAAGTTCACATGCATATATGTCACCCAAAACAACAAGTTCACAAAAAAGTTCCTCCGTGCGGAAATCGAGCCCGTTTCACGTTGTACGGCAGCCAGTTGCCCAGCCATCGCGCCAACCGAACTTGGTTAAATATTTTCATCATCACAAGTTAAGAATTGACTGCACGGTTATGCGCGGTGGCAGGACAAACCCACCGCGCAACGTTTAGCGGGTTCGATTCCCGCACGGGGCAACTCTTTGTGAGATTCACAAATTGTTGTTTCGGGTCTGGGTACATTTTTTTATGTTAAATGGGCCGAATTTGGCCGCTATCTCGCCTGATGGTAAGTGATGATGCGGCCTACGATGGAGCACGTCTGCCCATAAGCAACCTATTCATTCGGGCTTTGAAGACACCTCAGGTTATACCTATCAGGAAATACAGACTCCTGCAAGGAGTTCCAACCCTAGCCGTTCGCACAAGGATCTCTTGAAAAAGCGCTTCGTGCGTGTGGGTGGGATATCCACCATGAAACGGTGACGCCTCGCCGATTGTCTTGTGGTTCGATGATGGGATCACATATTTATGTGAACTTGTATGTTTGTAAACGCACCTACGACACAGGAGAAAGCTAATTGGGGTAAATTTTTTTTTTAAATAAAAAAGATATTTATCTTTTCAAAAACATGACATTTTCATCCTACACCATAGCAACAACAGACGCTTATGATGATACCAGATGACGTCTTTACATATTTAATGGGAAAACAATGATTCAGCATTCGCGATTGATACCTCGGTTTTCACTTAAGGCAGAAATACATTACCATGTGGCGCGTCAGAAGCATATCGGTTTTATATATTATTATTTATGTACATGCTATGGTTAGAGACACATAATATATCGCACACCTAGTAATATATTGGCACAATTTCGGTTTTCATAGTTTACCTGACTTGTTTAGTTTTTCGTTTACTGACCAATGAACCGTTGTTTTACGTGCGTGAGCGGGGAAACGACAAGAATGGTATAATGACACTTACGACCACTCTCCATGAATATGGAAATAAATAGATTAATATGCACTTTTAAACACGTAAACCATATAAAGTCAATTTCGCATTTTTGCAGATGTGCCAATATATTACTAGGTGAGCGATATTATGTCGTATCATATCCCGTGGGTCACCAAAAGCTAGCAGCTCATTGGTGACTACAGTGCTAGGACACGCTAAGCCACGGAAATGTATTTCTGCCTTTAAAGAATTTCCTTAGTCCTAACGTGACGCCATGTTTGATATAACATGTTAGTGTTGCCAGTGAGAAAATTAATTGCCTTAGTATCGCACCGTACAACAGAGACATAATTAGCACTCACATTTGAATGTAATTATTACCCTAACGTTATGTATGTAATTGTTATGTAAAGGTTGATATGATTAATTACTTTTTGAATGATTTAGCTCAATCACACAGATGGCTCTTCAGAATAGTGCTTCAGAAGAACCATTTCCTACGACAAACAATGATTTCACAAGAAGCTATAAGCCATTGCAATTGCCCCGCGTATAAAATCATGGAAAAAATCTAATTTAGCTTGTATCAGACAACTACATCGAATTATTATTTTAAATAAATATTTACAAAAAAGTTTTAAAAACAAATGACACGTCACTGACGTCATACACGAAATGACCAGGACAGATATAGGTATGTTGTATCTCTTTTCCAAATTCAAATAAGACCCGTCTTTCTGTCTGACATGAATTTAAGTCTTACCCCACTTAACTTTAAAATGAATTTCCAATAAGTCATTCGTATGATCGCGGGTAACTTGTATCATTTAACATTCGACGTTACTGCGAGTAAGTTTAGAAGTAGACAGCAGTTGGCCGACCTAGTTCCTTGATGCAAGTAGTTGTCAACTATATCCAGCAACTTTGTGTTTGTCCACCCGTGGGACTCGTGTACTAGTCACTGTCTTGCGTAACTGTTTTATTTGCACCTTGTTTTTGGAGAAGCGTGAGTCATCCTTGTTGGTATACGAACTTTGAATTAAGCATCGTCTAATTTTTCGTAGATATAAGTATTTTAAGTATGTTAATTCGTTGGTTTCTACATATAAAACCAGTAACTGTTGATGAAGCGAAAGAGGTATGTAAGATTTGTAGCAATTGGCGTTCCATTGTCTCTGCCTACCTCCAAGGGAGACATAAGTGAGTTTATGTATGTGTGTAAGTATGTAACTGTAAGCTGTGTGTAGGTGTGTGCAAACATTCAAAATGTTTGGCTTGGCGAATTTATAATTTATACAAATGAATGGCAGTGTATATGGAAAACAATTATATAGTAAAAACAATTATTAACAATTATAATCATATGATCACAATTATAATCATATAATTCACGAAAACGTGAGCAAAACAAAACAAGTACTTTTCTAACATTTTCGTAAAAATAACGTCCTATTAATAATTAGTGACCGATTTACTCAATGGTTCGTTAACATAAAATCGAATTGCAAAACACGAGTTACAAAACTCCTTCATAATTAGAACAATTCTAGAAAGTGGCTCCTAGAATTAGAAGAAATCTGAATTCATACACTTTAACGAACAATACCCACCTAAACAGACGAGACACCTATCTATACATATACTATATACATATACTATTCTTATTCCTCCAGAGCACCTTTTGTCGCAATGGTAGTAAATAAGTGATACCCATCAGCTCATTAGGCGCTTCCCTTGGGAGGTATCAAAGGCACTATGAAACGTAGTCCCCTTATACCTGTGATACTAATGTATAGTAACGTTCTTACTGGTAATTTATCTGATATGTAACTGTATGTAGTGATTTAGTTTGTCTTACTTGGATATATACTGGATATTTTCGTTTGTATTGTGTGATATTTGTGGTAAAAATTATGATGTCACTCTTTCTTGCATGTGTTAGAGTGCCATGCTTCGGTCAAATTTGGCAAGGTATAAACTGACTTTGGTGATAGGATACTTTTTACCTCACAAAACATGTGCGAAGCCGCTGGCTGAAGCTAGTACAAAATAAAATGAACAGTCTAGAACTATAGAAAATAAAACAATGTAATTTACCTAAAAAAATATGTCAATTTCCTAAAAACAAAAACTTCAATAAAACAGTCTTTAAAAGTTTCTAAATACCGCCTGTAAAAGCGACTCTCAAACGTTAATACTACTTACTTGAAAAAAGGAACAATTGTCTCTTATTTCTTCCTAGAACATTAACTTTCGTTGTCTATAAAGTTTCAAATAAACAGGAAAATCAAAATGGCACTTAAGACCTTTTTGATATTTTTATTAAGCTACGGAAGTAGGGTTTCCATGGTGAAGCGGTTTACTTTTAATAATACTTTATTTTCTAAAAGGTAGCATGATGTAGAATCATTTTTAAAGGTGGAACTAGATTCGTTATTAGCTACAAGGCTGATAAATACACTACTGAACAATGACCACTATTTTACAAGGGGCTTTTTTATAATAACCTGTGTGGTAGTCTGGAATTGTGCCGAGTATATGACAATAGGTTCACCTCCTATTACATGGGACTTATAAAACAAATGATGAAAAGTGAGTGTACATTGTATAGCGGCATTACGTGTCGTAATGTGCACCTCTGCCTACCCCTAGACTAAAAAAGGCGTAAAGTTTTTATTTTATAATAACTATGTTTCGCATTTGACTTGGAGAACAGAGAAAGTAGAAGTTAGATCCACAATAACGAAGAAGCATTCTTCTTGCAATGCCCATCCTTCAACAACTAGACTGATAAATTGAAGCAAGCAATTCTGGCACAAGTTTACCTTCAAGTGCACACTCGTAGTGTATGTTTTCGCTTACCTCATCAATATTCGAGTGATCAATCATGTCTTGAACGTTAGAACAGTGTTTCATTAGTGATAGAGTACTCTCTGTGCTAATGACTTAGTATGAATATCTAGCAAACGTTTGCTCGCGTCGGAATTGATGGATATAGGAACGTGTGGAGCGTCTTCACATTAAAATCAGAAATGGTAACTCAATTTCTTAGGTATTAAATGGTTCCCTGTCTTTTATACGTATTTTATTTATACTATTAGTGGTGACTCTAACTGTGTCTAGTCTACATATGGTATATAAGATCTAACGAATACGCGCTAGCCGCGTCGAGGTATATCCACTAGCACATCACTATAGAGTAAACAGTCCTATAATATTATATAATTGGAAAGTTTGTTAACCTTATTCAACATCGACAACAAGCTATAGGTGGCCACTGCTCACCGAAGGCCTCTTCTCATACGGAGAAGGTTTGAGCATTATTCACCACGCTTGCTTAATGCGGGTTGGTGATCTGTTTGGTAAGATACGAACCCGCACTCTCATGCATAAGAAGTGCCCGTCTTAGTCTTTGGGTTTAAGAAACTTTATTCTCATAAGAATACAACAATTCACTTACATGAGAACATTAATAAAAACATTAGTCATAGTTACTGAGAACAAATGTTAAAAGTTAATTAAGCAAGAAACTACACATTTCTATAATTATTATTTGTGGGTAGAACAAAAAAAATAATATATTAATCATAATCGGACCTACTCAACGTTCACTGGATACATGGGCTCAAAACATCAACTTATAAATTAAGGTAGGTGAACAAAGATCCGTTCAACACAGATAAACGATGGCTGGATGTGGCTTTGAAGTCATTGTGGGGAATGTAAATTTTTTATGATATGCTGTTTGAGTAGTTTTTTAAAAGTGGTTATGGATTTGGTCTCTGTGATGTATTTTGGTAATCTATAATATAAAAATAAGTCGGGTTTTCCTTCCTGACGCTATAACTCCAGAAAGCACGAACCGATTTCCACGGTTTTGCATTCGTTGGAAAGGTCTCGGGCTCCGTGAGGTTTATAGCAAAGAAAATTCAGAAAAAAATTCAAGAGAAAAGCAGGAAAACAGGGAAAATCATTGGTGGCGAAACGGAGTTCGCCGGGTTTGCTAGTTTATTATATATTTTGGATCCTTCACACATTATACTTTTTTTTCCATAGTTTGTTCGGGTTGGGTATGCCTGTAGTAGGTCTTGTTCACGTCGCAATTTCATTTTGTGTATTTTTTTTCTTTTCGTGAAGTTGATTTTTGAGTTTATATTTTTGTTTAGTATTTTTCGTATGAGTATGCATGTATTATAAATGTATGTCTGTGTAATGTTCATTACTTAATTTTGTTTCTTTGTACAGTTTTAGTGTTGGGGTGAGGTAATCATAATTAAATAACGTTTTAAGTAGTTTGTTTTGTGCAGTTTGTAGGAGGTTTATGTGTGTTTTTGCGGCGGAACCCCATATTTCAGCTAGATAGTCAATGTGTGGCTTAACGAGCGAGGAATAGATCAAATATCTAATTTTCCGTGGTAAGCAACGAGTGATGCCTCGAAGGGTACCCGTAAGTGATTGTAGCTTTGACTTTATTTTTAAAATGTGTGGTAACCATGTCAATTTACTATCTAAAATTAATCTTAAATATTTTTCTTGAACTACTTTATTTATAATTTGATTGATTATTTATTTTTAAGGGGGTGTAGTTGCCAACTTTTTTGTTCTTCGCTGCGAATATTATATGTATAGTTGGTTTTTGTGGTATTTATGGTAAGCAGGTTTTGCTGAAACCACAGGTTAAGTAAATTTAAATCCCTTTATGCTTCATTCATGACTGCATCAATAGAGTGACGAAAGTAAAATAGACATGTGTCATCTGCGTAGAGGGTTAGGTTCCCTTTTAGGCCAATTTGGTGGACTCTGTTGATGAATAGGAGAGGAGCTAAAATTGAGCCTTGGGGCACACCGTACGTTATTATTTTAGGCTTACTCTGAGTGTCTTAATCTCATTATCAAAGAAAATAAAAAAATTATATATCTCATAACTGGGGAATGCCATCTACATAGTATGTACTGCTTACACATTTACATACTACATGCATAAAGTATAAATAGTACATAAAACAAAGACCGAAAAATAAACTCTTTCTTATACTGCAATTCCCTGATTGCAGTGCTTCGCATAAAGCTTGAACACTCGATCAAGTTTGTCTGATTTCCATTTTCATATGTAGGAATGCACTTCGTTTAAGTATTTTGCATTTATCTTGCATTGTTGAGTAATGGTCTGTACTGCGTTGTGTCTCATCTCATTGTGAGTTCCACAACGAAATATATGTGGTACAAACACTGACTTGTGACTACATAGAATATTTTTCATGTATTTGCATTATAATAGAATGTTTTGCTTTTTTATTAATCAATGTGGAGCGCAATCTTGTCTTTGTATGTAGCTAATGTAATTTGTTATGTTATGAAAGAGAAAGTAGTACTGTTAACATAATATGATATTGTTTAAAAAAGTTATTACTAAATATTGCAACGTCACGCCTTTTATCCTCGATGGGGTAGGCAGAAGTGTACATTATGGCACGTAATGCCATCGTACAATGCACACCTACTTATCAACATTTGTGTTATAAGTTCCATGTAGTAGGAATTAAGCATATTGCCAAATATCGGGCACAATTCTAGACTCCGTGCTGCTACTGAGAAATAAAAATAAAAAAACAAAAAAAGCCCAGTAAAACTTTGGTCGATACGGGAATCGAAACACCTTGCCCGGCAGTCGCAATAGCGACTATTTACCCGAGCTGTAGCTATTACTAAATATAATGTATAAAATTAGCCAAATTATTATGTGTTAATAACATTGAAGACATACATAATATATCTAAACACGCTTGCCGAGTGATGTTAGATTGATTAATATATTCTTTAAGACCATTAATTAATAACAAAATGTTACGAGTCTTCGATGCTACTTGGCTTTGATGCTTCAGAGACATAATAATATGGTCATAGCACTAAATAATACAATTTGCATTAAACGACTTACAAAATATAGAACGAGACAAAGATAATACATCTAGAATTACTGCAGTCAATTTATGCATACTTGTACCACAAAAGAACTCCGTATTTCATTAAAGTGGGACTAATTGAGCCTGCGTTGTAATTCCCTAGAATTTGCATCTTAATTGATCTCATTGCCAAAACACTTTTTATTTCTAAAGGGCACTCTCCATTGCCAACGCCGCTCGGGTATTCGTTACGGCAAAATGTTATTCAAATTCATCTTGAGCTAATTTAAAATGTTTAATCTGCAATTTTAATTAATGTACAATTTGAAAGTTCAGTTGAATTCATAAATATTTTGTTGAAAGATAAAAAAGGGAGAGATAAAATGAATGATAAAGAGCTAAAACCTAAATGCCTTTTTAGGTATTGCAATCGGAACTGTACAATCAAGTACTTCATAAATTTGACCTACAAATCGATATTTTTTTCCAGTAACGCCGAATCTGAAATAGTTTTCTTTTATACATATGTGTAATACATCTACAAAAAAAAATGTTAAACAATCTTCTGCATCATGCCCCATGACTCATAAACCACGTATCCACCATACATGTATCCATAAAGAGAGGCTTAAATGAACACGTGTCTAATAAACCGTTTTAATGAGTTGTTCCACATTAAAGCATCGATATTTCCAATTAAAATATGTAATTTATTCAACGCTACTCATGTTTCTGACACTTTACTGACAGTCTTGAAAAAACGATGTTGGCGGAACTCATTTAAGTTATGGATTTATTTAGCGATCGCGCTGAGTCGACGCTGCATGAAGGAACTTGAGTATATCTTGGCAAGAGGTTGAGAAATATTTAACATTAATACAAGTCAGATGTGTAGATACCATGTAATGAATATTTACTTGTTGTTATTTATTTTCATAACTCCATATTAAGAATTAACATAACATTCATTTTCCCGGCCAGGGAATCGAAATCAAGTATCTTTGCTCGGTAGTCGCACTTGCGATCCTCTTATCCATAGAGCAATGTCTCCAATACTCATTCATAAAAAAGTTTATAATAACCCAAATCCATCCGTCTTACACTCGTACGCAAACAACAATAAATACAAGGTTCTCTGCCTACATTACAATAAATCACACAACTTCCTTGCGAAGTCGAATCGATATACTTTTATGATGCTATCGAAATATTGCTCTGTAATCGATTTCCCTTCACGAAAACGCGAGCAAAACAAGTATTTTTATGACATTTTTGTAAAAATAACGTCCGATTAATTTGTGACCGATTTACTCAATGGCTCGTTAAAATCGAATTGCAAATAAACTAGTTACAAAACTCCTTCATAATTAGAACAAGCCACTTCAGCAACGCCAGTTTTATCAGGCAGTAACTTCAAAAATTAAATTCGAAGTTAAAGGGTGGAGTTATTCAATGAGTCAATGCTTACTCCGACCTCGATAAACCAATGTTTTATGTCACAACTTTAGCGAACACTCAGCACATTTTGGCGAGCAACGATCACTAATCTTTTTATAGTGTTTCTTTGCTCCAAGCGTCTATTATTTTCACTTAAAAGAAAAGCAATAAAGTGCCTGAAGCAGTATGTTGTGTCGAAAAAATGTGAAATTTCAAAGTTTTCCTCTGAAAGCAAAAAATGAGTGATGTAAAAAGAAAATCATTGTATCGAGGGGAGTGAATTCACTTTCCTTTTATAAACAAGTCTATTAGGTTGTTTCAGACCTTTGGCGTGAGGTGACAGGGTGGAACACGTGGAAAATGGGATTTTCTACTTTGCATAATGTTTGCTGCTACTCTCGTAACGGGGTAGGTAGCTGTTGTTTATTGCGGTTTTATTTCATTCACGAGAAAACCAACGTTTACGACTGTTTTATGGCCATTCTGACTCAAATTCTATACAGAACAACACTGTTTGAGGCGACTTTTGAATTCCATAGACTACCTGTATACCTGTCACGGGTACTTTGCTCCGCGAATATTTCGCTGTTTTATTTGATGCCATTATTATTGGATATTTTTCTCAGAGTTCAAATATTTTAACTGTACATTAGTGCATTAAATAAATAATAAATCGAGATAATTATCAAAAGTACAATTATTATACTTGAAGAACCTAATATCGGCTTACTGACGAAATTGTTTGACGGGGAACTCGACTAGTTTCAAGCCATGATTATGTAGCACCCCGACAGTTGCCACGTTGTGTGTCGCGGAATGCTGCTAATGAATATGAGCCTCTATCATGATTTGAAACTAGTCGAATTTATCGTAAAACAGTTCAGTATGTCTCACGAAAGTTGATGAACTTTTAAAATTCCATCACTATTTTTGTGTCCAATTGCACTAGTCCAATACTTCCAACTAAGTAAATTGCCATTCCCCTAGGCCACTCACTATAGTGATCGTAAAAGCGATTACTCAACAACTACCCATCCATACTTTGTCGTGGAGCAGTCGAAGGCTAGCTAAAACAATTATTATATTGGTTCTATATGAACAACCCCAACCATAAAACGAAACACATTTGATAGCAAAAACCTTGATACATGGAAGCCATAAAATCATTACCTTCAATAAAAAATAAAACCATTTACTCTGCTATACCCCTAGAGACTACAAGCGTAGTATTATGCACGCACGTCTTATGTATCTTCTCCGTATATTCACTAATTTAATTATGCAAAGTACATTCAATATTAGTAGGAATCACGGGATACGTAGTTAATTAAAGTCAAGAAACCTAATTTACATTTAAGAATAGATTCCATTCAGTAAATTAGATATACTCCGCAACTTGCCGTATTATTGCGGAGACTGTTGACAACTGGTGCCAAAGGAAAATGAGATCTGTCTGTAAAGTATTAAAATAACTAGTGCTTGAATCCAAAATGATATCAAGATGTAACTACGAATTAAAATTCAGATTCCCGTGATATCATAAGTGACCAAAATATTATATAAAAAAAAAAACACAAATATGAAAAGATATTCGTTAATCTCTCTAAAAATCGAAAACAGATGGACCGATTTCGTTAGTTTAGGTCTGGAAAGTTAGGGGAAATAGGCTTAAAACAGAGGAAATCATAAATAATTTATTTTCGCATACAAACTGTTCGTGAAAGAAAAACAAATAACAAGTTAATGACGTCATACATTACTGTTTAGGACAAGGTTTGTAATCTGTATGAAAGAATAATTCGACGCATTCACTGGTAGCTTTGGGAAATAAGTACCAGCTGGGGCAGACTGCTACTCACCTCAATAATAAAAATTGTTGCAGTACTTGAAGTAACTACTCTTAGAAGGAATATAATACTAAATATTTAAAGGCTAGTGATATCTATTAAAGTCAATATTTTAATGTACCTAAATCTAGCAATTTACAACAACAAAAGCCTAGACACCGATTCCTATTAACCTTCAAGACTCCCCACATTATCACGTAAAATTTTCGATCCATTTCATAAATTCTCTGAAGTTTAGACTTCTCACAATACCATTCTAGCCGTCTAGTCTCCAGAGTCTTATTACAATTTGTGGCCGACCTACAACAGTAATGGAGACAAAAGATGAGAGTAAGTACTATTATTATCAGTAACTAACGTCCCTGTAATAATAGGAGCAGGTCTATTACGAGGCTATTATGCCACCTACCCTATTTATTAGCCACTTCAAGTAAATGTATTGTGAAAGAAATGTATTTTATTTCCAAGTTATCGGCGTTATAATATCGGGGGTGCTGGGTAAAATGGCGCCTACCTTCTTGATTTTATGTCGGGACCTGCTAGCATTGTTGGGCGGAGTTTGAAATTGTGTCCAATATCATAGCACACACAAGGTCGGGTTAAACTATCCTTCGACCCTGATAAGTCATCTAACACCCATAATATTTTATTGTCAGAATTTGATGAAACTTGCTCTAATATTATTATTTTTGACAGCAAAATAGACCTTTAACTAATTATAGAAACCGAATGATACCGGAATTAGAACCAACGGACGCCACTTCTGGTCGAAATACCACATTTCATCGATTTCATTGACCTTATAGATAATTTACGAAACTGAAGCGAGACTCCTCAATAGCTTAGGAAAATGACCAGGAAGCACATGTATACAATGTAATACATAAAAATGTTTAAAGAAGAAAGTCGTGTGACAATTTTAGTTTAGACAAGATTAAAATACCACCTTCAAAAAATTACGCTCTGAGCCTCTCATAATAAAGGATGAGTATGATGTTATAAAACCAACCACAATTACAAATCCTTATTTTCGGAAATCTTTTCACTTTGAGGGCACTTTTCTCATTGACGTCGATGAAGATGAATTTTTTGATACTTTGTAAATAGCAAATAATTTTTAGATTTTTTAGTTTTTAAACTTTCTAATTTAGTTGTGAATATTATGTAGTGGTATTTTGAATACCAAAACAAAAATGTGTTCCAATAAAATACTAATTTTAGTAACATTTCAGACGACCGAAGCAGTACTTTACCCTTTGTTCAACAAACAGGGCTGTCCAAGGTTTACTTATGAAAAAGTGTGTCATAATCATTTTTCTTACACGTCACACCTTTCACACCTTTTCAGATTTGAGGTCAAATTATCAGTTTTGTTGATTCATGTCAACTTGTACAGAAGGGGACTTTGTAAGTGGTGTCTTCAAAAGGGTTGAGGATAATTTGGGCCGCGCTTTGTTGAAGGTTAAACTCTTCGATCAACAATACGTTAAACTACTTTATTTATAACTTATGAGAACTAGTAATGCGATGACAAAACAAATATGTATAACATGTAATAAGAAACTTTATTCTTATATATTTTTTTTTTTTTGTTACCGATTGTAAAATATTTAATTGATACCGCTATAGAAAATAACGTAAAAAGTCTAATTTAAAAAAAACTATATAGTCAAAATATATCTCTACAACTTCACGAAGCGATACGTAGTCTACTCTCAATTAATTTAACGAAAATCAAAAAAGGGAAAAGCATTTATTTCAACTAAATCATTATCACTTTTTAAACGTCAACAAACAAATAATTTGTCAGTCTGTCCGTCAGTGAAACTATAAGAAAAACGAAAAAGAAACTCCATTCGTTACTCTTTTGAAAATGTATATGATTATATAAACATGGCACAAAACCCAATATCAATCTGAACAATAAACTGAGTCTAATTACCCCATAATCATAATTACCCATATCCCAATAATTCACTTCATAATTTCCCTCTCACGTTACAAAAAAGGTTGTATTCAAAGCGGATGATTAGTTCACCGTAATTAGGACGAGCCTATCTGAGAAATAGGTTACCCCTAACAGGTGGGCCCCAGATTGGCAAGCCCCAACGTGTAAGTCATTAATCATAATATTCGTTACTAGTTCAAAGTTACATCTATACCCTGTCACTTTGTATTTTACTAACTCTTTCACGTGGTTTCACCTACTTTTCTACGTATCATATTGTGATTTTTGAATAGATTAATTTAGTTCGTTGGTTGGGTTATATATTATTATGTAGAAATGTTTTTTTTTCTAAGAACTAATCTTATTAGGCCTAGGTATGTACGAGTATATATGTACATGCTTTCGAATTACTAGGTTAAGGTCTGTAAGCGCGTTCGGCACTCTGATTGGCCGGTTCGAATAAACCAACGCGGCGGCGCAATCAGAGCGGAGAACGCGCTCTCGTTTCGATTACTTTAAACGTAAAGCAAACTCGTACTAAAGGTACTGATCATAGTAAATTCTTCTTCATTATTTTGCTAGACTTGTACTCGTATTGTTTGTGTAAACTAGTTCAAGTATTGTATAGTATTGAAATTAATTTTCATTTTCTGTAATGTGGTATCCGTTTTCTTCATCTTAAATCTATTACCTTTATAGCTCCCCTTTGGCTTAACCTGATTCATCCTGCAAAATATGTTGTAAAAACCTATTTGGATCATAGTGTTAAAGAATAAACAATAAGTTTCTCCCGCTAAGGAAAACAGAGGCGTGATGCACATCTATTTCATAACATGCGTGACGTGACAATATAATAATGTTGAAAGTAGTACAAAAGTTAACCAGGGCGTGCCGCACTTAAATGCCGTCACATGGGAACGGTTTCCGACTTACATACCTCTTTAGGGATTGTATTAAAAAGAATATTAATACATAATTTCAAGAATACATGAAAATTACAAGAATTTGTGTGTAAAAAATTACAAAAGTTTCGAGGAAACTGATTAACTGTTGTATGAGTATTTCAATGGAATAATTATATTTTAATGTTAGTTGCAAGAACTGTACGTTTGTATTAAACTCCCATACGGTTACCGGTGACCTTGAGTAAGGTATGTCATTAGCCTGCCAAGGTTAGAGGTCATTGACACACTTCGTATAATTGAATCAATTTAGGTTAATGGTTAGTTTTACGACAGGATTTTGATTGATAAAATAATATTTCTATTGGAAATTGATTATGGTCTAATGAAGGTACTATAATCAATGTCATACAATATGTCAACTGAGACACTTTTAGGTCATTGAGTTAGTACTCTTGCTATGTAAATAATAAGAAGTAATGTTAAATATTTTCAGCTAAAACAATCAGTCTTTCTACTGAAAAGTTATAAACGAAAAATAAAGCCTAAAAATGTAACCGACCCCTGCATTTAACATTCAATACGCCACTCTGACGAACACAAAGCCAGTGAACAGCCTTAAAAAACACAGTAATCCAATAAACAGCGTGATAAACAACACTCTCAATTTAAGTGGAACGACAGCTTTTGATGTAGCCTCCCTTGTTAGTTCTTGTTCTGGATAAATCATCGGGAGGCCTCCCTTGCCCAAACTGACAGATTTGTTACTGTCGCTCTCCAAATGAGAATACTCGGATAGAAGACCCGTTGAAGGGGAAAGATATTGTCACAATAATTCAGAACAAACTCCTTTACAATAGTTGTTTATTGCCTTTAATAAAGTAAACACTTCCAGTAGATAGTCTTATATTGTTGATTTATAAAGTCGGTCAAAGTTTTGGTGTCACGCCAGCCATAATTGTGCGGCCTACTTACATCAGATTACAAGATTAAGTCGTTTCCAATATGTGTGGGAAGAGTGTCGAGTAAGTTTTGTGTAACTTATGGAAGCCGCTCGTGAAGACAGCTGGGCTTGTTGGCTTATTTAGAGGCGATGTTTGTTTCAAAATATGGGTGAACGAATAACCTACATTTTGTGTTATGATTTCGAGTATATTGACTTAGATGTTTTTTAAATGAAGTGCAATAAATAACTAATTCATAATTTTGAACACTTAATTGCAATTAAATGATTAAGTCTAGACTCAAAAGCCTCTTTAACCTTACTCAAAAATTAAAATCTGCGTCCAAACCACTCATAGACCAGCACGGTCAATACAGCGCTGCAGTCGACAAAATAAACGAGTCCCATTTGTTTTTATCACATTAAACACAACAACGATTAGTCAACGACACTTGGAAAATCCATTTCAACGTAAAAGGGGAGACTATGAAAAGTAAATCTCGTAGAATTAACAATTTACAAACATGATGGGTGGTCAACGATTTATTTTGTGAAGAGAACCGGGTGTATGCGTGACCGGTCGTATAATTGCTGGCTCGCCTCTCAGCCCAATGAAAGGACGCTCAAGATCGGGCGAAGTGCACACGAATTAGCACTAAATACTAGCACGCTTCGACGGAACGACTAGGGTTGACATACCAACGAGACTTTAATTAAAAGATTAGATTGTTTTCTCTGAGATAAGTTACATAACTTTGCTCCGCGACTGTGTTACCAAAGAGAGGTGAGATTGAATGGTGAGATTGAAGGTGAGATTTAATAAACATATTTTTTGCTGTTATCTTGTCCGTCTCTGGACTAAATGTGTGTAAGTAACATACTGCAAAACTTGTTTGAAATTACCAAATTACTTCTAGTTCTTAATCTGCCTATGTTAATAACAGAATGCATTATTGCACTGCCAAAGTTCATTCCAATTTCTCAACTGAAGCAATGACCCATCCTTTGAACTTTGCTTCTAGACTATTTATTTCCTAGGTAATTTTGATCCTTGTCCCAACTAATAACTAACATTTCAAAAATATATTAAACTAGCTTCTGCCAGCGGCTTTAACCGCGTTCCCGTAGGATAAAAGTACTCTATCACCCACAGAGCTGAGTAGAAACATACCTTGTCTGTATACCAAATTCATCAAAATCCGTTCAGTAATTTTAGCGTAATTGACGGACAAATATCCAAACAAACAAACTGTATAATGACTACAATCACATTTCAAAAATTTATTCTATTTAACATTTACATATTTTTCATATTCAAATAGCAAGGGTTAAAATATCTAAACCAGCTAAACAGCCCTACATGGACCTAGACGTTGGTACCTAATTACTTGACGCGAGCAGAACGCTCATGAATGCCACTCGCTTTCCAAGTTTTTGAGTTTTAACTCTCCTTTCATCGCAAGCTCTCGTTGCTGTTAAGAAATTGAATAATGTGAGCTATACGAGTAGATATGTAGCTTCGTGTTGTCTGTGTGTAGTTGATATTTTATTCATTGGTAGTGGATTGAAATAAAGTTTTTAGATAATAGCCGATAAATTGAGAGATAATGCTTAAGTATGTTTGTATGCGAGCTCTTCCACGCAAAACCAATAAAAAATCTTTAAATTAAACAAATACTAATAGAAATTTGCCCAATTTGCTGCAACGTACCATACGTATTTTATAATTATGTTTTTCATAACCTAAGCTGTAAACCTAACCATCAGTTACTTATTTTCGGTGAGTCAAGAAAAACAATTAGTTATAGTCCCAAACGTGACGAAACTTAATCAAACTCACTAACTCAAACTTGCGACCTAGAAAAGACAAAGAGACCAACGAACCTATTAGAGAAGACAAAAGGGAAACGTAATAAACCTAATCATAATGCTGCATTCTAGCAATCTACGCAGAGGACATTGATTAATGATACGCACCCGTTCTTTCAAATTAGGACGTTCGAGGCGCCGGTATCGGTGTCTACCACATTGTCTTCCAGCACCACAAGAATCTCCAGACTATCAATCATTTTGACCACTACTATGGTCAAAGGTGAGTTTTAACCGAGTTATAAAACTCGGTTAAAACTCACCTTTGATTTTTTTACTCAGGGAACGGATTAAAGATCGAGATTTTAAAAAGGCTTTGTGAACTTTGCTACTGAGAACCCAATTAAATACTTTCAAAGTAACATCAGTATTCTATCATATACTCATCTTTATTGTATTGGAAATAAGAAATTATTTTCAACAGTCTACGTTTTCTGCGATCTAAACAAATACAACCCAAAATGAAGTTAATTAAAGTTCTATAGGACATTAGTCTAGATTCAGCAAATAACAAATCCTCGATTTATACTTAAATAAATTCAAAATAATATTCAAGAGAACATAACAGTGTTAGTATAGAGTTTCACGTAGAAATAACTCGAGTAAAATTCCTTCATAAGTGACTCGAAACTAGCGTACGAACTTTTAAGAACAAAGTAAGAAACGTTGAAGCGTCGTAGTTGGGTATTCCGTGATTGATAGCAAGTTCGCGTGTCGTCCGTAATCGTACCGCACTCGGGCGCAGTCGGCTAATCTCGGGCGAGCTCGGCTGCATGAGACAGCGATATGTGTTGAATTAATGGTCCAGAAACTTCCTTGAATCCAGTCTGGATAAAGTGAATTTTAATGTTCACTTTTATAGTGTAGCTGTGTTTTGATATAATATGCTTACTGTACGGTTCTTGTATTGCGGCGACAGATGCAACTAACTGATTCCAATGTCGCATTGCTGAAGTAGGTGCCATTTTGTACTGCGATTTAATTTGCATAATTGCGAGAGAGTTGAAATTAAATAGCTAATTATTTCATTCAATTATTTTAAACTGCTTAATTTATACACAACTGTTCATCGAAGTGACTCGACTAGTTTCAAGCCACACCGGAGCTTGTAATCATAAGTCAGTTATTATTTATTGGTCCAAAGTTTGTAAGCAAATTGCAAACACTATTGCATAATCTAATGTCAACTAACCACATCAGCATCACAATCACTAATTAACGGACAGAGAAACCGTTCAAACTGACAATGCGTTTAGGAGATTACCATCAATTTAACAAACAAATTGGTCAAGCAATCGAGCTGTTGTCTGAGCCGATACAACGATAATGCGGACTCAATGATCATTATTTGCTTTGACAATCGAAGCTAACTGGATTGTTACGTGTTTGATATCTGTGCGGCTGGTAATGGTTGGAACAGCTGTTAGGTATTATGGAGTCGACTGGGAATATTTGTTTTAGGATCTTTGTAATAATATTAGTATTTTATGTTTACTAGCTGGCCCAGCAAACTTCGGACCGACTTAAACATTTTTTTCTTAACTTTTAATCCTTTCATGGACTTCTACAAACAATTTAAGGCCAACATTTGGCAAATCGGTCCAACCTTTCTCGAGTTTTAGCGAGATTAACGAACAGCAACTGATTTTTATATATAGAGATGAAGATGTCACTTTTTCTGTTATTGAGTTAATTTGCTTGAGTTAGTTTCCTTCCATGGAAATTGTAAGACTCCCCTAAGGGAATATATGCACACAAATAATGATAAACCTGCTTTCATAGAAGAGGCTCATAGTCTAGTATTAGTTTAGTAATATTTTGTAACCTATTTACAGAAATAATTTTAATTTTAAGAATATTTTAACCTCTGGTGAGCCCTGTTTTGGGGCAAATGTGCCGGCTGGACCGGAGTAATACCACGGCCTCACAGACAACTGACTTGAAAAAACGCTTGCGTTATGTTTCGTTGTGTGAGTGAGATTACTGGTATTCCAATCCCCGATTCCCCAACAACCTTAAAATGTCTAACCCCCAAAAGGCCGGCAACGCACTTATAATACGTCTGATGTTTAAGAATTGATTTTTAGCTAATTTTCTTGAAAAGCTTTCCTAGAAAACATCAATCATACTACGAATTTTAACACTTAATAGCCATCGGTACTTAAACCACTCACAACGACGTCCGTTCCAATAAAGGTTGGACCACACCTTCAACTTTGGAACTACAAAGCTATTGCTTGTATAGTTAACCATACTTGCGTCCTCGCAAGTTGAAACTAATCTAAGGGGAACGAGCGGCCATTTAACAGCAGCCAGTAGTTAGCTCGAGGCACCTAAACAGGATTTCCGTACACAGGGACACTAGCACTACATCTACCTATGTTAGGTCTACGGTCTACGTCTACTATGTTTATTGGATCGATGGTAATTCAGGTTTAATTGCTTATCCCGGAATCTCTTTAAATGTCATGAAGATACATAGAATACATAAATAGTTATGTAGGCAAGATACGTAGCACTGTGATCAGTCGGCGTAGCACATTCGTAGTAACAGCGTAGCGCTACATTCCTTCGTAGCATTTTAGTGTTAGAAACAAAATTTATCAACATTCTGTGATGAATATGGGCTACTGAAAAATTATCTTGTTTTAAAAGTGTGACCGTCGTCAAGATATAGAGATAGATTATTTTGACATATAGTTTAAGTATTCTTAAGTAACGATTTTGTTCTGAAACAATTCCTAAATTCCGATTTAAGTAACCATCAAATGGCTCTAAGTATGGCAGTAAATCAACTATTAAATCTGTTTGGTTTACTGAGTTCAATATATCTCCCATTGTGTTTGTTAATACAAACAAATCTTAGCAAGAAATTCAATCTTAGACAAAGGTTTACTTCTAAACTAAAGCATTAAATTAACATAAACTATTATAGTTCATATCATACAATAAAGAGCTGTATAAACGAAAACTATTTAATTGTATACTAACTTGATAACTTAGTACATATTAATACTACTTAGAATGTATTATTATTCTAATATTTTTGGATTTATTTCATCAACTTTATTCCAAAGTTAGTAAATTCGTTTTACTTTAGCTAGATAAGTTTATACTAATTCTTAGTTTAAGTGAAATATAATTAAAAAGTCAATTAGTTTTATAGTAGCTTAATTGAATTTGTCTCATATCTCCCATCTAGGATCAAGAATAGCTAACTTAATAAAAAAAAATATATAACTAACTTAAAACCAAATCTTAGTAGATTTTGTAGCTGCAAATATATAATACTAGTGGTCGCCTAGTGGCTGAAATTCGAAATTTACAATACCACTTAACGTACGTTGAAGGATAATTTTTATTTAACTCAAACTCTTTTATAAAACTCTTTTCATATGAGACGTAAGAATATCAATGCAATGTCTATCGATTTTGACGTTTTGTCAAAAAAGATCAGATACTATGCATGTGTGTGTAATGTTTTATTTATTGATTTAATGTACTTTATAAGCATTATTTTTGAAAAATATTAGCGTTCTGCACTTCTCCTACACATAAACTATAAGTAGAAATTTTATGCTCCTACGTCTGCAAATTAAATAATATTGTATTTATTCAGGCAGTATCCACT
This sequence comes from Spodoptera frugiperda, assembly GCF_023101765.2. Lineage (NCBI taxonomy): Eukaryota > Metazoa > Arthropoda > Insecta > Lepidoptera > Noctuidae > Spodoptera > Spodoptera frugiperda. Next base: position 5,828,194 of record NC_064229.1, on the reverse strand, counting down.
CTAATCAGCTTAGAAGTTAGGCATATCTTATCGGTGTATACAAAACAAATATTAAAATAAGCATGTTTAACCATCAATTATAAATGTTCTAAAAATAACATCGTAACATTAAATTGACATTTATTTTGAAAATGTGTCCTCGTAAAACCCAGTTATAACAACAGCAAACGAGGCCCATCAGAAAAATCTTGCATCTAATAAAAGTGCCTCTAACTCACAAATTGTCAATTAAAACTTTATGATGTTTTTGTTATTGTTTGACAACATTTTTATAATCAGTTCATTTTCCATCAAAATTTTGCTAATTATTAAATACCCTGAAGAGCTGCAAAATACTACATAGTATATTGCTAACAAAAATGGTTAAACGTGGGTGTACATTGCCATTACGTGTCGTAATGTGCATCTCTGCTTACCTCTTCGAGGATAAAACGCGTGATTTATTTATATTGCTAACAAGAAAGTGTTAAATCAGTAAGTAATAAAAGCAAATACGTAGCAAAATAGTCTGCTCTACTATTTCTGAAAATATTTGAATTACAGCTGTATATTAGTTAGGTATTCCAATATTAAAACAAGACTGATTCAACAAGTAAGCGGCTATCAAAAGTATTAAATATACGATTTATTAATTTCACAAGGCCTGCTCGACTCGCTAACGTTTTCAATAATCATATAATCAAAATATGAATTCTAAATGCTCATGAATATTAAAAGGCCCAATCGTGTTACACTCGTTGGCGTAAAAGAGCCGGTCAGGCTGTAATCGAGCCTCTTTCAGCTTCGACAAGTGTTTCTTTCCCTTAATTGCGTAACTGAAACCCACCTGTTTATTTACATTTCACGTGGGATGACTCAAGCTATGAGTTAACGTAAAGTTTGGGAGGGGTGAGGAGGAGGGAAGGTCGGGGGACCGAGCGGTTCGGGCGCCCTCATGTGGACGGACCTCTCACGGCCCACGGCACACAATTCGTTTGATGTCGCCAGTTGCTCTGAGCGCTATTTATGTCCCGCAAGGCCACCTGTCGATGATGACGCTATACAAGTGACGACCACCCCGTGCCAATGACACAGCCCATAGACACATCCAACCTTCAACTTTTGATATCACAAAAGTTTAAATGCAATAAAATAAAAATTAACTTCCCCCAATTTCATTTTCTCTTTTAATATTCGACTCGGCATACAATCTCATTTTCATAATGTAATTCTTGATAGATAGAACCAGTACTCATTTAGATGTTTTTGTTTCAGAACGTGGCTAAACATATCTGCGGGCTACAAAAATATGCCAACAAAACATGTGCCAGAAATTGGAATACTGGAATACAATGCCTGCCAAGAACGTAATCTCGAAATGGCTGCGGGCGAAACAAGGCAAACATAAACACTCACCATGGCGCTAGTGAGCAAGTAACTATCGGAAAAATATGAACGCGACCGACCCGGATGTACTAGTGGCAAGAGGCCAACTGGACGTCCTGTACCGGGGGGCCGAGTACGCGCTGGATAGCGGTCGAGTAGTCGACGGCACCCTCGACTTCAACCTCACCTTCGACAACACCACCGTGTACAACGTGTCCACCGACCCGGAGGAACCTTGGAACGAATACATTAAACTACTCTATGACAGAGCTTTGCTCGTCTCCTTTCTTCTCCTGTTCTCACTCACTACTGTCTTCGGCAACATGCTCGTGATCCTGGCTGTAGTGCGCGAGCGCTACCTTCATACTTCCACCAACTACTTCGTGACGTCACTAGCGGTGGCGGACTGCCTCGTGGGGCTGGTAGTGATGCCATTCTCTGCGCTGTATGAAGTATTAGAACACACGTGGTTCTTCGGTGTGGACTGGTGTGACGTGTGGCGGTCCTTAGATGTGTTGTTTAGTACGGCCTCCATTTTAAATCTTTGCGTGATCTCATTAGACCGGTACTGGGCCATTACGGACCCTATTACATATCCTATGCGTATGAGTGGACGGAAGGCCGCATTCCTTATCGCGGCCGTGTGGGTGTGTTCTGGTGCGATATCGTTTCCTGCCATCGCGTGGTGGCGCGCCGTGCGTGTGGAGGAAGTGCCAGACTATAAGTGTCCGTTCACGGAAAACTTGGAGTATATAATATTTTCATCGACAATATCATTTTATTTACCTCTGTTTGTGATGGTGTTCACTTATTATCGTATATATCGTGCAGCGACTATTCAGACGCGGTCCCTTAAAATTGGCACTAAACAAGTGATGAGACCTAGTGGTGAATTAGAGTTGACGTTACGTATACATAGAGGAGGGACTGTGCGGCAGCGGAGTGACGCGTGTCACGGAGTGTGTACGCCGGAGGAGGCTGACCAGGAGCCTCTGACGGCGTTACAGAACAATGGTTTGTCGCGTTCCTCGACGCGACTCACCAATGTGACGCATGGGAAACATTTGCCAAAAAACTTTTCGCTGTCTCGTAAGTTAGCGAAGTTCGCCAAAGAGAAAAAGGCGGCTAAGACGTTAGGTATAGTGATGGGTGTGTTCATAGTGTGTTGGTTGCCATTCTTCGTGGTGAACCTGCTGTCGGGGATCTGCTCCGCGTGCATAGCGCACGAGGAGATCGTGAACGTGGTGGTCACGTGGCTCGGCTGGGTCAACTCTTCCATGAACCCCGTCATCTACGCGTGCTGGAGCAGAGACTTTAGAAGGTATGGGTAAATGTATAACATATTGATTCTATTTTCAACGTTAATAATATTGTGCGAAGTGTCAGTTTACATGGATTATAATGACGGAGCTCTGATCGTTTGTTAGTGGTTCATAATCCGGTTAGGCCAGCAATAATGCCATTCAACTGTCGCGTGTAAATCGCGGCCCATGATAATTTGGAACAATAAATTCGTATTGTGTAGGACAAATGAATGTAGAACAAATTCTTAGTGAGCCACTTTGTTTGTTATTAAAGTTATGGTAAATTAAAACATTTTGTTAAGTTTCCTGGTTCCTTGTACCAAGGTTCGTGTCTCAAGTTCTTTATTGACCACTTAGTTTTATGGCCACTTCCAACTGACGGATTATGCTACAAACAATTTTGTGGGAATTTTTGCGGTGTTGATACTTTCATTTTGACTTTTAAGAAGCTCTGAAAAAGGCGTAAAATCTTCGAAGAACTTTGTAATATTCTATTTTACTACAAGATGAAAAATAAGTATTCCAAGAATTTAATCCGACATTATATGTATATTATACCCATAGGGGACGAAGAGGGAGGGATAAAATACATCAGTACGAAAACCTGTGCACTATACGTACATAATACGTACATACACTATATGTATATATATGCATGTATGTATGTATATATAAGAAACAAGTACCTACATTATCCAAAAGGCTAAAAAACCATACATCTAACAACTAATCCGATAAGACAGAGACATATCACGAACATAAAACTCATAGACAAAAATTCAATTAATATGACTTAAACATAATACTCCGAGTCCGACCAATTAATGACCTGTAGTTTGTCCAGCTAGAAAAATATAAAGCTATTGTGTCTTTGTGAACACCCTTTTATACATTTGTAGACTGGTTTATATTTGAATTGGTAAAAAACCAATGGCCAACAAACTATAAATATTAACTCCTAGACATTTATACATTAAAAAAAGCATTTCTATTGCGTTTTTGCCCGCCATAATGCTACAATAAGACAGATTTAGTATTTAATGCAAATACAACCTAACCTATTCAACATTTAGGGTACTTTTCCACCAGAGATTTGCTATATAACTATGCTACGTATATGTTATAGCTAAGCTGTGAAACTAAGTGGCCGTTTTCACTGAAGGGTTTTGTAGCTGTGCGGGGAAGATTCGCAGCTTGAGTATGTGATTTATCGATAATAGGGAAGCCATCTATAGTACACATCTATAGCACGCATCCATAGCACACATCTATCCATATAAAAAACATAGCTTAGCTGAGTACGTCTCCACCAGTTTTAGGCTATGTGTAGCACAAAATATAATTGGTGGGAGCCACACGCATCCACACCAAGGTAACATAGCACATCTCTGGTGGAAAAGCACCATTAGCATACGTTCTACGTCTTTCTGTTATTTCTGTTGACAATATACTTTTGAAAAACCAACTCGCTAATTTTCTCCATTCTGCCTTTGGCTAACTAGATAACTGCTAAGTACTTAACAAATTTAAATTACAAAGAAAAACATTAGAGAAAGAACGGAAAATATTTATTACCGTAAGTTTTAAAGTTAAACTCGCAGTGGTCCATTTAAATTAAGCTGTGGCAACATTTGTAGCACCACAAAGGTTGTTACAGTACACAGGAGCCCAGCGGTGTAGTTACACAGCTTCATGTGGTTCATTAAGTCTTTTCTCCAAATGCAGACCTGACAGCGAACAGCTAACATTTCTTGTTCGAAGTCTGTGTGAATGGGTTCCTTTAAAATGTACATGTTGTACTCTAAAATGTACCTTATTACAAGTAAATTAAAGTAAAAATTATGTACAACAGACGATTTTTAGCATTTTTTTTCCAAAATGTTCTCTATTGGTGTCAATAAAGATCAGTTTGAATTATTTTATCAGGGTTTTTACTTTGTTTGTAATTAATAATTCAAATATGTACTTAATAATGAAGACAATTAAGGTCAGCCCTACAATAAAATTGTAGTCTCAAATTATATATCACTAAAATGATTCATTTGATAAAAATTGTACAACTAGAACACAGTATTAATATTCCACAAATCCATTATCTTCAACATCCATCAATAGTGGCAGACTTATACCAATTTCAGGGGTGAAGTTAAATAATTCATGTGATATCGAAATGACAGGTCATACCGCGGTGTCAATTACAGTAAATTCCAGGGGATCAAGAGACGTGTGCGCGAATAACCGTGTCTGGAATAATAAAGTGGTGATAAATCATGACCATGGTTACAACATGGATGAACCCCCATTAAATCATTTACACTGACGACTTTTTGTCACAAACGAATTAGAGACATAAGCAGAATAAATTGCTTTTATCTTGAAACGTTTGGACGAGGATGTTATTCGGACTCGCGTTATATTAGATGTGTTTTTATTTTGGAGCGTGGGATTTTTTTTTCAGTTATATCATTAAGCATGTGCAATATGGGCTTCATTCGTTTTGTGATACTCCGGGCATAAGAGTTATCTTTGTGGTATAATATAAAAAAAAAACAACCAATTTCCAGAATTTAAACTTACAGATATATAATCGCCATTGTACACTTAACAATGATTTCACAACCCAGACCCAGGTTCTACAGTCGAGTAAAGGAAAATAGTGTTTTCAAAGCCTTCTTTAAATATCATGCACATGTATGACCGTATATCAAACTTAATTTCAAATACCATACTACAAAAAGTGCTAAAACAATGTAGCAGTAGTTGATAACTCCACATATAATAAACCCCACGTATAAAATAATAAAGCAATAAAAGAAACAAAACACCTTTTCAACGACCAATAAATAAACAGAAACAAACAAGAGCCCACTCTATTATAATGTAGGCCCATAATCAAATACGCACAAATCATTTTAAAAGGAAAACATAATAAGAAATAAGGCATAACCGATTACTCGAGAAATGAGCCCATTAGCATGTTGACAGTGTACCAGTGACCTAGTTAATGGCTCTAGTCACTTGCTACCAGTAATAGGGAGAACGCACTCAATACCATAACATGCCACAAGTACCAAAACGTCATAAATAACCCTTTACCTTCGAACAAAAGACGACTTAATGTTTAAGGGGTTGAGGTGCAATTTTGTTTTTTTACCGTGTGGAGCTTATGGTGTGATTTTTTTGTGTGATATGTTATATGTTAGTATTTCTGTTGAGTTGGAAATTCGTTACCTAGATTAGGTGTGTAATGATAGCTACGGGTGGAAGGAAGTTTGAAGGGCTACATGGTGCCCATGCATAGATAGTATTGATATGCAATTTTGAGACCGTTACAAAACTCCTTCTGTGTTCTACTGCACAGTAATGACAATACGATTTTCTACATCATGATTGTCCGTTCGGAACTCGACTTTAATTAATATCTAAACTTCTTATAAGCGTTCTCTACGATTATAGTATTATTATATACATGTTTAAGAGAGCCATGCGTTGGCGTAAATGGCCCTGGTCGATCGGAGTGTCCATCTGTAGTCTCACAGAAAACCGACGTGAAACAACGCTTGCATTGTGTCTCGTCGTGTGTGGGAAACCTCTCACGGAAACCTCCCACGGGGGTAATTGGGCCTCCGATGGTTATCGTTCCAATCTCCCTAATCCCCAAAAATCCTCAAATACTTAACCCCCAGCAAGGCACTGGAAACGTTTATATAACGGTGATACAAATCATTTACCGGCTTATCTCATAAAAAAATAAACCTAATCTGTAAAATACTGTTAATGCCTCGGGTATTGGAGATATTGTATTGTTGGTTATAGCGACAGGATCCCAGAATAAAGTGGTCCCTGAGTTTTATAAAACTGATAAGTAGCATGAAAGAAGCAAAGTGAACAGATGATAAATTACAATACGATAAAATGAAGAAAAAATAAAATTTCTCTCTCTTTACCCGCACGAATGAGACGGCTCGACCGCAGTGATATCACGGCCTCACAGAAAACCGACGTGAAACAACGCTTGCGTTGTGTTTCGTTGTGTGAGTGAGGTTACCGGAGGCCCAATTCCCCCCTTCCCAATGGGGAACATCATCCCCATTCCCGAACAACAACCCTTAAATTCCTAACTCCCAAAAAGCCGGTAACGCACTTGTAAAGACTGTGGTGTTTCAAGTGTCCATGGGCGGCGGCGATTGCTTACCATCAGGTAATACGTCTGCTCGATAAAAAAAAATTATAGTATTATAATGCTTCTCAACATTATAAAACGTTGTTTATTACTGCATTCCTCTCCCTTCGTTCCTCTCGACTTAAATTCACAAAGTTTACTTTGACCCTCTATAGAGTTCGCTTTAACAACACCCTGTTTATGTACGATGGAATTTAAAAAGTTTTCTGTTATGTTGAAAATTTTATGGGGACCAAGAGTTTGTTGATGTACGATATTATATTATGTTAATTTTCGTACGGTCTTGTCTGTTTATCCTCGTTAACTTAAATAGGGACTGATTTTAAAGGAACTGAATTAATAAGTTCCTAAAAAAATACTGGTTAGAAAATATAGCATCATATGCATTGAGTACCTAGTTATAATTAGATACCTTTATGTTTTGTACGGAGTATTTTCATTTGTCTAGTAACTAGCGACTTCCGCGTGGTTTCGCCTGCTCTCTTACTTCTTCTTACTCTTTTCTACTACTCTTCTTCTGCTCTCTTTCTCTACTCGGCTCCTTATAACATTCCTCGATAAATGGACTATCCAACACAAAATATTTTTTTGAATAGGACAAGTGATCGCAAAGTCTAACGCGTTCAAACAAACAAACAAACTCTTCAGCTTTTATATTACATACTTAACTTTGCTAGATAAAATCTTCACCTGAACACATACTTCTTTCACGTGTATCATAATAATTTTACTTAAAGTACCCCACACACTACGCAACAATGTTTTTATCACTTTCCGGGTCAGTCATAGCGACGCCATAAAAATCTAAGCAAACCATTTCATTGAAGCTTTTGCCCACCTGTCTTTGTCCCTTACAAGAGCAAGGTTTACACTCCTAAGTCAATACCTCATAGTATATTTGGTAGTAACACTGCTCCTGAACTACAACCTAAAAAATATAAAAGAACTCTTTTTCTATTGGGAACAGAATAATCACTTTCATCATCTATCAACAAACCCTGCTTCATGATACTTCTAAGAATTTCTCCAAATCGGATAAGGTCAACATTAAGTTATTTACAAACTTTTTACTCCAATTTGCTGATTGAAGTAGGTAAGCAAACTTTTGTATACAGCGCTGAGCACGAAATATACAAAGGTTGATAAAGATAGAATTAAATTAAATATAAGTTGGTACTTCTTTAAGTTAATGCAATAAGAGTTTTATAGACACATAGCAACATAGCATATAATAAGTGCTACACACATAGCAACGCCTGATTTCTATGTAAATCGTTTTATAATCATTAAATTAATAAAATATGTAGAAACAAAAGCTTATAACATTAATCATCACTGTTTGCTTTCTCATATTTTTACTACAAAACCTCTAATTAGTTTAGACAAATAAAATTAAATACGCAATCAGTTTCCATAGCAACATGATTAACGTAGTAAAAAACCAAGCGTTTAATTTTTCACGCCTAAAATCTACAACGTACACGAAAAATGACGCAATGAAGTATAGTAATTGAAGCCGAGCAACCAACTGTTTCAAGTTCAAAAACAATTCAAGGGCTCGTCTAAAGCAGACTGACATCATAATGCGACGACTTAAGCCATTTCAAAGTGAAAAGACAAGTAGATAGTGTTGGACCAATTGGATGAAACCAGGCTTAGAAGCCGAAACCGATACTTTCGATAAAGTATCTATGCATCTAAGAAGTTATATTATTTTCTTAGCATTAAACTTATTATTTTTGCCATTTTATAAGGAAACCGTTCATTTAGTTTCTTTTAGTCTCCGCCGCCAAGCGTATCGTCATAACTTACAAACGTGGTTTCGGTTTTGACAGTTGGAGCCGAAACTTTATTTTTATAAGCCGAGCCTTATAATGAAGCCATTACCGTTTAATTTTGAATTATGACTTTAAATCTATTGTCACGTTTTGTATTCATGCGTATTAGGTACTTAAGCTTCAAAGCAGCATTTGGCAGGTTTCTCGTCTAATCCTTGGGCGAAGTTAGTCAAAGTCACGTTGTTTTACGAGATTATGAAGTTCTGTGGTGTGTGCCAGTCTTCAGCTTAGATTTAAGTACAGATTCAGGTCAGACAACAAACTGTTAGATAAACCTTAAAACTAAAACACAACAAGAATTACTTAAACTACTACCACATAACACACAACACAAAACGTCTAAGTTAAAGCCTAATTCTAGATTGCGTAGGTTGCAAAAATTCGTAAATGAAAAACGAATACTCTTGAATATTTTTTCTAAATTCGTTTTTTTTTTGGAGATTTAAATGAATAGTCTGTTCCACTATTGTTAGTTTACATTATTAAAGTTTTTATGCGTACAAAGACTAGATATGATCTTAATCTGTATTTTTAAGTTAAAGATACTAATTAATTAATTAAACTAAACCTTAATACTATTATAGTAGCCTACTACAGAAGTTGTTAATATTATTATATTTCCTTTGACGTTCAAAAGTAAATAATTTTGATCTTGACATTGACGTTGACTACTACTACCTACTTACTTACTACTTACTACAACTACTCATTACAAGAAAACTGTAACCAACACAAAATAGCTTTTTGATATTTGACCAATACGATCACGTTTATTCACAACATGAGCGTGAAAACAAATCGAATAAAAACTGCTATGCATACCATGCCGAGTATCGAGCGCTGCCCTAACCACCAGTTTGTTTTTAGTTTAGAATTAAACCTCTAAACACTGGTTTTGTGGAACACAAAGTTAAACATAGATTTATAGAGTATTACTAACTATTGTCACTTTAACTGAACAAGGTTGAGGCTTTTGTTTATTCGGGTTTTTTTTTTCAAAAATATTCGATTTCCTGCTCAGGCCATATATATGGGGCTTTTAACCTCAGTGTACGGTTTTCATTACTGCTGTGTGAGAAGAGGCCTTTGGTTAACAGTCACCACTTATGTGATGTGATATGTATGTTGATAAGCTATAATACATGAGACTCAGTTAAAACGTCGACATATTTTTGGTCACCATTTAAATTGCTAAGCTTTTTTGTTTTTTAAAAGCTTCACAATGAACTAAATTTAATAGCATTAAAATAAAACACACAGTATCTATATCAAGAGAAAAAAGTTCCACAAGTATATTGTTCTCTAATTATCAAAATTCCCAGCGATATTCAAACTGGCGTAGGTATTCAATTCCCCGTTCAGCCCAAACACAGAGCCCAAATGTTATTGGGGCTTCTTAGAGACTTTGTCAGTACCGGACAGAAAAGAGTCTGGGATTTTGCCCAGAGTATGGTGATTACGTGTGTCGTTGTGGCTCGGAGGTTTAAGACGCCCGCGGATTTTCTGAGTTATATGTACTTTCTAAGATAATTTAGACAAACTGACAAACTGTGAAAATATGTTTGTCTACAGTCTGGCACCAAACCCAGCTACCGAGCTGGGCAACTGACTGCCACGCAAGGTGTCGCGGGTTCGATTCCCGCACGGAGCAATTATTTGCGTGATCTACAAATTTATGTTTCAGATCTAGGTGTGAAATGTATGTGAATTTGTACAGTATGTTTGTAAACGTATCCACGACACAGGAGGAAAAATTTTTAGTTACATAGTTTTTAGAAGCTTCATAATCATCAATAAATTAAAAATAGCAATAAAATACATAATACTCGAACATATCAAGAGAAAAAAGTTCCACAAGTATATTGTTCTCTAATTATCAAAATTCCCAGCGATATTCAAACTGGGTAGGTACTGTCAGAATTTAGTACAGCGAGGTGTGAGATTGTTGACACGCTCGTTACCACCCCGGGGCGTCGCGTGCGCCACTCACGGCCCACGGCTTAATTCGGATTAGAGCACCGTATATAATTAACTTAAATTATTTAATAGATTTCTCATAATAAGGAAGGGAGGAATTTAGGAAAAAGATTTTTTTTGAGATATTTTACCACCAATTTTTAAGTATTTAATTTTAGTAAAAGATTTGAATCAAAAATGTTGTTTAGTCTAGTAGTCTTAAGATCGAGATTTAAGATGTAAGTTTTTGGTTAGACGTCTAGTTTATGTAAAATTTTGGTCGATTACTGTTTTCAAATATGTTTTAATTCGCCTATCTCCCATTACCACTGTCTTTTTTAGTTTAAAATGTAATAAAAAGTATTCGAAACGTTAGAATAATAATGCTTCTACTCTGTAATAAAGAGAAACTATAAACATCACATCACAACTAAGTTTACAGGGTCACAACAAAAAAGAAATGACTAAAGTTTTTTATCTGAATATCTGTGTTATTTGGTAGTAAAACATAAAACAAGAATAATACTTTAACCTTGAGAAGATAGACTTGAAGTTTTGGCCTAAACTAAAGCTATTAAAAGATAACATTAGCCTTTGCGTATAGCCTACAATAAATCTTAGATGTTTGTTGTGTAATCGGCTCATTGAGTTACATGTTCATTCAAGATATAATGACAAACTATTTATTTTTCTTTGTTTTAGGTTTAAATTATAGTACGTATTATATTTATTTCTTAGTTATATAAGTTTTCATTTTATGTAAATATATTAGTTTTATTTTGTACTACATTAATGTTCTCAAAGCTGTAAACACATGTTTTTATATTTGTTTAATCCTGTAATTAGTTTTAATACCGTCACTTATCGTTACGTCTTTTATCCGAATGTGGTAGGCAGAGGTACATACTGCCAAATGAAACTAAACTATAAATGTGTGTAGCTTACGAGGCTTTATATACTAGCAAGCTGCGATATTATAGCAGGCTTCACACGTGACGATGGGTGTCAATCACTAGTCTGCCAGTGGATAAGATTTTACTCTTCTAAAATGCTCATTCTAAATTCTGGAGCTACGGACTACCTAGCGGGTTTACTGCTTCTCGAAAAGCAGGAGTTTGGACGGGGTCGTTTTTAGTCAGTAAGAGTTTGACACTCCATCTCGCCTCGCCCAAGGCGGGAGAAGCCATTGTATAATAACCACCCAAAAAAAAGTGTTAATTAATATAATGCATGAATTCTGCCAAAACCATCGACTAACTAACTTAATACGTAAACGCGTCCCAATAAAGCCAACGTATTAAAAACCCCGGTTTTATCAGATCACAAGGACAGTGCCATTTACATTTGTATCACTGTTTTATAGAAGACACTGTGTGCCTCCAGAATTTTTATTGGTCGCAGAGTGACCGCTCTTTCTTTTATGCTGCCCACCAATATCAGGCAGCCAGCCAGCATTTATTAAATATACAAATAACACTGCTTTCTGTTGACCGTTTATAGAGCTGTTTATATAAAAACGTCCATAGGCGGAAATCTATGAAACTGGCGATAATATATTGGGCGGAATATGTTGCTACAAAAATAGGGTAGTGCGAACAAATATAAATGTAAGCGGTTTTTTAATAACATAGTAGTTAACGTAGTTTTATTTATTTATTTAGTACAATTTGGGTAATTAACAGCTATATGAATAATGAGTAACGGATATATGCTATATAAAACCAGGCTAAGGGAATCTATTTAACAAAATAAGGTTTAGTCGTCTATGCACCATGAAGCTGCTTGTGGTAAATGGATTCACGATTCGACATCTTTGTATAAATAAAGTAACTGAATCTAACGTTTTAAGACTTAGACCTCTAAACGTTTTTCGATAAATTTCAGTTTAAAAAGATGAAACCACTAAACCTTAGGAGTATTGTATTTCAATTAGGTTTTGAATGAATCAATCATCCATTCTCCGTCGTCACTACGAAGCATTACCTATATCCAAATTAATTTAAACTAAATTCTCTAACAGAGTTTATGGGAGCTCGTAAAACCGAGATTTATTAGAGGCCACGTTACATTTGAGAAAGCTTATTAATTTGCCAGATTTCACGTCAACCACCAGACGTTTTAGATAAATTACGTAATGATAGAGGTAACACTAATCATGATTACAATTTGTATTATGTATTTACTAGCTGATGCCTGCGCCTTCGCTCGTGTGGATTACGGTATTTTTTTGCGCAATTTTATCTGCGTAGAATATGACATAACTTGGTTTTTGTTCCAATTTTCTGAATTAAAAGTAGCCTAAATTACTCCTTAGTACATGAGCTATCTGCAAATAAAATTCCCGCAAAAATCGGTCCAGCCATTTTAGACATTAACCAGAACAAACAGACAGACAAAAGTTGTAAAAAAATGTTGGTGTACGTGTCGTATGAACATACTAAAAAGTGGATATTTCAATATTACAGACAGACGCTCCAATTGTATTACGTACAACCCATACAACTATAACAAAATAATTAGTCATATTAAAAATCCTACTCAATACCCGTACAACGTTTATGAAACAAGTAATAACGCAAAGCGATGATAGCGACATTGTTTCCTTGATTAATTTAACAGCGGAATTATATCCAAAATTCATAATACCTACAAAAGTGGGCGAGCCTCCAGCGATTCTCAACGCCTCCCATAATCCACTTAAAGTTCCAGCCGCGGGTCGATCGAGACCGAACGGAGCCAGTTCACTTCTTAAAGAACTATTTAAGTAAAATAAGTAATCGCTCAGAACTTAGTGTACTTAACGACTTGAGAATTAAGTAGTGGAGGTTAAGTTTAAGTTTGTCGTGAATAAGTTATAATTACGCGAACTCTTTAATGGATGAGGTGAAGTTAATGTTTTTTGAATGTGAACTGATTTTCTCATCGTTAAAGGTAATTAAATGTAGGAATCGAAGTAGCTATTGTTAAAGAATCTCCTTGACATATTAAAACCCAATAAAATAAATATTACATGGTTGGCATACGTCCTGGCTCGACTACTTTGCTGGTTCAATTCTTGTATGGAATAATAATCTATGTAATCCTAACATTAATGTATGTTTAAAAAAAGATATGTACCTAACAAAAATACATTCTTAAACATTATATAAAAACAATACATAAAATATGCATTAAAATACAATACAATAAAATATAAAATACAATACATACAATAAAATACAATACAATAAAATATAAAATACAATACATACAATAAAATACAAAACAATAAAATATAAAATACAATACAATTCATAAAAATACAAACCTATCATACAGTCTATCTGTCTGTTCATAAAGATGGCATGGGATCTGTTTCAGAGCTCTTTGTACTCATTCTGTACATTAACCCTTTTGTTCTCCCATAGACAAGCAAGGGGTTGTGATTTATAAATATTATGTTCCCTTATTTTTTGTTTCATTCTGCCTGTGAGAGTAACTACCTATATGAAAGAGGTCACTGGCATGAGGTAATTGATTTGTGATTAGAATTTTGCTCGTTTATTGGGAAGTAGATCCTTATTAGTTAACAAATATACTAATGATAATACGAGTACTTATTAAAATGAATTAAGTATGTGAACGAAAGAAATATTGTGTTATGTTATTTAATCATAATTTAAATGAAAGTCAATACCCAAAGAATCACTTCAATTGTGCAAGGCACAAGCAAGATACAACTTACTTAATAAACCTTCATGAAAAGAGCGTACTCCTTTTTAAAAGACCGGCAACGCACCTGTGACTCCTCTGGCGTTGCGGGTGTCCATGGGCGGCGCTGATCGCTTACCACCAGTTGACCCGTCTGCTTGTTTGCCCCTTTTCCATAAAAAAAAACTAATATAAATTACCAAATACGCACAACATTGAATTAGGTAACATCATTTACAAAGATAACTAACAATGCTATTAACATACCTCTTTATCAAAACAACAAACAGCTTAAAACGCAGCTACTAATCTCCAGTTATGCATGAATAAGGATTGCCCGAAAATCTCGGCAACATGAACGCTTCTATCATCATATAAGCAAACACGAGTGTCTACCAAACAGAAGCCTGCAGCACTCTGTGCTCATACAGACACAACATTTTGTGATGCAAATTAGTATTACGGCACTAAAACGTCGAAATTTCCCTAATCTGTGTATCGATCTTCTTATTTGATTAAGGCGAAATTATGTGGTCATACATAGAGGGTAATGGTAGAGAAAAATTCATTGGACTCCTTTCTCGCTATTATACCATTCTCCCTATTTTCCCCTACTCTTACTATTAATTTGGGTGTCTTAAGAACGAACTAAAAGACTATACATTTGGCACAAACTGGATAGTAGCGCTCACTGATAAACGAACTGGAGAGGAGACCTATAGCCAACCAGTACCAAAACCGTTGCAACTTCTGTAAGTCAGGGTCTCGGTAGATAAAAAAACAACCAATGAAAAAATGTCTCAACCATGAAAACATAGAACAGGTGCGTCCCAGTCTTCGATTCCGCAGCAAAATCCATCAGAATATAGAAACCAGCGCTGGACTGTCTACGGGTTGTTGATAATGATATTAAAGATATGAAACAAATTCAAAACGAAAATGTAATTGATGATGTACCAACTGACATTAAACCATCATCCTAATCCCCATCAAATTACTCCACAATCCAACATTATACGAATAAAACTACAAACAATAAATTAATTTCAGCATAATCCAATATTGGAACAAAATACATTAATTTAATCATCAGCCAACTGACTATATGAAATGATAAACGATGGACCCAATTATCGGAGAGTCCGTCGACAATACAGTTATAATATGATCACAATACGTTCACAGTCCGTTGATCGCTTTTCGCGTACAAATTGCATCAGTTCGCATATTATCTCAAGTGAATGCGATACGGAAATCATATCACGTACGAGTCGGGTGTCCGCATACGATCGCTGGCGAGCTCTTGGACTATTGGAGTACGTGTTGAGTGCTTATAAGTAAGGATGTGGACTCACTTGTTAAAGTTAATGTTAGTTAGAAATGACGGTAATTGAATTGATTAATAATAGTTAAGCTCAAATTACGAATGATAATCCACTCCTAGACCGGGGCTCCGGCTCGACAAACAGGAGTAGGAACGGGGTGGTTTTTTGGAAGTAAGAGTCTGACACTCCCTCTTGCCTCGCCCTGGCAAGAGAAGCCATTGGATGATTTTCCTCCTTAAAAAAAAGTCTATGGGCCTCCTCTACATAAAAAGAGTTTTGGATCCACGCTTAGCAAATGGGTTGATGATCGCAGCTTAAAGTTCAAGTTTATCAGAGACTGTTAGTTACCTAGTCTCTGTCAAATGTGTACTCCCATACAGCACCCGCGAGACTAGTAAAGATTGTGACAAATGTATAATGTATTCAACTCTTCTCGCACAACGTGATAACCCGTTTCCTCAAACCTAATTACAGCGTGTACAAGACACTGTAACTCAACCACGTTCGTAGCTAAAGGAACTAAAACAATCTCCATAATGTTGTACAAAAGTTGCACAATAAACAGTGATAGTAAACGTCACACGAAACTAGAATGTTGCGCTGTACATTATGTTCATATAAAGTTTTGTCTTGCTACACTGCGGCGTTGTGTACACACCCTAACATATTAATTTCGTAACATATAATAAAATAAAGCTGCATATGTGACTCACAATGATGATGTTTTGGGTTTTAATACCACAAAAGTCAACATGTAGGTACTATAGTATTAATCTTTTTTCGAAATCGATACTTATTGATGTATCTACCTACTAATTTCCACCCGTGCCCAATTCATTATATATTTGGACTGACTATACCTCAAACGGCAATTTAACCTTTATGTCTAACAGAGGTTCCATATTATACTCACCTGCTTTATAGCTATAACTGACAAATTGTAGTTGACACTAAAGCCTACCCCTTCGGGAAATTATGAATGAAATGTATCTGAACTTTTTTTGTGTTTCGTCGAGAAGATTTCATTTTTGGTTGGTTTTTTAAACTTTTCAATTAACTACCTAATTATAAATTATACGATTACATGAGCAGCTTCGTATAATTTATGGCACCACTGTACCAGATGGTAACATAAAATATTATAGAAACAATTTAAATTAAGCTAAAACTACTCTACTGCTAAGCTCTATTATAAACAGACACAGAAACATCGTCAAAGATAGTCATAATTTGATGAATAGTATATCAAAATTATAGTCAAGACGTCTTCATTTCCAAAATGAGCTGGATCCCAGAAGACTGCGTCTGTCACATTAGTTAAATGTACCGTTTAGAAAAACGTCGGCTCGTAATAATTACTCAGTTAAGTCGCACGGAAAATTATCCTTATCCACAAAATGGCGACCGGGAAATTAAGAACAACCACTAACTTATTAATGAATGTTTTAATCCCTTTACTTCTTTAAAATTGTATTTGTTTAATAAACTTTGTTAAGAACACGAGCTCTCGATTCGGCTTTAAGGAAACGGCCTTGTCTGTATAATCTGTTGTCAAGAGATCAAAGAACTTTTTTATCTTTTTGTCTATGATAATATTATTTAATTATTATAAGAAATAAAAATGATATTTTAATTTAGCTAATGGAAATGTAGGCAGTAACATTTTACAAGATGTATTGAACAGTTATATTATGCCTAATTTTATCGTTTTAATCACATTATTGGAGGGATGAATGGAAAGCGATTAACAAAAGGGATTTATCGCACAGATGTAAGTATAGAGGGCGCTTTGCAAGGACAGGCTGACCTTATCGAGTTGTCCTTCAAAAAGGACAGCGGTGTTATGTTCGACACTGACGCGCACTTGTGTGAAAGGATTCTTCAGATGGAAAATATAAAAATTATGTGAAGATGTGAAGATTCGTTACATGTGGAGCTCTGATTTTATTACTGCTTTTTGTTATACGCCAACGAGGTTTACTTAGGTATACTTCTCGCCTAAGATTTTTGCTGTATCATGAGTGCGTCGTATGTTTGCACAATTCATGTTAGTAACAGAATTTTCGCAAACACATCCATCACACTCGGACTCAGAATAACTTATCATGAATCACCCAAAACTGAACCTGCAACACGCTGAGCAGTGGCCGGTCGCTATGCCCTGATTATTTCATTGGCTTATTTATATATTTCTCGGAGTCGTATATTACATACATATTATGTAGACGTAATTCTTATCAGATTTGCTTGCGTGTTCAGACATCACACACCATAAATTACTTTGAATCTAGGGTGTGTATGCCAAGTTCCCACATTTATACATTACTAATGTATGACAACGTTAGTATAGTAGTTTCAAGCGTAACTAAACAGCAAATGGCCCTATGTTTGGTTGTCAGATTAATTAGTACGACCATTACTGGGATTTTCGTATTTCAAACCAATTACAATTATAATTAAATATTTGTCGAATTAAAATTAACAATGACAATGTAACTTAATTATTTCATCAAGTCATCGCGCCGCGGAATGCTGCTCATATACCTCTAGCATGGCTTGAAACTAGTCGAGTTCCTCGTCAAATAATTACATGAGTAAGCCAAAAAACATAAAAAATATTTACTATGTCTCACAAAAGTTATAAACAATGATAATGTAACTGGTTTATGTCCTAAACGTTCCATAACTGGTGGCTTATGTATTTATTATTTCATCCATCATAGATCTAAGAAATAAATAGCGTGATATAATAAAAGATACATCCAATAATGAAAGATTGCCTTCCCTTATATAGTAATAGCTACGCAGAAAATAGAGCACCTATCTACTTAGACGTAATTATAATTTCAACAAGTTACAAACTCATCTCGCGCACACGAGATTTATTAACAAGCACTTAATAGGGATCCATTTGTAGGTTAACTTGCGTATATCTTGTGAGCATAACTTATTTAGGTATTAATGAAAATTGTGTTAAGGCATTGTAGAAAATGCTTTAGATTAGTGTTCTGTGTTCTGGATACGTTTACATACACAGTGACATGATATACCTATGTGCCTGAGATCTACAAAACCAACAAAATTTAGATCTCAAGAAGAATTGTTCCGTGTGGGAATAGAAGTCGTAACAATACCCGAAACCAATAACCCACCCTGTGGATTTTTTTTTCAGGGGGGAAAGTCATCCAATGACTTCTCCCGCCGCGGGTGAGGCGGGTGTCAGACTCTTACTGTCTAAAAACCACCCCGTTCCTTCTCCTGCTTTGAGCCGGAGCCCCGGTAACCTTTTACGTTGTCCGCAGCTCCGGAAATAAATGCCAAACATCAAAAGCTTTTACAAATATTTGCACAATACCTACATGAAAGATCTCATTTCATCACAAACCAGGAGGAGGCCAGCTTTCAGGCTGAAGAAAAAATAAGATTCAATCCAATTATTGGTTTTCAGGATCCGCCGCGTTTTAATTTAATAAAAACTCGCTTCGACCGACAAACTGAGACTGTTTTATTTGTAAAAGGAAATACCTGGTTTTGCTGTGATGTAGTTTCGATAATTGTGTAGATAAAAAGTTAGGAAACATATTATATCTGTTTATCTCCTTATTAGATAGTTTACTCAATCCACGCGTAAATAAAGACGAAAAAATTAAGAAAAACAAATTCAGTTAAAGCAATATCTCGCCCTTTATTATAGCCAAACTTATTTAAACTTCCAAAAAAGTGTAACATTAAACAACATTGTCTATTATTTCTAGCACAATTTTTATATTATGATGTTTAACAAACCAGAATACATCCTGAAACATTATTCCTAAAAAATCTCAGTAAAATATAAAAGCCGTGTTCCACAAAGAGAATGAAATTAGTTTAGTTGAAGCACTAGCAGTTTTTAGTCTGTTGTGTTGGTGAATGGAACCGCTAAGTTGTCTATTGTATATCAAGTGTGGGCCACGAGGCACGAGCACACTAGCGCCCCCATTGTCAGAGACGGCGGCACTCTCGCTTTGACGCTTCAAATCTATGGTAGATATGAGTTGCTGTATAGGACGTAATTGATATCTTTGCTTTGTTTATTATGATTTTCTATTCTACTTCTTATCTATGACCTCATAACGTTAGAAGAATCAAATCATCATATTTATTATTTATCTAACCAAAATAATACCGTCTGCTCATTTGCTTCCTATCCCATAAAAAATACCTTTGTTATTTCCTACTTATGACATAAAACTTTATATTATGTCAGTCAATTAAACCAAATATTCGGAAATACAAGTACATATGCCAATCGTATCTCGTCAATTAAATTAAATATTCAGTGATACAAGGATTTTTAGCTACCAACTTACACAATTTGAAGAAACTCAAAGCATTTATGAATACTTTTCCTAAATAAGCCATCTGTAATCTGACTGCACGACATTTGTAATAGTTAATGCGTTTCATAACAATGTTCCAAGACTGATATCGTGTAAAGAAAAACGGAATCACTTTACATTTTACTACAGTCGTAATCTTACGTATAAAAAAGTGTTACGACCTCAAAGAGGTTTGTTCCCTACAAATGGAGGACTTGGAGGCCAAACGACGGCTTTTTGTCATCTGACAATAGCACAAATTGCACAGTTTTATACGCACACCGCCAATATGTTAGTTTTTTGCGTGGAACATTTACATAGTGTTAATAAATCAAATTTTGTTTTATTGGAGATTGTTACGTTATTTATTGGTGGGGGTAGTGATATTTCAACTGGCGTGTTTTACTACATTTAGGCTTGATAGAGAATAGGTTCCTAGTTTTTTAGAACAAAATAATGTTCTATTTCGTTTGTGGATGATTTATTTGGATATGATAAAGTTATACACAACAATATCCGTGGTCTTATACATAATACAATAACTTTTGCTTGCGAGGTGAATCATAGCCATCAATTCACATACTGTGCCGTGATAGTACAGAATGAATAGATAATTATTACGTTTGTATACAATTAATTGTAACCAAGATTTCCCACTGTAATTTATCATGCAGAACTACACGTGGTTGTGATATTCGCTTCATTTTGTCGGCCATTTATGTAACAACAATCTAAACACCAAAACAAAATTAATTTCACCACGAAAAGAAAACATTAAGAATTTCATTAGCATGAATACACCTCCGTGCATGCATACATAGTTAATTCAGCTCCTTATTAAATAATTACAATGCCGGTAATAACGAAATTGTTCTCTGCTGAAAATGTTACTATTTATAGCCTTTGTTGGAGCTGAAAATATGTGCTACATTATTCATCCCCTACCTGAAAGTAAAGCATGATCTAATTTGAGAACACTCGTAGATTATCTAATGTTAATTTTGGAACACGCTGTAGTATCATAAAATGTTGGGATTAGTAGCCAGTGATTGTGAGATATGAGGCTCAAAATGTTTAAGAAATTTTAAACCTGCCAACTATTATACATTACAGCTACTTTATTCTACCTTTATTACTAAACCTAAATAAACACACCGGTATATACAAAGTGTATATACTGCCTATAACCTCATTTCAAAATCAAACAAAATTTTTGTTACACACCAATCGTACTTCAGATAACCCAACTAACAAGGAAGAAATCTTTTCTCTTCTTGAGTAGAACAGACCGAAAACCAAGCCTCATAAAACTAGTTGTCAGTCACAAGTGTAGCTCATTGTAGCAGCTGTTACTCGCCAACGTTACAGGCACTGAGGCTCGACGCCATTGTTTCCAACTAGTTAATAATGAATGCTCGCAATTATTATCTACTTCTGCTGCAACCTATTGTTGCAACCATTGTGTACTGAAAGCCGGTAACGGTAGGCTTCGCGACAAAACTAGGGAATACTCGCTTTGGTAAGTATGGGACGAAGTTTTGTCTATGAAATCTTCTTGTATTTAGTAGCTTCTACCAGCGGTTTCGCCCTCATTCCCGTGGTATAAAAAGCCTTCCTATCCTATCACCTAGCTCATACTGTCTGTATACCAAAATCAAACAAACTTTAACATTTATAATATTTGTTTTACATTTAGAATATACTATTTATTTCAACAATTTAGTTAATTTGCCTATTGTAAGATGGTTGCATAACAGATAGTCATAGGTTACAAAATTTCAGTTCAAGTTAACTGCATCGCGTCTACCACAGAAATCAACGAATCAGTTGGCATGATATATACAGCTACTTTCAAGATTATCACTAAAATCTACAATTCAAATCATATGAATTATGTGATATAAACCAGAGTTAACATTAATAATCTCAACACTGAATCTCATTGAAATAATTACATACAAACATAGTTTCAGCTAGAACTGTAAACGTTTACTTAGCTTCCGGCACAATATAAGTACACGCGCACATTCGTGTAGCGACAAGCTTCCGGTTCCGGTTGGTCTCCGAGTGTTGGCGGAACTTGACAAGTTTGCTCAGTGTTGCCAACATTAACCCATTGTCATTAAAGTTGCGAAGTTAAACATTTCCCTATATGGAAGATAATGCACATTAAGCCACGTGTAGATGCAATGATACAAGTTTGTTTAGAGTTTGTTGGGAACTTCGGTGCATACAAGTTGATATTGTGGTTTATTTTCTGCTTTAAGCAATGTTATTAAAAGTGATAATGTAGCAAATAAGTGTATGAGGGAGAGATTTATAGTTGTAATGTTAACTGTATACATAAAATTCTTCCGTTATTGAGAGTTTAATTCATAGAATCACTAAATTACGATTTCTTTTCTCTGAAATAAGACTAACATTACAAAAAAATGGACACTTAAAAAACTTAATTTTGTCCAATAGATCAAATCGAAATTTATACGAATCATTACTGTGGTTCTTGTGACCTTGAAATAACCAAGATAGGCAATTAAAACGAGTATTACAACTACTCTGAAACACTAATCCATGAAATCATAAAACTTCCCGACGCCCATTTGGTTAAGCTATGAGATTCCGCGCGAAATTCTAGGCAACGTATTAAATTACGCGTTTCATAACCTCGTACATTAAATTAAATAAAACCTTTAATGAAATGTGCGCTCAGAGATTCAAAGGCTTCTAGTAAGTAATTGTCTGTTATCCTCTTTTGTTTATTTTTCCTTTATTAATTAATTGAAAAAAAGTATACTATAGCGAGCATCGACTTTCGTTCACGAGTCCTATTTGGAAATTCTTTAGTAAAATCTGCATATTCATAAAGAAAAACTTCAGTCTTACCAATGCATATTATATTTTACAAGCAAGACTATTAAATAACGTATGCTAGAATGAATTACAGTACAGACAAATCGTCATTAAGTCTTTCAAACACAAAGCATTTAGTAACGCAGATGTCTGTAAATTCATTCATTTCATTTTAAAATAAAATGTCTCTTTCATTTTGTAATGAAAGCACAAAATGCAGGTGAAAATGCAGTTACGAGTTGTTAGAATAGAATCTTATAATGAGATAAAGGAATGTACTGCTACGCGGCTACGTTGCTACGGCGTAGCTACCGGCTACGAAATCTTGGTTACAAGAACTGTCAGGCTTCTGTGGTATTACCGTATTTTTATACTATCTTGGTTTCATTTTATACTTGACTTGGTAACAGCTAAATACTTTTGTAAATCCGTCGTCTCCTGGAATAGTTTAGATCAAAATATTTTCAAGAATCTCCAACAACTTACCGTTGAACACAAAGGGATTATGCTTAAGAAAAATCTTAAATGTATCCTTTGATAGCTTACAGAATTCTAGAAATCATCGCTGGGGATAAAAATCTAAGAATTAAGAACACATTTTTAGTTTATAAAGTTCTTTGTAAATATTTTGTTACTGTCTACCGGGTTTTGTCCGTGGTTTAGTCACTCTCAGAATTGGGACATTACGTGGATTTTCAATACAAAAAATAATAGTAATCATGCTGACTTCAAAAAACCTAATAAATAAAAATAATCTCACCGATCTCACCTCTCACTCTTCTTAGACGAAAAAGGGGAGCATTTATTATCACGTTTGCTAAACATTTTTTACTTAATGTATATTTTTTCATAT